>NW_005054309.1:4030592-4038709 GCF_000277835.1 Geospiza fortis | reverse complement strand
CCCCCGCCATACCTGCTATAATCCGCGGAGCCCCCTGACATGTTCCGATCACCAGCTCTGTCCTCAACTGAAAAGGCAAGCCCTCCGCGGCGCCCGCCTTATATACCCGCCCTGCTGCCGGACTCGTTGCGCTCTGCTCTGCGCATGGATATACACCTTATACCACGCGCAAAAAAGCAAGAATCCCTCCAGTTTAAGCCCTATATCCAAAGAGATTCCCGTCACGCGACTTTTTCAGTTAATTCGAAGGTTGTGTATGAACTTCTGAGGTCTAGGAGGCTACGTGGAACATAGAACTACTTTTTTTGTCGGATCGCGGAAGGATATTGCACCATTGAGTGCGTCACAGCGCCCCACTGCTTCCTCCCTCTGCCTCCCCTTCCCCGCCGCGCGCACGGGGGTTCCCGTCCGGTCTCTGCTGCAGCGCGGGGCGGGAGGGGGAATGGCGGCGCCGACTTGCCCGGGCTTAGAGCACACTGAGCGGCCCTGCGGCAGCGGCTCCGCCCCATCCTCGCACAGAAATGGCTCCCGCCTCCTCCTCCTCCTCCTTGGCAGGCGGAACACAGCCCGAGCTCTCCCCCTGCGCTCCCGGAGCCGGGGCAGGGCTGGTCATGAGGGGGCAGCGCTGGGAGCTCCCGGGGAGGCCCTGAGGCAGGGGGGCGATGGAGGCGCCTCTGAGGGCTCCCTGGCCCCTCGGCCCGGGCTCACACCCTGTGCGGGCCCGTGGCTGAATCCCCAAACTTGTCCCGAGGCCTCAGGGTGGATCATTCCTGAAGGGGATGCAGGAGCGTCTGTAGGAGACAGGATTAGGTGGTCCTCGGGGTACTGCCGAAAGCACGGTGCTGTGATGTGTTGCAGATCGCAGTACACGAAAAAACCTGGCAAGAATGATTTAAAGGTTAGTGCAGTCCAAAATAAAGCACTAAGAGAGCTGTTACTGTGCAAACCGATTGCATGATCGTGCCCAATGCTTTCTACTGTGGCAGAAAAAATATCGATCTTTTGAATGCTCATATCAGGTTTCACAATAATCTAATCTATTAATCAGTATTTCTTATGGTGGCAAGCAATATCAATTATAGGCGATAATTTTGTGCCACCTTTGTATGGTTTATGTGTATCACTTTGCAATCTGTTTCCATAGTGATTATATATGAAGAAATGGAGGCAGTGCTTGAAAAACTCAACCCTTTACTCGTCTAGAATATTGTAAATTGTCTAGAACCATCTAGAATATCCATAAAGGGAACACTCAAAGACTGTATATACCTAAAATCTTCCTATGGAGCATCTGCTGGGGCAATATTATCTGTAGAAATAGTACAACCTACCACTATCCCAGCAAAATTATATAAATGCAGCTCCACTGTCAGCCTATCCTAATGCTCTCAAGTTCTTTCTGTCCACCCCTGCTGGGTAGAAAATATTGAGGATATTTCTTGTTTGCAGTTCAGCTAGACACACAACAATAGCTAGAGGCCTTTTAAATGAATGATGCCAGTTTGTGTGGACTATTAACCTCTGGTTGAAAAACAAACAGGATGGACTGAAGAAAGAATGTGAACACAGTTTTGGGCTAGCACAGTTAGATTCCCCACTGCATTAAAAGTGATTTGAGTCTAAATAGAGAAATAACACTACTGAATATTTGTTAAGGATCTTGAATATTTATTAGGAAAATTGTTGAGTTTAGATGAATATTTTTATTCAAGCACTGCATATAAGTCTTAGTAGATTTGCAAATCTGAGAGGAAAAGATTTCCAGACATGTGGGAATTTCAGGAAGGTAAGCCATCATTCTTCACAGACCTGGAATGGCATCTCAGAAACAAGTATCTGCTTTATCTTTTCCAATAAAGAAATCAGTGTCATTTCAGATTACCCAGGTATTCAGATCACTTTGAGTGTTCAGATTTGATAACAGTTTTCTAGTAACAAGGCTTTCTTGGCATTCTTTAAGGAGAAATTGTTCTCATTGCTCTAGCTTGCAGCAAGTCTTGTTTTACAACACTTGGTCAAACTTCATTCTACTAAAAAAAAGAAAAAAAACCCTTGAAAAAAATTTTAAATTACTATCTTCAATCAAGAAGGACAATTTTATAAGTTGGTATTGTAAATTATTGGCTAAAATAGTGGGAGGTCTCTTGATTAAATGCCAAGATTTCTTGGCATTAGGCAGCTACACAGCCAAACATGTCCCCCTGAGCTCCTGATCACTGGCCTTTGTAGAGGAGCTTGAAATATCCCTGTGTCTGAGGATTTTGTTCATTTCTGATTCACCTAATGCTTAAATTCAAAGTAAAGCCTGTGAGCAGAGTAGTTTCTGCTGTCACGTGGTTGTGGCAGAGTTTGGCAGAATTTGATAAATTATTTGGTTGTGTTATTTGCTCTGGTTCTTGGTTGTTTTAATGGAGTGACACTCCTCAGTCCAGTGGCTCCTTGGCAGATGCTCTGTTTGCCTCAAGTGTGTATGACTGGAACAATGAAATTATGATTTAAGAAACAAATAATCAGTTCCATGTGAAAGGCATTTATTATATGAATGTTGCACATCCATATGGTATATTAAGGTATATGAGGAAAGGAACCCAGTGTTTCCTCCAGTGGAAATCATCAGCTTCTTTCACCAACTGAAAAGATAAAAAAAATGTTGTTTCATAAACTTCAAGCAAACGGTTGGAAATCCAGAATCAGTCTTCTCTTTTTATGAAACAAAATATCCAGACTTCTTGTATTAGCAATGACCCCTAACTGCACTAGAGGAAAAAATCCTACATTTTATACCCTTTAAAACCTCTGTACAATGTTTGAGAAATATCTCTTTGGTTACAGTAGTGCAAACAGCCTTTTCATGTGTGTTCATACCTACTTTGTGTATTTTTGGGCCACTCTTAGCCATACTCTGCCTGGAATTATTTGTGTTCTGAATGGGAAACATCAAACTGAGAGGTGCCAAAAGGTCAGATTTTGTCACTGACAAAGATCTTGTAATGACACTGGGATTTCTAGTGGTCCCCTGGCTTTAAATCTGATCAAGCTTTTTAGAGAAGCCTCAGCTGAAAACTTGCTCCCCAAGGACCAGGTTCATGTTATCTTCAGGCAGAAGGGAAACCAAGAAGACACTAAATTAGATGTCTGGGCTGCTAAAGATAGGATCCACAACCACAGATATATATATATATGTACACCTAATATACTTCTGTAGATGTTTCCCAAAAAGACAATCCCAGTGAATCATGAACTCTTTAGTGAGAGTGAACATAATAATATGTTTATTAGCAGGGGTAACAGATGGACTAGCTGGTTTAGGAGCTGGGTTTCCAGTGATTATTCATGTAGACTGAAGGGAGGAGTGACGTAGTTAAAGCAGTAGGAGCTGACACCTCCTGAAACTGAGCTCCAGTTGAGCAATCCCTGCTCACCAATATCCTGGCAAAGGCAATGGTACCATTTGCATTAGGAAATCTCAGAAATCTCCTTTTAATAATCTCATAGCATGATTTGAATTTGCCATGAAACTACCAGGTACTTCACAGGAAACCTGCAAGATCCCAGAATTCTTTTCCTACATTTTTAAGTCTGGTGCCAGGGTTCAGAGTGTGTATTATTTGATTGCCATGACTGGCAGGGCAAGGAAGGTGATGGTAAACAGACAGTTTGCTCACAGTAGGTCATGTTAAGGATCAAGATGATTTGTTAGGGTGTTGTTAGCAAGAAGTGATATTTTCAGTTCATCATTCCCAAGGGATACTGCCTAAACAAAAGCGTGCTTCCTCAGATGTAGGAGTGGATATGTTCTGGAAAACCTCCAGAGGAGAAAGAAAGTCCAAATTCCTGGAGTCCCATGCTTGTTATTTAAATGCAGTTGGGGTGTCATTAATGCTAACAAGTATTTTTGGTTACTCCATTGAAATTACAATCTAAAAAAGCTGAACAATAAGAATGTATAAGATACAATGTTTTTAATGGACTAAGAATGCTGGCTTTGTATTCTGTAGTGCCTCAGTGTAATCTGAAATGCACATTATGATGACTTTAGTACATTGGGTAATTAAGCTTGCTTTGTCATCCTTTTTTAAAGTTATTTTACAACTTTGTTATGTTTTGACAGATATTTCTAGTCTTTGTAACTGTAGTCAAATGTGTTGTGAAATCTCAGTGATGTCCCTGTTGAGTGAATTGAAAGTACATCCAGAATTTCCTCTCTGTGTCCAAGTTCTGTCTCACTGAATAGTTGTGCACTAGGCCAATAAGGAACATATTCAAAGATGCTTAAATTGTTTAGGCGCCAAGCACTATGGAAGGGCAGTGGGATTTCAACTGCTTTGGTTGATTTAATTGCCCCACATGCTCAGTCTATTCAAGATATTCAGGCTTGTGCAGAGGATGTGGGGTGGACGGGGCCTTTGGCTGGACAGCTGACTCACTTGTCTGAAATGTTTGTGGGGTGGTTTATGGCTTGTGCCTCCTAATTGCTTGGAGCACACATCTCCAAGGAGTGTTCCTGCTTCACTTGTGCAGAATTTTGTTTCTTAGCTCAAGTTCTCTCATTCCCAGTTAGATTTTTTTATTGATTATAATAATTTGTTAAACTATTTAAGACTAATTTACTTGTTTGTTTGTTTGTTTATTTAAGAAATAGCAAAGTTGTGTGAATTTAATTTTTCAGGTTATTCATCCATTAATTCATCTCCTCTTAGAGTTTGTAGTTTAAATTCAGACTCGTAATGACCCTCCCACCTTCAGGGGTTTGAAGTTATTTATTACTTACTTCTTGTTCTGGAATGGTGAAGTTCTCACTGAATTTTTAAGAAAGATGGTGTTTCTTTTATACAGTGGGACAACTCTTGTAAACTGCTACTGAAAAGGAAGCAGCAGAAGTGCTCTGGGCCCTCGGAGGAACCTTGGTTTCTCAACCCTCTCCCAGGGGGTCAAAAAATCTAAAGAACTAAGGGAAGTTAATTGCTACTTATTTTTATAGTGGGTATAGTTTCATCCAAAACTTTAAAATTGTAAAAAATTTCCCTTTTACTTTGGTTAGCATTTGGTGGATCTTCTAATAAAAAACTAGGGTTAATTCTAGAAAGTCAGTATTTAATTTTTAGTGGAAGTATGTAAATTACTGTTAATTCTTCAAATGAGTGTAACATAAGAAAACTGTCATATGGAATCACTTATGGTCGTCTCGTAATTTTAGTAATGATTCTGGTAAATAGAAGAATGTTGGCACAATAAAATCTTAACCCAAATACTTGAAGCAGAAATATGCTTTTCTTTCTATGATTTTGTAGTCATCCAGGCCTCTGCATGCTATAAAACTCAAGAATTACAGTTTTACGTCTTGAATGTTCTTGATTGAGCACTTAGATTCTTTGTTTCCAAGTTTTCAAGGTTTTTAGTCAAGCCCAGGACATGAAATCAGCTTAGTTCTGTTCCTCTGTTGTGTTAAGGGCTCCTAGTGTGACCACAGACTGGAATTTTAGCACTAAAATTGAGCAGATGATATTTATTAGACTTGCCATTGACTTTTATTGGAATGAGAACTTTCTTTGCACTTCAGTTTTCTTCTCTGTAATGTGAGGTGATATTATTTGTCTCAAAGGTTATGTGGGCAAATACTTAAAGAATCTGGGGATCAGTAATGAAAGGAGGCCTAGAAATCTTTGATAGAAGTTGCAGGCTACTTTCAGGGTAGAGTTTGTTCTTTATATGACAAAAGTAAATAAAGCTGAGAGATGAACCAGGTGGCAGATGATAACATCCTGACATAGTTGTGGTTACATTTATTTTTTAAGCCATGAAATACTGCATGTCATATATTTCTGTGAGACAATTGGCCAAGAATATTTTTACCAGGTCTGAGAGAAGAGTAAATATGAGCCTGTGCATTATTTTGAAGAAAACTGTTTGTTCTCACATTGTTTGTTCTCATGATTATACAAATTTGCTATTCACTGACATTGCTTGAGTTTTTAATTTGCTGTTTTCAGTTGGCTAAGTTTTGGAACAGCCACTGCAGGCACACCTATGTCTGTATTTAATTTGAGTACTTTTCCTTATTGGTAAAAGCGTTGAGTGTTATGTGCTTAGTAGGAGGAAGTAATGTGTGGGAACCAAACCCAAGATGAAAACACCAAAGAGGCCAAGCAGTTCTTTGACTTTTATGGGGTAAATTCACGGGACTCATTAGTGGTAAAAAAGTACCAATCTCTAATGTATGCTGTGCATATGTGTACCTTGATAGCTGGCCTGTGTCCTGACTGGTGACAGCAGTGAGCCATGTGACTCTGTCTGTCCATCCCAATCACACTTTTGGATGTCAGAACAAACACACTGTGCTTTCCAGAGCGTGCAGCACTGTGAGGTATGAGGGCCTATCTCAAATGAGTGACAACAAAATGTCTGGTGTTATCAGCTGATACAGCACTGCACAGAGAGCTTTGCTTTGAGTGTATTACAGGCTGTAATACACTCTGCACTTATTGTCAGAATATTTCAAATGTGTACATCTCTAAGCAGTAAGATATCACAGAAATAATTTCATTTTTCCCTAACAGAAGCTCTTTCTGTCCATATCCAGCATTGCATAGTAACTGAATTTTCTTGTTTCTTTTCTATCAGAGGATTTTAACCTTCACAACAGTATTTTGCAGTTTATAGAGCTTCTTGTAACATGTAAAAGTTAACAATAAAGCTAAATACTTTGTCACTAATAAAATGAGCTTTGTGATCACAAGTATTGGCCTCAAGGTAAATCTTAATTTCTATAAACTGAAAGTTTTCTACTGAGCTCTACTTTTCATAAGAAAATTGAGACTGTTCATTTCTTCAGGTAACAAAGCTCAGATTCCCTAAGTTTTGTTTCTGTCACTGATACTGGCACAATGTGAAACTATAGATGAGTAGTTTCAGGTTTGTTCCCTTCTTTCATCTCTTTGTAAAATGGAAATGATTATCTCTCTTTGAAGAATCTCTTTTTTTAAATTGTAAATTTGTAAATTGTAAAGCTGGGACTGATTGCTTTGTGACCTGTGCTTCAGCCTGCAAAGCAGCCAGATCAGGTTGGGGAAAAGTTTAAAAAGTTTAAAAAAATTAATCAAGATTAACATTCTGACTTGTTTAACCATTTTATTTGTTTGGTTTCTTAATCCTTCTGAGATTTTTTTTGGTTGAAAAATAACTATTCAAAGGCTTTTCTCTTTAACAGTGTTAGAGATGCATGTTCTTCTTGTGGCTGAGTCTCAGTTGTGTGCCCATTAAACTGAAGTGCCAAGTGAGCTGCTAAATGTAACTGCTCTGGTTTTGGGGGCTTCTGTTCAGTGCTAGGAAGCCTCTGTAGGCCAGTCCTTAGCCCCAGTTATTTATGCTTCAACCCAGAACACTATTCTATATTATTTGGTATGCCAACTAAATATTGCCAAATGAGACAAAAATGAACACGTGAGGTGCTGGACTAGTAAGGAATTCAATGTTTTCCTCTCAGATTGTGCCCAGGAACACCTGCCCCTGTTTTCCAGGTTTTCCAGGAGGTGTGGACATGGGCTGATGCAAGCACAGACAGGATGCGGGCGATGCCTTTGCTTCAGCCAGGAGTAACTGTGGTGTTGCTCGTGCCAGCTGGGGACATGCACTTTAACACTTCTTGTCACAGCAATTGGCAGTGGCCAGAAACCTTTGTTCTTTACACAGCAGGAGAGAGAAATGCAAGTTCATGCTGAATTGCAGGAATACATTGATTGATTTATTTTGTGCATGTGATAAAAGTGATTAGATTATAAAATATTGGCAGTTTTTTGCAGTATATAGAGAGAATGGATGTGCCTCTATTCAAAGTATTTTTATCTTGTGCTTTGATTTAAGGCCTTCTGCTAATAATTGTTTCTGAGTCTTAAGTAGTTGGGTTTTTTGCTGTCATATTTGCATTTATTTGTAGCTCATTGTTCTGATTAATTTAGAAGTAACAAAGTAAGAGATCAGAAAGTCTTGATTTTGAAGCAGGCAGCTGCTATAGTACTCAGTAACTACCCAATTACCAGTAGTTTTTATTTTTTTGCTTGTTTGTTCTCTAAGGTTTGTGCTACCATTTTAAAATGTATTCTGGTATATACTTTTCCATG
>NW_005054309.1:3990886-4030582 GCF_000277835.1 Geospiza fortis | reverse complement strand
TTAACAAACAAAGCACTGATTTAATTTATGTGCTAATAACAAATAAAGACTCCATCAAACAATGACATATTCTTAGAGGACTTTATTTGAATATAATATTGTGTATATCTTCAGCTCAGAATTCTCTTTTTTCACTTTTCTGTCCAAGAAAGCTGAGTTATCACAAAGATGGTTTTACAGTTAATTACCCAAAAGAAGTTCTCTGATTTCCTTTTAATATTATTCTTTGCATTGCTAATATTCAGTTCTTCTTGGAATACAACTTTGTATCCCCTGGAACACACTTTTTTTTCTGAAATAGTTGTGGAATTGTGTTTACTAATTCACATCAGAATTCTTTGCTGATTTCCTGGGCTAACAGGCTGTGTATCTTTATGCAGAAGGAAGGAGAATGAAGCGAGAACTGTAAAGGACTGCTGCCTCAGAACTGCTGTTGCCATAGAGCTGCTAACGAGGAAAAAAAACTGCAGCATGGATTTCTTGTGCTGCTGAAGGTAAGATGAGGGCACAGCAAAGACTGTAGGAGGGGGAGGGGAGGCGAGGCAGAGGGAGGGAGAAGAGGAAGAAAGTCTGCGTCCTTGCTGTCTAAAAAAGGAAATTCAGTGTCAGTGTTCATGAGCAGAACTGCTGGTGCAGAAGAACAAAGCTATGTATCTCAGTTGTTTAGGGTAGCAGGAGTGATGAGCAAGCAAGCACACACCCATGCTTTCAGGAGGAAATGCTGCAAAGAAAGGAGGGAGAAGAAGAGTGACTTTTTCCTTTAGAAAATACTCACTGCTGCTTCAAGGTAGCTGCTTTTTGATACTACTTGGGCATTAACGTTATTACCCTGGGTAGAGACAGCCATGAAAAAACTCAGTAGGGAGATAAACAAGAAGAAAAAATGGTGGTAAAAAATTCAGCATAATCTTGAGCTGATGAATGCAGTTTGTATATATTAAAATGCCTCAGTCGTTACATTCAGCTGTGCAGTGCTGTGAAACCTTTCAAAATGCACATGAAATTATGTTTTTTGTGATAAGATTGTTGTGATATGTTGATGATCAATCTCTTATCAATGATCTTTTGTCTTCTAAGTAGATGTCTTTTGAGTGGAAATGTATAATAAATAAATAAAAATGAATATTAGATACTCAAGCATACTGACTATAGAACCAACATCAGACATGCTTTTTGTGGGATATCTTTAATGGGGTGAGCTTTGTAGTAGTTTAAGACTTCAATATCATTACAGAATTATCTGCAACACACTCATGAAAAAACTGCTTCTGCTGTTTCTACATCTGCTGCTGCTGTTCCTCCATTCTACATATTTTTGCTATCCTTCACCTGCTCCTTCTCCCAGTCCCTAGGATGTTTCTGAGTTGTCTGAACCCATGTGCCCTGCACAGCAAACCCAGCACACCTGCCATGTTTGCATGGCGGGGCCTTGAGGAGCATAAAGCAAACTGTGGAGGCAGCGATAACACTGTATTAGCTTTGTTGATACTCCTGTGTTGATATTGCTTAACCATCTGTTTGCTGTGTTATTGAGTGTGCTTGGATAGATCAGCCCTTTCTCACAATTTCTTATTTTGCGCTTTATCACCATTTATCAAATAGTATTTGACTGTTCTCCTGTAGTCTGTTTGCAGTTTGGGTCAGAGTGATTTTTTTTTTCTATAGCAGCTTGGTAGTAAGACCGAGTAATTGAGGCTGTTAATGTTAGGGATTCAGATTTTTATTTTTAGCATTACCATCTCTCACTGTGAAATTGTTATTCTTTGAGTGTATAGAGTTTAGCTCATACATTTCCCAGTCATGAATGGCACTGGGCGAGATCTATCAATCATGCGTACATAAGTTTCCATTTCCAAAGTTTGTCATGTGGAATTGGATGTTCAAGTGTATTTTTACTAGCCAGACTCATTTTTGATTCAGACTAATTTCGTCAAACTTGTAAGCTATGAAAAGTTCTCCTGCATTCTTTAGAACCATTCTTTTGATTTACTTTGTTCCCCAGTGCACTTGGGGTTGATAACATCCTGTTAAGGTTTGTGGGGGTCCTCTGAGCCAGTGCATGTGAAGTTCAAGTCTTAATCCATGACTGAGGCATCCCCTGGCAGTACAAATGATGGTAATTTAGTTCAGTGTCAGCAAGGGGTTTAGTCTCTTTCTCTGAACAATTGATAGTGCCTTGCTGAGTGTATTAGGACTGATTTCCACAGAGCACTAGGTGCTATATTTCAGAAGAGATCACTGAACTTCTGAGTCAAATCAGTTTGGGTTCTTCAGAGACATGAGATGATTATTCAAACGAGTATGACTGTATAATAAACACCTCTTTGTGGAATCAGTGCTAAACAAGGAATGGATGGGCCCTATCCAGACAAAAATTTGGTTGCCTTATATAAATATTTAGTGGACGGTTAATGTTGCAGTCTAAGATCAATTTAATAGTTTTTCATTGGCAGAGGGGTGGGCAGAAGCCCAGTGTTGCTAAATGACAAGCTATTCTCATTAATTTCCAAATAGTATGGATATTTATTTGTTCCAGTTGATGGATTGATGGTGGCTAGTATGTATTTACAGTGAATAAGAGCAGAGCTGCAGTCGTGCTGATACAGAAATGTCTTGAGTGAAGTGCACCCACATTATAACCTTCATATTGCTGCTGTTCCTATACCAGACTGTCAGCTACAACCCACATATCTATCAATTTGAGTCAAAGTTTCAGAGGCATCTTGGTTGTCTTATGATAGAAAAGCAACTTAATGGAGCTGAACAAGACAGAGGTGTTGTTTGTAAATCTACTAATCTGTCCACATGTTTGTACTGAATTGTGAAGAAAGAGGTGATCTTGTAGTTTATGCTTGGTTTGCCTGTGTCTTCCACCTGGTTTGTATTGTGGGAGTGATCAAAGGAAAAAGGAAGTATGGCAAACATTGCCCAGAACACTCTAATCTCTGTGTTTGGACCAGGAAAAAAGGCTGTTAAGCCACTAGCGCTGCTGTGGTTAATGCCAGGACTTGCACTAATTCCCAAAACACTGTAAAATATAAAAGCTACTTTGATGGCTAATGCTGCCCATAATTACATTTTTGAGGTGTTGCACTGCTCAATTTCCATCTCAACCACTCCAGGTAATATCAACTTTCGACACGATAGGCTTTGGCTGAGTGGTCCAAGGCCTGAGTTTTGAAATGCTGAGTACCCATAGTGCTATTTAAGGTTAATGGGAGCACAGACTTCTCAGCAAGATGTAAAATCAGGCTTCTGCACTCAAACAGGAGATTTTAGTTTAGCAGTCACAGGACTGCTTAAATGATCAGTCCGAATTCTGGATTCCTTCTGGAACTGTTTTTTTTTTTTTCTTTTGCAGAGCCTGAGTTATATCCCATTATACCTATTTGTTTTTATTGATTTTGTGAGCATTACTACTCTTTTAGTCACTCTACAGCTAGTAGAACAATTGACACAGAAAAGGAAGAAAATTCAGTTATAGCAGCTTTACTTCTTCATAATGTTTTATGGCATTAGTCTTTTTCTCTTGGATTAAATGGCAAGAAATTAACTTCTGCTGACATGCTTAAGGGTTAGAATAAGAAACAAAATCATATTTTTTTACATGTGTCTGGTGGATTTTCAAGGCACTAAACTATAGTGTTTTGGGCATGTAGGACAAAGTTTTTCTTTAAACATGCTCCTGTTGATATTCTGTTCATAGGCATTATGTTCCCCAGCTTGAAATCAATAATCTTCAATTCTTGTCTAGCCCAACTGTTTGAGTTTTCTTATAGTAATCTAAGTTTCAGTTAAAAATACATCCTTGTTCATTCTCTGCCTTAGTCAGACTTGTTTTGTTCCCTTGTTTTTCACTGAAACTATAGTATTTCTTTTCTTTCAAGCCAAGTGGTCTGATGTATCTTGTGATAAGTGCATCTAGTGGGAAGGTGGAGGGGCATCCACCAAATTAATTCAGGGCCTCTCATAAATATATTTTGTCTTTGCATTTTTAAAACAAATATATTCCTTTGGCATGACTCTGGATTCTGCAAGGCATTCTGATTAATGCCTGATCTTCAACCCACAGATCAGCACTATCTGTAGTCATGGCAGAAGAGAAAAGAATCACTATGAGGTTTCCAATCCTTGTTAGTCCATAGTGGTAGGAGTCACTCCTTTGAAGGTTATGGTTGAGTTTTCAGTGGGCAGCAGATTGAAACCATTGCAGGAGCTGCAGTATTAGGAGTATTCGTTGCAGCCAAATGCCTTAGCCAACTAGAAAAACCTTCACTCTTTACTCCTTAACACACCCTTCCTCTTATTTTAGAATGCAGTAGAAACATTGTGTTATTAATTACATTTTCCCAAATGAACTTGCACATAAAGCTTAATTAAAACTGTGGGAGCTGCATTACATTAATGTGGTCTTGTAAACACAGCAGAATTAGGAATTGTGGGTGAGTAGCTGGTTACAGAATTGAAAATATCTATCCCCATTGTTATTTTTAAAGAATTTGTGAGGAATTTGTACATTGGAATTGGTACAGCTCTGTCTACATTACAATGGCCGTGTAGTAGTGTCATTTCTAATTCTGTAGCCACTTAGACTCATTTATTCTCAGAGCTGTTATTCCTAAATTGGGAGCAATTGTCTTGCTGGTTGAGAGACCTGAGAAAACAAGGAAAGAAATGGGTTCTTACATGCTATCAAATAGCAGCGTTCATCATTAATGCTCCACATGTTCTCATGTCAGGTGTTTGCACAGCTCTCTCCCGTGGCTTACACTGTGTGAACATAGCACAGGAGGATGATTGAAACTGCTGAGTGTGATGAAAAGGTCATGTCTGAATTATGGCAAAAATCCAATAGTCCATCCATAGTAAAGCTGAGGAATTTTTCATATGGTTAGTTAAAATATGTGTTTTGTGCTATTGTCACAGATGGAATGAACAGGGGAGGGAGAACATTAAATTCAGACAGCTGCAGAATGGCCATCATATAGCTCTGGATGTCAGCAGTATGAGTAAACAGAGGTTTAATTCAGACATATTTTCATACTCCAGACTCCTAGTTCCGATTATCTGTATCAGTAAGAATTCAGTTTTTCTGGTGCAGAGTAGCCCTTATTTTTCATGTTCATGGGATTACATTTAGAGTGTTATTTATATGCTTATAGTAAGTAACTGGCAAGCATCGAAGCTCTATTGCTAGAGCTTAATATTTAAAACAGATTGCACAGATGGGGTGTTTTTAGCTACAGTGTTACTCACCCAGAAGAAACGCTGAGTGTTAAGCCTACTAAACCATTCCTGGCAATGACAAACCTGACAAAATGTAGCGATCATAAACCCTGTGACAAAAGTTGTGCCATCTGCTGGCCAAGGAGGAAAGTGCTCGTTCGGCGCTGCGGGCCCTGGATGGAGCGCTCCAGCGTGATTCCAGCAGGAGGAGAAGCTGGGAGTTTTGCAGAGCTCTTTGGCAGGAGCCGGAAAAGGCCTGGTCAGGAGTTTTCTCACAGCAGCTTCTTCCATCCGAAAGTGCTGTTTTGTGATAATTGAAACTTTCTGTGGGAACACGTCAATGAGGAATGGAAATGTTCTGTTCTAAAAATATCCAAACATTCTGTTTCAGAATTTTTACACATGGAACACTGATTTTTATTCCAGAATGATTTTTTAAAAGTAATTACTTTTGTAAATTGTATAAACAAATTGAAATTGTCATCTTTGTGTTAAACAATAATGGAGCCTCACATCATCGCTATAGCGTGTGGTAAACGACCACTCAGTCCTCTCTTACTGCTCATGGTTGTGTATGTGCTCTGTGGGGAGAATACATCAAGAGTGTGATGTTCCTTTCATTCATGTCAGGGAGACCGGAAATGGAAAGAAAACTTTGTTTTTCTTATATTTTCATCTATATGTCTTTACTGTAATTTTGCATTAATTATTAAATTGCTACTGTGATCTAAAGAAAAACTGTTTTGAGCTTGTACTCCTGTTAGTAATTCAGTATACACAAAGTTTCCAGTTACAGCCAAAATCATACCAATCAAATATTAAGGAAAAAAGAAGCAGAGGACTAAAGATAACTCTCAAGGCTTTCATTGGCATAGCTTTGTAAGTTTAGTTCTTGTCAAAACAAGAAGATAGCCTTTGCATATTATGCTGCAAGGAAAGGAATGAATTAAAAAGGCTGGATTTGATTAGTGATGAATCTAGGGGTTATTATTACTGTATCTTTATTTAAAATTGGGCTCCAGCTAATTTTTATGACTACTGAATGATTATTTTCAGAAAGAAAGGAAGTATAATGGCTCTGATACCATCAGTCATGGTAGATATCTGTCTCCATCCATCCCTATGTGGCAACCAGTTATACTGTGTAAAAAAAAGTTCAGATGCACACAACCATGCTGAATTTTTACTCACAAGCACTGTTTCTAATTTTAGATTTCCTTACTTTTTCAATACATGCTAATGAATTTTCTAATGCAGTTAGAAAAAAAGGAACCAGGCGTTGAAAATGGGAGGTGTGCCTATACTGTCAGGGAATGTTTAGATTCAGACAGTATGAATTCTGTTCTGTGATGTGTTGGGGACTCTCCTGCACAATCAGAGACCCCTCTCTTGCTTTTTATTTTTGTTCTTGCCCCCTTCTTGAGTTCCTGTTATTTACAGCTCCCTGACAATTGTACCTTCACCCACTTTTCCATCCCATTCACTCTGTTTCAATTTTTACCACTAATTTGCTGTTTTCTTTTGTTCTTCTCTCCCCAGCCATATCATGCCACCCTGCCTCTTTTATTTCCACTTCTGTGTCTTCTGACCGTTCTTGGTAGCTCTCTCCTGTCTGCAGATCATCCCTTGCCTGTTATACCAAGACCTCCTGTTCCCATCTCTTTTGCATTCTCTGAGTAGACTTCCCCTTCCTCCTCCCCAACTGTAGAAGCACAGCACACAAAAGGAGCCATTCTCAGCTGTTGAGTATAAAGTCTCGACGCCACAGCAATCCTAGCAGCTGGGATGAGCAGAATTGCAGCTGTGGTGGAGAGCATTTCCACTGTGGTTTCAAGTAATGTGGTCTTTTACAACAAAATCAGTGAGGTGTTACCATTTGTAGGACCTGTCACTAACCCTTTACAGGATGGAGTAGCATTTCAACTGGTGAACTGATCTGGCATTGAAGTATTTATTTATTTATTGGTTTGTGGTTTTTTCAGCTGAGTAAGTTATCGCATCCATACAGAGGGAAAACATTTTATTTTGCAAGAAATATTTGGTGCTTTTTAGCTAATGCATTGCACCAAAACCTCAACCTTTGGAAGATGCCCCGAACAGAAAAATCTGTCCAGTCTCAAAATGATGCACAACCTAGTAATGGAAGAAGGCACACAAATTTTAGGTGTCTCAAGAGTTTGTAATTTTGTCATCTGATCTGTAGGATTTGTTCATCTCTGCTGAATGAAAATCTGACAATCAATGTGCTTCTCTAGGTAGCTAACATAATATGTATAGGGAATAATAAATCTACTTTATTTAGGATTCTCTCAGCTGTCCCTGTTATCTCATCCAACAGAACAACCACTAGTGATAGACTGGTAGCAATATTGATTTGTTTAAAGAAATTAACAGGTAAAAAGGTTCCTTTGTTTTATTTTGTTATTTAAATGATCCACTCCAGTCAATTAAAGAAAAAATATTTCACATATCTAAGAGAGGCTCTCTTGTTCTATATTGTCTTGTTTTACCCATATTTGGTCAAGATTCTTAGTGTAATCTGCAAAATTCTTTCTGCCATTCTTTTAGATATAATACAGTAAGATTTGATGCAGTGATTCAGTTTGTGCTTATAGAAAATTGAGGCAGATGAGTTACACAGATTTACATATTTGCAAATATGTGCAAATGCACAGTATTGCCATATGGTCTTAGGTCCCCAGAAGTGCTGATGACCTACTTGAGTATTTCAGCTAACAGAATATGAGCTTTTGCCTCTTTGCATTTTATACATTTCAAAAGGCAGTATTCTTCTTACATTCTATATAACATTTCTGAAAAGGATCCTGCAATGTTTGAATTATGCTAAAGCATCTGTGAGATCAAAGTCTTTCTCGTTGTTTTCTGTTGCTGGATCGATGTTTCCTGCTGCAGAAGGCAAGAGATCCTCATTTGTGAATTCTCTGGGAAAGCTAGGAGGGGCTGGAAAGCCCACAAGTTGTTTCCATGGTTTTCCAGGACATCTGGGGTGAGGAGATTCTGGGCGATCTGGCAATCCATTAAATAAAGAAGTATCAGGAACAATTAGTGGCTCTGCAGGTCTGGTTTCCTCCCTTGCAACCCCTGTGCTAACCAGCTCCAGTGCAGTTTCAGCACTGGATGATGATGGGAAGGTTGCATTTTGATTAAAACCCCTTTCATTTGACTCCTCAGAAGATTTGGGGTTTGGGTGTTTATGTTTATTCTTTTTACTGTGTTTTTTATGCCCACACCCATGGCCACTTCTGTGCCCACAACCAATGTCAAGCCTATGCCTTTTGTCATTGTCATGATCCTTTTTAACTCCATGCCTGTGCTTATGCCTGTGTTTGTGCCTGTGTTTATGCTCAGGTTCACCTTCGCCTTCTGGTTCCTGTCCATTGTCTTTCCTTGTTTCTGTGCTAGGGCTTTGACTTTCTCCTTCATTTTTATCAGCCTGTGAAACTGCATGTGGCTGGCTTAGCATCACAGTGCTCCGGAAAGGTGTGAATCCAGGAGGCCTCCTTGCAAAGAACACCTAAAAAACATTGCAATAGTAGCCACATTTGTTACGTGAAACAGAACAATTGCTTCAGATGTGGGAAATTCAGAAGCTGGCTCATTGCAGTACATGAATCATTTAGCAGATTTTTAAAGTAAAATCTAAACTAAACAAGTCTCTCTTCTGAGATAAGCATACAAACATAAACATTCTCCCAAATAATTCCAGAGTATTTTAGCAGCTAAATGTGTAAAAAACAAATTTCATATCACTGAAATTTTGTCAGTGTTAGAGAGGAATTATACTACAGAGAGCAAAACACATGTACTGGTATTAATTTATGAACAATACAGTTGGATTCGAGAACTAAACGTCCCGGCATATGTTAGAGTGTTACACTCCCATGTATAGCACCAATTTATGCTGAAAGTTATCACGTCTCTGAATAGCATCAACGGCAGAATATACAGAAGATCTGTGTAATTTTGTTATAAAAAACGTAGCTATTCAATTTTTTACTTCTAGATTTGACATATGCATTTCAGAATACTGCCTGGAAATAACACACAGAGATTAAAGCTGATAATATCAAACATTCTGTTGTTATTGAGTCATCTCTACTCCCTCATCAGTGTTCAACTGGGAGACAAAGGCTGTGAATACATGGTGTACACTCACTGTACAACACAAGTTTCATTTCTCTCCTCCAAAGTCTCTGATTATTATTAGCTGCAAATCAGAGTTATTTGGGTTGAAGCTAAGTTTGAAAGTTGATATGGATAAAATATTGTAGTGAAAATAGAGAGGAGAGACATTAGTTGATACATAACAAATGACTATGTAGTTATGAAGGTTCTGAGCAGAGTGAAGTTATTAGTTACAAGGGCAGGGTAATCTGTCTTTATTCAGTGTCACAATGGAGTCTCTGCAATCCTCAGAAATATCTGACAATAAAAATATTTGTATCCCATTGTGAGATTTTCAATCTGAATTGCATTCAGGACTAGTTCATCATGGAGCAGAGTAGGAAGAAATTGGAAGATCCTTGTGCAGAGACTGACAGCTGCAGCAGGCACCACTCGACTCATATGGAAAGGTTCACAGATGCTTTGGATATCTGTGGGGTATAATTATTGTGCCAGCAAATACATTTTTATTTCAACTTTTAAACCTAGTATGAGTAGCAATTTGAGGGATTTGATGGGGCTTGATACTCCAGAGCTTAACTGAGAAGGCAGAGGAGCAGCCAACAGGCAGAACTTCTCCCTGTCCCAGTGTCTTTGTGTGATCACCTTGTTGGTTGTGGTGAAACGGCTTTGATGTAACAGGGTTGAGGTTAGAGGGTGAGAGAAAAGAGTGTGACATTAATGGGGCTGTAAAAAGAACTGTGTTCCTTTATTTTTGGTATAAAATATGGGATAATTTGGAATGGATAAAGAATTTATTGACTGCCTTTGTCCTACACTCTGCTTAATAGGATGGGTAATGAAGAAGAATCTTACCACTTGGTGCTCTTCAGAGCAGTTCACCTGGGGATAGATTTTATCCTGCCATGGGATCACATGAATTTGTGCGTCGCATGACAGTGATGCCTGTTAACAAAACAAAACCGAACTCATTAAGGCAACAAAATTTCAGACACAAAGGAAGAGACTTGGACCTGAAAAAGAAATGGGTTTTTTAATAATACTTTAAAATCCTTGGAACTTAAACCAAGTGTTTATTAAATCTGTCTTAGTGATGGATACTTCTGTATTGGGACACATCGCAGCTTACCTTTTCAAGGTTGTAGTATGCCTGTATGAACACTTTAATTCAACTTTGGATTTCAGATTAAATCTTGAAAATTGGATTTTTCATCTCTCTCACTTTTGGAGCACTAGCTGCATAATCTTCATGATATTCCTAAGAAATATTTTTTGTTTATGGTGTTTCTCCTACTGAAAATTGGGAAATTTAAATAAAGCCTTATTTTTTCCTTTTAGTTCCTGCTGCACTAACAAATTCTAAAATCTCACAGGTAAGCACTGTTCATATGGTGGGAAAAGAGATGGGAGGTAAAGGCCCTCTCCTCCAACAACCCCCTTGCCAATGGTTGCTGGCCCTATCAACATTCCTTTCCAGCGTCCAGAACACATTTTCCCGCTATCAAGAGCATGGCAGACACTCCAGAAATTTCATTCCTTTGCTCACAAGTAACAATCCAGTCTCATGTTTTCCTTAGCTGCAAGTCCACAGAGTCAGGAGTATTGCAGCTATTTCATTTGGCAGCAGCCTTCTCCTCTCCTTTCTTTGATTGATTATTATCAAAAGAAAGTTCCTTTGGTTTTGCAGTGAGCACTGATCCTGCAGCTGCGGTTCAAGTTTCACGGTTTCTTTACTTGGGTTACAAACAGTGAAAGCTGCCCTTCTTCTTGGAACAAAAGTTTACTGAAAGAGGTAACAGAACCCAGGTTGTGATTTTACTTAAGCGTTTACAGTTTCTGATGCAAATGAATTTGTCCATTAGAAACATTACAGTTGGCAAGATTATCATTACTTACACTGTCTGATGTGGCGGTACAGTCTTCATTAAGCTTTTCAAACTCACTCTTAGAGCAGTTTGTCTTCCAGACTGTAAATTTTACTCGATACTTTTTTCCTGCAACCACCTGAAAAATTAGCAAGAAAGGTTTCTGCACTAAAGGCATTTTGTTGAAAAGGTTTCACAGGAAAGATGATTTTCTACAATCTTAAACTACTTGTATTCTACAAGTCCTAACCACTGGGCCAACATATGTGAAGAACCATATTAAAATATTTGGCAGTAAACTTATCTGCTTCTAATAAAATAACTTATTTACTCCAGTTCCTATTCTCAAAAATTTTTGGCATTGAAACTGAAGGAAACAGAAAAGGTCAGAATAATATTGGGCCCACAGTTATTAAATGTCTGTAGTAATTTCATTAGTAACAGATGAAATCATTAGTGATAGCACTGTAGAGAGCCAAATACAATGTCAGAAAAGTGGAATGTGAGTAAAACAAAGTGTGTGATGAACGGGCTCAGTTGAAAATGAACCTATTTGCCAAACACATTAAAGAGAGAAACTGCATGGGTTCAAGAATGTGCCTGCCATGAGTTCTCTTAGTATTTTTCACAGAGCTTGAAATAATATATCTTCCTTCAGGGACATCAGGCAAGACATGAAATTTTATTTCCCTGAAATCTATTTTAAAGGTGTATGCATGCTAATATCTGTCATGATAGGGAAAGTCAGAAGGAAGAAAAAAGTTTGAAAGAAGAAAAGGCACAGATATTATCAATAAGACAATATGAGCTATTTGGAAAAATTCTGGTGTGCTTTTAGTGCCTTCTCCAGTGACACCTCATGCTCAGGAGTAGTTATGACCAATTATTTTCTAAACTACTCCACTGTCAAATTTTTAATTCTCTTCTAAATTTCTGTTTTGATGTATTGGGACAGTAAACAAGACTTATGCAAATGCTGACCAATATTATCCTCCTGATTCCTCATCCTTTATCAAGCTCTATTTATCTGTATGTATTAAGTTATGCACAGATTTCTGAATCTAGCTAGAGTATTATTAGCAGCAAAATCAGCATATAAAATAACACATTTCTAAGAGAAATTAAGATGCCTCATTTTGGACCATATAACAACTGCAGGGTGGACACTGCTTAAAATAACGTGAAGAGTATTGGTGTGGTGGATCAAGGGAGGAGTCCTGTCTAAAAAACTTTTATACTTTAAAAGTCTAAGGTATGTTATGAAGGTAAAAAGTAGGGTAGATACACAGAAATCAAATGCCCTGAGCCAACCTTCTTTACATATTTTTAAAGTAATTTTTTTAAGAAAAAAAGAAAATTCAAGAGATTGGAAAATTTTGAATGCAAACCAATATGGATTTGATTTTACAGGAAAAATTGCATGGATATTTCACTTACCACATGTATCAGCACTTAGACAAATACATTATTTCAAATCTAAATACAAACTTCAGGTAACATTTAGCTCAGGCCAATAATAATGTAATGTCTGTTCCTCATCTCTGTGAAATATCCCAACCTGAACTGTCGCTGATTGTATTTCTCCACCTTTATAGTAGAAGTCATCATCGCTCTCTGAATTATACTTCTCTGTAGAAACCTTCAGTAGCTCCTTCAGTTCTGGACTGTCAGTTGGGATAGTCCTTGGACAACCTGGGCAAATGGCAGCAACTACCGTTTCTTCAACTGAAAGAGAGCAACAGGTTTCAGATCCAAGAAACAAAAGGTTCAGTGTAGATAAAGGCTGGGAAAAACAGTTATAAAGCCCTGCTTTCTGGAACTCTTCATGTTTGGGTCTATGAAATGAAAACAAAATAGTTATGATCAGCAATATCATATCTTGGTTATCTAAAAGAACATCAGCACCTAGTGTCACATGGGACATTAAACAACAGTTCTCTTGTAGAAACAAGAATTTTGTGCGCTAGTTGTAGGTAGCCAGAAAATATGGAGAGGGAACAGTTACATGTATGGAAAGAACTGATTTGGGTGAAACAAGAGGTGCATGTAACTGGCAATGAATTTGTGTGTTGAGGAAAATCTAGTCTGAATGGGTGAGAATGCAGCATTTACTACATGGAACAGTATTCTGTGTCCAGATAGGCTGGAGGAAAAAATAACAGTGTAATAACAATAACAACAATAACAATACATAACAATAAAAGACACTGAAAACTGTGGAACTTTCAAAGCTGATCGTGCCTAAGACATACCTGGGAGCTTGCAGTCGCTGGCGGTATCTACGATCTCTGCATGAAGATTCTGAAATGCTTTGGCCTCACATTTAGCTACACGCTGGAATCAAAAATGCAAAACAGCTCCTTGTTATTTAGAAATAATGAAAAAGCTCACATCCTAATAGCTTCCTGCTAACAGAACAAATCAAGCATGCTAAGCATGCTTCTAATAATTCCTTCCTTCCTTCCTTCCTTCCTTCCTTCCTTCCTTCCTTCCTTCCTTCCTTCCTTCCTTCCTTCCTTCCTTCCTGACAGACGGCAGAGGCAATAAATAATCAGAGTTCAAAAGGACCACTCAGAGAAAATAATACCCTAAAAGAGAAGCCAAATGAACTATTTGTATGTGTTCATTGAAGAGAAAAATGAGAATGTCTACAGGTCAGAATCATACTTTATGGATAACTCCATGGAATTTCTGTCTCAAACTGTAAAAACGAAAAAGAAAATTACACAATTATCAAATCAAACATTACTGAGTTTCTTGTATTTTCTCAGGTCTTCTAAAGGAACTGTGGTAGATAACTTGCTTAAAACTGCCTTGATATCTTAAACCTTGAAGAAAGCAGATATTGATTGTGGGTTTTTTTAAAAGATTATAGAGCCTAAAACCAATTCCATCATTCCAGTGATTAAAAACAGTAATAAGGAAAGAACTAGGGGCAATGAATACATCCAGGAGAAACTGAGGTTTTATGGTAAACAGAAGTAATATTTTGCAGATTTGTCAAAGTTCTGCAAAGCATCGACAAAGGTGGGTAAAGAGACCTCTTAATATACAGAGATTTTAAGAAAAGTTTTGGTGAAATCCTTTATCAAAGACTAAAGAAACCAAATAAACCATAAAATAAGAAGGAAGACTTAAAATTCAGACGTTAGGAGTGTGACAGTTACTTGAAAATGTAATTATAAAAAATCTACTTCGTAGTATTTTAGAAAAACTGATGAAGAATAATGTCAAGGCTTATTATCCAGCTTAAAGGGATTGAATGATGTCCCAGTATACCTCAGTGGTTCATATGTGTGTTGAATACAGGGTGCAGTTCTGGCCCTCCCATTTAAAGATTAATAGTACAGAGCTGATTAAAGGTGTGAGAAAACTTCCTTGGAATTTGGTCACTCCAATATTCTCGGAATATGGTATTCTAGTATCTGTGAATGATCTACTGGTAAGTTCAGGGGATAAGTGCTTATGATCTAATTCCAGAAGCCCTGTTGTGACCAAAGCAGTATGTGAGTGAGGCAGTGCTCCTGCAGTAGGTGAGGTGACAGAAGTCATCACCTCTATGTGACAGCTGGGGAAACTCAGACTCAAGCTGGTTAAGTAACTTGCTTAAGGTTTCAGGGCACATGGGTAGTGGAGGGATTTGCTTCAGCTAGTCTGACTCTCATGCTTCTGTTATTTACCAGTGCTGTCATTCTTTCCTTTTTTGATCAATACTTCTGAAACATTCTTGAGATGTACAAGGAGTAATTTTTGAACAGGAGAGGCTCTTGAATGTAACACTCAATTGTGCATTTCCTCAACAGCTGAAACAGATGCCATTCTGTCCCCTGCCTTTTACCACCACTGTTCATAGTGACTCTGCCTTCCTGCCCTCTGCCTTGTGTTTGTAAAGTCATCTTCCTGTTGCCCTCGTGACTGGTTCAGGGAGGTCAGTTGAGAGAGGAAGCCTCTATTTTTGGTACAGCTGCTTCAGTTCCAGGTCAGTGAAGCCAAGGGAGTACCTGGGTTTGCAGCACTGTTTACCTGGATTATGTATAAATTATGTTAATAAATTTCTTTTGAAGCTATTATTTGGACTGTGGTAAAGGTTAAGTAATAATTCAGCTACTGACTTTCCTGAGAAAGGATGTCTTAGGCTGGAAATTGTGCTAATTTTAATTATAATTTCTTGGGTTGTACATGAGTAACTCCTTGAATATCTGGATAAAAATGTCTCAAGGGATTTATTATTTGGGTAAGACTGGTTAGATTCTGTGGTGTAATCTGTAAACCTTTCAGTGGTCCTCTTAGTCACTGATTCAGAAGACATAGATGTCCTAGTTACATAAACAGTTATGCATAAGACTGGATTTAAGCTTTGTTCATGAACTGAAGCAGGACTATAAATATTTTCTTGAGTCAGATCTCAACGACCATTTGTTAATGTGATATTTTCTTGACAAACAGATTTGGGGATTACTTACGCCTCTAGAAGTGATTTTGCATTCTGGAGTTAAATCTTGAAATTGGTCTTTGGTGCAATTAGTCTCCTCAATTTTATATCTAATTACATAATTCCATCCAGCTACCACCTGGAAGAGATATTTAGGTTATATATTATGTAAAATAATGCAAACTTGAAAGTTAAACTATTACATGAGATTAGCAAAGAAAGCAAAACTACTCATCTAGTGCCTTCTATCTATCAAATCACTTCGCACTCATTAAACCACAGATTGTTCATGGACAGCAAAAAAACCCCTTGTCCTTGCAGCACAAAGTGTAAACTAAATCCTGCTTTTGTTAGAAGTGCACTTTGTGTTTGGTGTCCACTTCTGGCAAGCCTGCAGCCTCACACTGCTGGGTTTCTTGTGCTTTCCTCCAAAGATCTGTTACTTATTACTGCCCGTGACAGGAAGCTGCTCTAGATAGATGACTACAGTAACACAGCCTGGCAAGTCCTGCATTCCTGAGCATGGGACACGGTAAAACAGTATCTGAATAATGTAACTTTATACTGCTGGCATCATTTTTTGTTGAGTGTTCTGCATTTATCATCTACCCATAATTGTGTCTATCCTGGCCTTCCCACACACTCTGCTTTGTCCAGGTTCATAACCCTTTTTTTAAAATTTTCTCTCCAGGAATCTGTTCCATTTTCCTAACAGTGGCTATTTCTTCTTACCCATGAAACCTCTCAAAATCAAAGTGTTGGGCCAGGTAACATTGTATGAAAAAGGAAAACCAATCAAATATAAGAACTTGTTATCCCAGATCAATTGAATGGAAAGCTCTGACTTTTCTCTGTGTGCCAGAGGTGACATGATGGTTCTCTTTCCAGCTGCTGGATTGCAGTCTATCTGCAACACTTTGTCATGTGGCTTAAATGTTGTGCAAGTTTGTGTTTCAGCAAAGAGGATTGCTGCCATCAGTAAATATAACAAGGACAGCCTGGTTTAAATCATGAGTCAAGCTAACATGAGACTAGAAGTTGCTTTCTGGCTTAGTAAATATACACAGGTTCAAAGAAAAGGATCTGTGTTTGCTGTTGGGTTCTACACTAGTTAGAAACCAAATAAGAAACTTTACTTTCTAGCAATGTCACACCAATCCATAGGAAAGCTTTTCACAGGGAAGGAATTATTGCATGAAATACCAGATGACACAGAATTTCTGCAATCTGAGTAGTCATTTCTTGCAAAGCAGATATTCCCATGAGCAGAAATCTTGCAGCAAGTGTCATGCTGGGTTTTTGGGTTCTCGTACCCATTTTTCCTATCTGGGGTTTACCTGTCCTATAGCATATAGCAGCTGTTGACAAGTGGGCCTTATTGCCTGCAAAAACAGAGATGCCTGCTGCTCTTTGAGAGGCTGGTGAGTGTGAGAGACATCTGTGCAGGCTGGCAGCTTTGGCTCAGCCCCTAGGAGGGAACTGCTCCTGCTGGAGCCTCAGGGCAAGGCCAAAGGAAATACCCAGGAGGGTCTGAGATGATACAGGTTGCATGTGCCAGACCAGAATGCAAATAAACTGGTGCTAAACACTGCTTAGAAGCAACTGCAGATAAAGAAAAAAATGTGTATACTATTAGTTGAGGGCTCTGAAAATCTAGTAGGTAACTGTTAATGATTCCTTATAAATTAAGATAATTATTTATTGAGTCTACCCTCTATATTGGTAGATACCCTCTAGATTGGTATATCAAGCATTTTGTATGCTTTACTATTAAATTTAATCCACTTTAATATCAGAAAAATACACAAAACAAACAAGGTACCTGCTTTGGGTTGGATTATTTCAGTAAAATTTAGGGAAAAATCATGCACAAACCTGTCTCTTAGCTTCTTTTATTTCTGCAAGCTTAAAAAGGGCAGGCTCATCACTGTGCTTGTTAAACTTTTGAATGGCTTTTTTCAGAATTTCTGACACTTCTGAACCATCACTTGATATAGGATGAAAGCATCCAAGACATGGAGCCTCAGTAAGTTTTATCTTTGACACATCTGAAAAAGAAACAAACCAAATAACATAGGGCTTCATGCAAAACAGCCTTAGGTTTTCATTTTTCCTATCTGGGAGTGAGCAAGAACCTTTCCTGCTTTTTAACTGGTGTAATAAGCAAACCCTATATTCCAGTTTCAAGGCCTACAAACACATTTTTGTGTTTAGGAACATGCTCTGGTTGTGGTGGCAGGGACCATCCATGACCTTAGGGTCCAGGCATGTTTTTGGCAGTGAACCCCATTCCAGCAATTAAGACTTGCAGAAAAGCCTTGTGTGTAGTTTTGACACCATTGAGAAAGGTATATTACTCATTCAGCCAGGGAGAAGCCAATGGAAGCTACAACTAAGGGGATGGTTTTCAGATTCTTCAAAGCTCACCCACAGTGTGCAGCTGCTTGCTGTCCTCACCATGTTTCAGGGTGGGGACTTCAGAAGTGTTTGGGCTCACCCATATGAGCTGCTGTGACTCTGAGTGCCCCAGGGACTGTAGTTGGACTATGCTGCTGTCCTCACCAGTCATTGTGGCTGCCAGTTACCACTTGGTGCTACCTTCAGGCTTAACCAGCTGGATTGGTTGTGAATAGACAAGCCTGACAGGGATGCTCAAACTCCTGTTTCCTACTACTAATCCTATTAACTCTCTTTCCTTTCTAATAATCATGGACTGGATTTTCATAAATTAATTTTATAGTTCAGTACATAAATTAATTTCACAAGTCAGTGAGCATGAGAATGGAAGTGGGACAATATGTGGTCTCTGTGGAATTGAAGTAAAATTTATGCACCTGATCTTCAGCTGGCATAAACTGGCTTAAAGGAAGTTATGCCAGTTTGCACCAACCAGGAAACCAGTCCAGAGTCAGTTAGATCAAACTGTTCCACCAGAGAGGCTGAACAGTGTGGTACCAATACAGTGGGGAAATCCCTCGCCTGTCAGACTAAAGTGTGTCTTATGTTGACTCAGTAATGACAAATAGATACCTTACCGAAAACTATGACCACGTTTTCAGTGAGATAATGAACCAAGAACATACCCACTTCTAGACCAACTGTGGTCTCAGCACTTTCATAAGGATTTTGCTGAACAAACCTGTGTTATTTTCCAGAGTTGTTATAACTTAGTAAGAAGAGAGGAGTTCCTTAGGCTGAATACCTGATAAATTTAATTCATATATTGGGATTTTTTGCTTTCTAAGCAAAGATTCAAATGCAAATTTCCTGTGTGTCCTCTGTAAGATTCACACAACTTTTGCTGGCAACTAGGTGTCACCATTGCCCTACAAATGCAGCGTTTGTTCAATGCAGAACATGGAGTTTGTGTGCTGCAGTTCCTAGAAAGACACTGGCTGTAGGTAAAGCCATTTCAGCTTTAAACAAGATAGCTAGGAACAAAAAGCAGATACCGGCTGCCAAACATCTCAGAAATTGGGGAGAATATTTCTGTAGTTAATAGTTAGATGGATATTTTAAAGCAAACTTGGGTATGTCTTTCAGAGCACAAGGCATAGAGATCGCAGTTCGAAATCTTTAAAACAATGTGATCTCTTTTTACTAAGAGAAATTCCTATGTGAATGTAATAGTCATATATGAGTGTCTTATAGTTGAAAAATGTAGTACTGCTTATTGTTAAGGTGTAAAAGATCAGTCTCTTAATCATACATGATTACATCACTGCCAGATTTCTACTCTGTAAATGAATTTTTTTCTGTTCTTGTTTGAGGTAAATACTTGTTTTGGTAAACTTTAACAGCAAGAATTCAGTCATTTTCAGTTTGAAAAAAATGAAGGTGCAATTTTGTCGTACCAAATTTTTTCCAGTAATTCCTCAGACAATTTTATGCTTAAATAATTAAGGACAGAAAGTTGAAGTGTGACAAGTTGCATCTGGTCTCTTAAGTTATTAGTATGCTTTTGGTCTTAAGCAAACAAATTTTATCTTGGCATAATTCTATGCTTGAAGAAACTTACTACACATACATGCTGAATTTTATTACCCTGGGCAGAAACTGCCTGTGCTTCACTGATTTAGTCTATATGTGTATAAGAGTGAAGTGAAATTTTATCTTTAACCAATAGTTGCTTACAAAAGATTATTTATAAATGTCTGACTAGAATGATAAGGAGCTTCTACCTTTAAAATTCTCAGTACCAAAAGTCTCAGTATTGTATTTATTCCATTTTTATTTGTAAATGTATTTGTTGAAAGCTGTCCCCAAATAGTTACATACCTGAGAAAATTCTGCACTCTTGTGAAACATTAGTTGTTTTATCAGCATCATTCATATGAACTTGAGCTCTGCATTCTCCTGTTTTCTGCAAAAACATATGGCAACAATTGTCTGAAACTTGCTAAAGAAAAATACAGTGCTTTAGCTATTGAACACAGCTGACAGTTGTAGACTGATTTTGGGAAGAGGTTAATGTGTATATTTGTAGTAATGTCCAACTTGCTGTTTTGTTACTGAAAAAGGATCAGATTGTGAGGAAAGCATGGGATAAACTGGGCAGATTTCTTGAATGATGCTTTGTATTTGTACGATGCGCATTGATTAACTGAAGACTTTACAGTCAGAATAATGGAAATTAACACACGACTAAAGACTATATAAACTATGTATTTATCCATTTTCCCCTCTGCTAGTACAAGGTATGCAGCAATGACCACGGCATTTCACATAGATTCAAATTATATTGTCATCATCATCCCTTCCTGTGCACTGTGTGAAAGAGCAGTGCCACCCCCTGGGAATGTGCAGTGTCCCTGCAGTGCCCCATTGTATCCCCCCTGGGTGCCCTCTGGTAGCATGAGCCAGGCAAGTTTGGCACTGCTGAAAGCCCTCTGCCAAAATTTCTGCCATAGTGGCTTCCATGTCAGCATTTGATTGTGCAAGTTTCCATTACACATAATTAATACCAACTTTTACAGTCCTTACACTCTCACAGTGCACAAATCTTATGTTGGGTTTATTGACAACCTTCATATTGAAGCACTGAAGTGTTCCTTTCTGCATATATTCAGGATTGTACCAGAAAACTCAGGACTATAATGGTTAACTTGGGGGTTGTATACATTTCTGTACTGTAGTCATATAAGCTCTCAAAAGCAATGCAACAAAAAAAGTTAATTCCTCTACTGTATTTTCCCCAGGCAATTGTGGTCCTGGTCCTTATGTTTCTGTACAGAGAACTTTTAAAGAGAACAGATACTTACAGCCTCTGCAGATACTTTGTAATGACAGTGTTGCCAGTGTTTGTTTTCCTCAGTGGCACAAGTGCTTTCAAGTATTCTGTATTTCACATAGAAATGTGGGTCAGGACCCGCCTGGATTAAAACAATATACATGTCATCATTTGCATGGTAATAAATCAGGTAAAAATATAAGGGTTTCAAAAAAGTAAATACTATTATTTATTTACCTTAAATTTTATAGTATGGTTTCCCATTAGCTGCTGGTCTCTCAGATCTTGGTAGTTCAAATATTAACTTACCTAATTATATTACTTAGCCCTTACCTACAATGACAATATGTGGATATAATGGATACAATATGCTCAACTGCCTTCATTTTAACTTATAGTACCAATGGATTTAGAACCAAAAAGAAGTGGTTAGGTTTTATGCTCTCATTCAAATGTACTCCAAAAAGCCATTTTGGGTGGTTGCTTGGATAGTTAGCATAATTACAAGCTTGGACTGTGCTCCTGTCTGACTCCCTTGCTCTCATTCTTGGCCTCCTCCCAGATCTGTCCACTTTCTTTCTGTACAGCTCCCCTGGCAGGCCAGAACCTGCTGCCCTCAGGCAGCCTGGCAGTGCCCAAACAGCCTCTGCTTGGTGGTACCAGGGAACCTCAGCTGCCCAGCCTGCACGGGAAGGAGGGAGCAGGGATGTGCTCTGGAGACAGCCTTGGGCAGTGCCTATGGTTTTCTACAGGCATTGGAGGCTGGGCTGCAGGGCAGGACAGCCTCAGCAATCCCATAAGATGAAATAAAAACATTAAGCAAAGTTTGGCCTGCCAGTGTAAGTACTTCAGAATTTGGTAAACCAGTAATGGGCATTTTCTCCTTGCCATAAACCAGGTAGCAGACCTGTGCCTACAGGTGACAGTGACAACACTGTAAGGTTTTGATTCATCCTTTAGAGAAGATATAAAGTCAGAAGTTACTAACCTTTTACAGCCACTAAAAATGCTCTGCCAATGTGACTTTTCAAATACAAACAGGCAACTGCTGTAGTTTAGCACTGATTATTCTAAAATATCCAGTTATTATTCTCTGTTTCTGCTGGGAGGATTAAATTATAATTCTTGCCTTAGTGCTACCAAAAAAATGAGGCTGAGCTGATGTTGTTGGCATATACTGGATTTACACTGATGCAGTAGACAGAGAATTATATTCTGCCTTCTCTTAATTCCTGTTGTGTATTGCTACAGGTATGAAGAAGTGTAGAGGCACCTCATATAATAGTTGTAAAAAAGGATAAAAGGGGCTCTAAAAACATAATAGACTTAATTCTCAGCAGGTAGAAATTGACTTTTATGGAATTACATCAGATTATACTATTTGGATTTAAAAAGAACCAAATTCTGTTCTCTGTTACAGTGTTCTAAATCTGCAATAAATCAGCTCAGTAAGTAAACAAAGTAAGAAAATGCATTGTTTCTGTATTATTTGCTATTAGTTTATTTCATTACTATTATGAACAGCTATGCCTTTAACTGGGGCAAGTTTAGTCTTTCACTACGAAGCTTTTATGTTTTATTACCTTATCAATAATGAATGTACATGAATATGTAATAACCAGCTATTTAATTAATGCATTCAACATTGTGAGACTAGCGAGGAGTGAAATCTATACTCTTTTTAGAAAAAGAATCTCAAATATGAGGAAATTGTAATTGCAGATTCATTTTCACTGTTTTTTACTTAACATCATAATCAGATCAATTATTCAAAGTAATAATTGATTTCCGCTTTGTATATTTTAAGAAAAGGAAAGATGGCTATCTAGAGAAGGAAAGATGAATAATAATTGTAATAAATATGTATTCTTAAAAATATAGCATTGTTTAAGATAAAATTCTGAAACTCCTCTCTCTCCTTTGGGAACACCAGCAAAAGGAAGGTAGGTGGTACTAAGTCTCTGATATGGAGATATTTGCATTTGGCTGTTGTTAAGAATGAGAACGTTAAGAATGTTCAGTGAGACTATTCATTTCCTTAATATTAATTATATAAAGGGTTTTCTGATTTTACTCTTTGTCTCCACATGCTAAAATCTCCCCAGTGTGTAAACAGGAACACAAGAGGGCAGGTGCCAGGAGATGTGGGTAATTTGCCGTAAGTGTTTAGCAGTGCATAGCTCCTTTCCGAGGTCAATTTCTGTCTGGGTAAAAGTGTCTTGTGATTTTAGAGTGCAAAATATTCTCTCTAACACTGGATTTCTTGTGGTTTACATATGAAAATCCAATCCAGTAGAAAAAATATGTTAATGTTATTTTCAAGTAAAATAATGCTTGTCATTATTATGGTAATACCATCTTTGTATACCTCTCCGAGGTAAATACTCTTTTGTTAGATTAAGGCTATATAGAAGGATTCCAGGCAAAGGATCGTGTTGCATTCTTTTCTCCTGTAATTTTAGCTGTCATCTTATTTGACTAAAATACCACCTAGTGATTCTAGATAGATCTGTGACTTAGGACTGGTGTCAATCAAATGATATTCACAAACAAGTTAGAATATTGCCAAACTTTATCAGGTGATTCTTTTTTATGTGCGGCACCAGCTCTTCCCAAGTCAAGAGTTTAATATTTTTTTTTATAAGTCTGGTTTTGCCATTGGTTTGAAAACCTTACAGATGATGGAAAGAGGCAGAAATCCCAGTAAAGAAAAAAGAGAATGAAGTGGAATAATAAGACAAATTGTGTGGGGATAGAAATTTTCTATTCTTTGGTCTTTGCATTAGTAAGCAATTCACCAGCACACAGAGTTCTGCTGATAAAAACATAATATACACCCCTACTTGTCAGGGAAACAAGTATCTTACTGTGCAAGTCACTTTGATTTTTTAAAACACTTTTGGAAGACACTGTGCTGTCATGCTTGCCCCCTAAAAAACGAGATGGAGATAAGCTGATTCAGAGTGCATAAACAATTCCAACTTTTTTTTTTTTTTGCAAAGTCTACTTACAGTTCTCTTGGCTTCCATTACCACGTATAGAGCAAATTGGTTACCAGTTGCTTCATCTTCATTGTATTTCTTCAGTGCTGCGTCAACAGCTTTAAAGACATCAGGGTCATCACAGTCTGAAAACTCAAATGGAAGAGGAATGGCTTTGCTAGAGAAAAAACTACAGCAGAGTGCTAGTACAATGAAGGCCTTCATAATTGGATGAAAGAGGCCCCCTGAATTAGAAGGCCCCTTAAGAACCAAATGGAAAAGGAATGCCTGACAGGATTTTAGTCACCTCTTCTGTTTTTCAGGAGCAGTAGTTAAGTAAACAGAATGAGTGCGTTGCTGGGGTTGGTTGGTTCTCATCCTACCCTGTTTATACTGCAAATAAACTTCTGAGTTTATCTAAATAAACTTTGTTTGTTCGCCAGAATGACACTAAGGTTATCCACCTGCCATCAAGATAACAGGATAACAGGGCTGCAGCTGAGGACCAGTTGAGGCAAAGTAAAGCATAAGAGAAATAAGTGTCTGTAGCTTTCTGACTTCTTAACACCTACACTGCTACTGAAAATGAATTTTACAAGGCTTAAGTAAAACATCCAGGAAGGTCACAGTGGCAATGAACTTTTGGACAACAACCTTGTAAATTTTATAGATCTGTTTAGTGTTCAGGCTGCAACAGTTCTGAGAACTATAGTACTCAGAATGTGTTTGAAAAGTCTTTGGACACATGCATATGGTTGAATGTCACATAACCCTTCAATAGCACTTGATAAACCTTGTCCTTCATGGTCCTGTTGGAAAGTCCATCTCTGCTGCCATGTGGAGACTGCCTGGCTTATGGATTAGTCAGTGATCATAGTGCTTTGTTATTGTTACAGATATGTGACACCCAAGAACAAAGGATTAAACACTGTCATCTGAGTCTGGTCAAGCCAGGATTAGAGATGGCTGAGAACATCTGGTGCTTATCTCCCCTGTGTGGCACCAAATAGCTTTGTTTTGGGTCTGTGAACACCTTGGGATTGCCTTGGCTCCTGTGTTCCAGCTGTTTCTTGCTGCACTGGGTTTGTGTGGCAAGGTTTTGATAGCAGGGGGATTACGGGGGGGCTTCTGTGAGAAGCTGCTGGAAGCTTCTCCTATGTCTGACAGAGCCAATGCCAGTCAGTTCCAAGATGGATCCAGCCCTGGCTAAGACTGCATCAGTGCTGGTGGTGGTGCCTCTAGGATAACATAGTGGTGAAGGAAAAAACAAGAAAGGAACTGGGAAAGCACAAGAGAGAGAATATGTGAGAAAAACAGCTGTGCAAATCCCACGGCCTGTGAAGGTGTGGGAGGAACTGCTGTGGGTGAGGAGTAGAGATTTTCCTGCAGCCTATGGAGCAGACCATGGTGAGGCAGCTGTGTCCCTACAACCCCTGGAGGTCACTGATTGAGCAGGGATTCATCTGCAGCTCATGGAGGACCCCACACCAGAGCAGGTGGATGCCCAGTGGAGGCTGTGACCCTGTGGAAGCCTGGGCTGGAGCAGGTTTACTGGCAGGACATGTGAGGGCACCAATGCTGGAGCAGTTTGTTCCTAAAGGATTGCACATCATGGAAAGGACCTACACTGGAGCAGTTCATGAAGGACTGCCTCCAGTGGGAGGCATCCCTGGCTGGAGCAAAGCAGAGTGTAGGGAGTCCTTATCCTGAGGAAAAAGGAGGGGTAGAAGCTGACTGCAACTCCCATTCCCATCCTCCTGCACCAGCTGAGGGAGAAGATAGAGAAAATCAAAAGTAAATTTAAGCTTGGGAAGAAGGTGTTTTAAAGATTTGACTTTATTTCTGATTCTCTTACTTTGGTTTGATTAGTAATAAGCCAATTTCCCAAAGTCCAGTCAGTTTTGCCTGTGATGATATTTGGTGAGTGATCTCTCGATCCTTACCTTGACCCATGAGCTTTCTGTTATATTTTCTCTCCCCTGTCTCGCTGATGAAAGCAGTGACAGAGCAGCTTTAGTGGGTGCCTGGCACCCAGCCAGGGCAAACTCACCACACTTGCTACAAGTTTTGATTAAAGAAAATGCACTTTAGAGACTGTGGATAAACTAAACCAGAAATAAGTTTGTTCATACGTGATAACAGACTTTTAAAAATTAGTCAATCTTCACTCAGTCACAATGGGTCCTCATTTTGTTTCTTTTTCTTCAATGTGGCCTTTGCACTGTGTTTCACTTTATGCCATTAGAAAGCTATTTGGATGATCAAGTTACTAGCTTTTTTGAGATTAATCCCATGTTTTTGCTGATGACATGGCTGTTCTGAACCAGCTTGCTGGTCCCCAGGCAGTCTGAAGGGACTTGACCTTGATGGGGGCTGGAGTATAAAGAAGCACCACTGTTCTTTCTTCCTGCTCCTCCCAACTCAGTTTCCAGTGAGGAAGGTTCAGCAATAAAGAAAACATTTACATGAAAGAGTTATTACATGCATCTGCTTTTCTCTTCCCCTGAGAGCAATTATGAACTATTTGAGAAGGGCTGTCCTTGACTGCAATATTTCTGTGTATCACCACCAGCAGCTGTAGCGATGGAAGCACCTGTGCAGGCCACCCTGCAGTGAGACAGCAAGTCATTAACTGTTCTCAGACCCCTTCTAGATAACAGGGCTAACCCAAACACCATTAGTCAATTTATGCTCGAGTTTGCTTTGTGGATGTTTAGTACCTAAATAGCTTCATAGTTTAATATAATTTCTAGTTCAATATCCAATAGCTAATTATGTGTAGTAAAACAAACAAACAAACAAACAAACAAAAAAACCCCACCAAAAACAAAGCAAAAAAAAACAAAACAACCAAACAAAACAGGCAACTGTGTCAAGGAAAAAATGCTTCCATCTTTATTTTCTATAAATCTGTATAAAGCATGAATGTAGTGTGATGGATTACTTTTTTATGGAAAGCAGTCAAATTTCCTCTAGGTCAGATTCCTTGGAGAAGTACATTATAATTATGAATGATGAAAAAAAGAAAAATTATAGATGGTAATTTGCACTATTAGAGAATTTTCCTTTTTGTTAGAACTGAAGGAACATTGTTTTCTGAGGAGATTTTGACCCATTCACATTATCTGAGGGACTCAGAATTTTTAGCCTTTCAGTTACAGTGGAGCTTGAGGTAGCCATGATGGAGACACAGGTTGAAATACTTAATGGATATTTTCAGTGATTCTCCTTCCTAGAAACAGACTGCTTTTCCCACTTCTCCATCTGCTGTTTTCATTGACTGTAGGACTGTGGTTGCCCCAGAAATTTTTGAGCCAGGAACATCTTTCTCTGAGGTCATATAGGAGAATTTTCTGTTACAAAGCTATGAGGAAATAAAGGCAAAATTTTTGGAAGGTCAAGTTTGGGTTTTCCAGGGCATGATTTTGATTGTGTAGAGTGATCTGGAAAGCCTGGAAATTCTGCCATCTCTTCTAGTTTTGAGCCAGTGCTGGAAAAGTGAAGGTTGCATTGGGATAGTTCAGGAAAGTTTGCAGTGGGAGGTGTGAGAGAATCCTGCTGATTTAGAACTGGGATGCGATAGACAGCTCCTGTTACATGGCATGGAAAATACTTTCCTGATATGCTTGTCTTGTTGTGATGATGTCTGTAATAGTGATGACAGTGATGAGGAGGGTGTCCATGAGGAGGGGGACAGGGTGGTCCATGGTGGTGAGGAGGGTGGTGGTGACCTGGTCCATGAGGAGGGGGACAGGGTGGTCCATGGTGGTGAGGAGGGTGGTGGTGACCTGGTCCATGAGGAGGGGGACAGGGTGGTCCATGGTGGTGAGGAGGGTGGTGATGATCTGGTCCATGAGGAGGGGGACAGGGTGGTCCATGGTGGTGAGGAGGGTGGTGGTGGTCTGGTCCATGGTGGTGAGGAGGATGATCATGGTGTGGTCCATGAGGAGGGGGACAGGGTGGTCCGTGGTGGTGAGGAGGATGGTCATGGTCTGGTCCATGAGGAGGGGGACAGGGTGGTCCGTGGTGGTGAGGAGGATGGTCATGGTCTGGTCCATGAGGAGGGGGACAGGGTGGTCCGTGGTGGTGAGGAGGATGGTCATGGTCTGGTCCATGAGGAGGGGGACAGGGTGGTCCATGGTGGTGAGGAGGGTGGTCATGATCTGGTCCATGAGGAGGTGGAGTAGGATGGTGATGATCTGGTTCATCATGGGGAGGAGGGGGAGAAGAAATTTCTTTGTTGCTGTCTTGATCTTCCTTGCTGGATTTGGCATTATGCTCAGGGTCTTCAGATCTGGACTGAGAAGAGGGGGGACATTCATGTCTATGGTGATGCTTATGGCGATGTCTGTGACCAAAATGATGATGACAGTGGGGATGTCTGTGTGGATGTCCCAGGGCTGAATGTTTTCCTCTTCGCCCACAGCCATAGTGCTGTTTATGAAAACACCAGGGAGGTGTGTTATTACATTAATCAGGTGTTGATAGGGCAGAAGAAATTGATGAGAAAGAGAGAGGTGGGAGTTATCAGGTTTGCATTCGTAGCTCTGATGATCTTTAAGGAAAAAAATCTGTATTTTTTTCATGATGGAGGAGAAGGAATAGATAATAAAATGCCAAGTTACTGAAAATCTGCTGGAAACACTACACCATGTTGAAATTATATAACCAGCCGAGAAGTATTTGTGATAGATCAAAACAAAACAAATCCACACTGGAGTAGCTGTTGTGATATAAACTGGAATACCAGATATGATAAAGATCATCTCCCCTCCCCTTGCTTTCTAAAATTCCTTTGAACTTTTTTGCCTATCTCTACTCACAGATACTTAGTCAAGTGATTAAACTGAGAGAAGACACACTTGGAAGGACTGGTAGGGACAGCTCAATTCTGATTAATCCTTTGACTGACCTAGGACTTGCAGGTCAGTCTGTCCTGACATGTTGTGTCACACCCAGGCAGTAGAAAATTTGCATAAATGTTACAATCCTCTGCCAGTCTGCACTAAGCAAGATTGCTGCAACCTGCATGAGGATACAGCCAGAGATGTGTCCATAACTGAGTACATACCCAAGGATGGTAGATTTCACAGCTTATATCTGTTCCATCAGCTTCATCTGCATCACTGATAACTCTTGCCTTGCAGAATCCGGTGTGCTAAGCAAAAGACAAGGAAAAATCCCACAATGCACATCTGGGTTCTTGTGATGGAATTAATACAAACTACTGAATGTTCAACATTTTACAAGTTAGGCTATTCCTTTGACACCTAAGTATCTTCGCATAACTTAGCCAGATCCTGAGCCTTCCAGCCAACGCTCGCTAGGGATTAATAATGATTAAAATAAGTGCTGGTTTTGAGGGTTCTTGACTGTGATGCACTCTAGATGCACTTCACCATGTGCACCTAGGGGACTACTACTCTGCATCTCACTTCCCTTTTGATGTCTAAGAAACTGGGCAGCCACTAATGCCTCCAGAATGAGTACTCTTGGATGCCTGATTTTTCTTCCTTTTTTTTTCCTGCCTTTGCTTGTCAAACATCTGTTCAGATTGGAGTATAAAAAACCAGAGAATGTGATGGATGTAAATCATATAAACCAGAAGTTTTACATATTTTATTTTTCCATGTTTTATTTCATTATTTCAATTTAGTTTCTGGGAAATAATTTATTCTGAAATTATGAGATCTTGCCTAGCTGTTTCTTTGGTGTAGACTATAATAGTAATGGAAAAATGGGGTGAAGAGAACACTTTGATAGTTTTCTGCAGATGATCTTGAATTATTCCACTCTCCATTCTTCTGCAGCAAAAAAAGGGACCCTGAGCTCATTGGGATTACATAAGACATATATTTTTTTCGGGATCTATGACTCATATTGGTGTAAAAGTTTTTATGGAGAGAGCATGAATGATTTGCTAGGGATTGGCCACAATTTGAATCCAAAAGCTAGATACAACCTGAAAAGCTCTAGGCCTCTAACATGCCAGATTCCAATTACATTAAGATTTGAGAGTTCAGACTGTTTCCTTATAAAAGATAATAGAGCAGCTGTAAAATTAGGATCTGGGCTTGGACATGCTGGATTTTTAGTTTTGAGTTTGGGTGCATGCTTATAATAAACACTTGAAAATATATTGGTAGAATCTTCCAGGTACCACCCTTAATATCAGTTCTTGTTCTAAGACTTTACTTACAGCATGCCAGTCATGCAGAAAATCACATTCCAGTGCCTGATCTGTTTCCTGCATAGATTTTGAACAGTTGGTCTCTTTTATAGAGAATCCTAAAATGTGACCTTCACGCGAGGCAGTCTGAAACCAAGAGGTCAAAGAAGAAGTGGTGACTAGATGTATTTAAACTCTTGTAATTTTCAGAGCAACCATACATCATCTTATTGTCAAAATCCCATCTACCTCATGCTTTCTTTACCTGTCCTGTTCAGATATTCATGCACATACACATATTCAGCAAGGAAAACAGGTTAGATAATTTATATGTCACACCCTAACAGCTTCCAGGAACGCTTGCTTTAATTCTTTGTTAAGTATGCGTGTGTTATAAAATCTGTTACTTTTACAGCCTGTGTTTTTAGGAAGTAGTGTCCTTAGAGTCTTCTCCCTAAACTGAACTGCTGCTTCTGTGAAAGTAGAGAGATCTGTTGGATGGCAACCACCCATTTCCAGTGTTGGGAGTGCATAGTATTAGAGTGCTGATGTTAATTTGAGGTGAAATTCTGCCAGTTACTGTGAGAATGTTGCTTTCTCTGTTGTCAAGGCCATTTGTTATGGAGAAGGCCTTACTCCATATGAACATGGGAGAAAGCCTTTGTGATCCTATTAAAATCCATAAAGAGGTGTTTCATTTTAATTTCCAGCTATAGCAGTACTTTTATATCAAGTCTGTGTTGAAGGTGTCCTTAGCATGTGTGCACATACGAGTTTCACTAGCTTAACTAAATTGGTTGAAAGTGCATGCACATACTTTATGGTTTTTTTATTGTAATTCATAGTTTCTGAGTGTTAAAATCCAGTGGTACAATGTAAAGTTGTTGCTGTAGCTGAAGATGGTGAAGCATGAAAACCAAGTGTTTGGGGAGAAACACATGAACCCAGGCAATGTGAAAACAATCCCTTTCTAAATGGCAGTAGGGATACAACGTGCACAGGGCTCCAGTGTGGGACACTGTCAGGTTTCTGAGCAATATTAAAAGCTGCAGGGAGGTGGGTTTGGCATGCTATCATTTAGGCAGTTTCCAAGATCAACAAGTATTATGGTGGGAGCCTTGGGACCTCATTACAGGGGTGTCCTGGGCTGACACATGTGTTGGCAGAGTGATCCCATGCTGTTTAAGTGAAAGGCTCCAGTATCTACCAAAAAGAAATTTTGTTATTAATATACATCAAATCACCCAAAGGATAAGTCTTCATGTTGACTTCACTTAGATATGGGGATATTTACCAGACCCAGAAGTTCTTCAAGAGTTACAGCAGAAATTCACCTCCCTTCCTCAGAGTGCTGCTTTGTTCTGCAGCAAGAGTCAAAATGATGCTGAGCATGTTCCACTGTTCGTTGTAACATGTGATAAATATTCTAAGAGTAAAAAATGATCTGTCTGCAACTGAAAAAGTGTGACTGTGATAATACTTGAATGTCCATCTTGAAGTCTGCTCAATAGTATGTAAACCCATGTATGTCACATATGTCAAAATTAAAATATGTACACAAAGGAGGCCTTAAATTCTGAATGCCATCATAGCATAGTTCTTTAGCAAATGAGAAGTCCTTTTGCTTTCACACACCTAAATTAAAGTTGATAACAAGTCTTTGCTAAAGTAGGACCTTCAACTTAGATCTGATCCTAGAAGGGTTTCAGTTCTGGTCCCATGGTCTTGGAATTGCTCACAAAATTGTGTCATTTTCCAAGTAATTCTAGGAGAAAATGCCACTTACCATCTTTAAAATTCTTTCAACTTTATCCACAGAGAAGTTGTTTGTGTGGTTACCTTCACTGTTGAATTTCCTCAGGGCCTTTGCAGCAATATCTTTATGTTGCTCAGTGACTTCTAAGGCTTCAAGTTTCACAGGACAATCTTTGCACTCTACTAAGTCAGGTGGAACTGTGAAAACAAATAATTGACTAATATTACAGTGGATATTAATACTCTTGGGAGTGTGCCCATGCCTTTAATGTGAACTCATAATAAGAAATTTAAATGCAGCTTTTCCTTGGAAGTGAAATACCTGTCCCTTGCTCCACAAATAAGGGTTTGTTCTGTAATGTGAAAAAAACCCAAACCCATGAAAATGAGTATTCTTATAAATCACCTTAGATTCTTACCACCCCAAATGTGCAGTCTTCCCAAGTTTACATTCGTTCTGATGTTCATTATCATGTTTTGGTGGACTGGAATGGTGATATCAGCTGACATCAATAAAGTCTGGTTTAGAGGAGTAGGGTAACCTTAATTCTATTACTCATTCTTAACATTCCATTTGAATTATCTAAAATATGAATTACATGCAGATGAATGGATCTGTTATGGTTTCCATATACTGGTGGTGTACAGACTTTGGTACAAGGGCTGGTTTGAGGTATGCATTGGCTTACAGCAGTGGTTATTTTACCTGGACTTAATGTACAATTAAATCCATATAGTTGAGGTTTCTTCAGCAGATGGTTTGTATATGTGATAATCTTACATTGCCCAAAGTCCTGAGAGGAAGAAAGAATACATGATTATGGTGTTATTTTCCCTGGATTTAATTGGATGTAGGCGATCATAGAAATTATACCTCCTTTTAATGTGCAGTACCTCTAAGAATAACAGATGTGGTCATTAATGGCATGTTTGATCAGGTACCACTCAAAATTTGTCATTAGATAAAATGGGATCTCTCTGTACAAGAGCTTTTATTTTAATTCTCAGTTTGCATGATTGAGTAGACAATGGAAAACTGAAACAGCTTTCTTAGTCATTCTGATACTTATTTAGAGTAGGATAAGACAAGATGACAGGGAAACTTAGAATGCCAGGTTACACAAATCTTGGTCAAAAGCAGATGGACCTTTTCATCAATTCCTTTTCTCCATTAAAAAAAAAAAGAATAAATGCTTTCTCTTCTTTGCTCCTGGCCCTTCTTCTTTCTACTTTCTCATAGTATCACAACTCCTATTTAAGTAAAGTTTTGGACTGGGAGTTCTCATCACTGGAGTGCTAAAGAAAGGACAAGTATTGCTGTATATTGTTCATGTAATGACACTACCAATCTTTCCCATTGTCATACCACAAATGTTATGACAGAAAAATGACAAAATATACCACTGGTATTTCTGGCTCATATACCAGGAACATGCTTAAAAAATAATTTCTAGTGCCCTTTAGTTGTCAGCAAATTACCCTTAAAACATAAGTTCTGCCACAAGCAGTGGAATGTGGAGTGTAGTTCCTTTGAGACAGCAAGTTAAATAAAGTTATACTTATTTGAAGACTCAATCCTTTCCCAAGCCTTTAGCATATGTTTAACATTCTAGAATTAGATAGAGTTTGGTTTAGAAAGAGCCATATTAAAGCCCAGTGTTCACTGAGACACACACTTCTGGGCAGTTCAGAGGAAGATCAAGTTAGTGCATTATTGGGGTATGAGTTGGTGCAGATGCCATTGCTTGCCATTGGATAGGTGTCACTGTAGTCACAGGACTCCCAGTGTCTTCTGGATAAGACAGAGCATTCAGTTTCCAGCACATCCAAAGTTAGGTAGAGGACCGTTGAATTTCCCTGGAAGAGAAGTGCAAGTAAAACAGTTTATACACAAGAAGTTTGATCTGAAATAAACTTTTTTTTTGAGGTCACTATATTTAATCTTTAATGAAGCTTCTCTGGTTCTTTATTAAGGTTTTTCAGAGCTGTCAAGTATAGAAAGTGTTTAGGCTGGAAGGGACATTTGGAGGTCATCTTGCCCAGCCACTTGCCCAAGGCAAAGCTGAAACTTCAAAGTTTCGACTGCATTCTGTGTACCACTAAGACAGACATTCCACAACATTTCTGGGCCATTCTAGTACTTCACAACTTTCTCCATGATTTAGTCTTATATGTAGTCGGAATTTTCCTTCCTGCAATTTACACTTGTTGCCTCTTATCCTTTTGTTGATAACCTGTGAGAAGTGTCTGTTGTTAATGTGACATTCATCAAGAAGGGAAAATGCCAGTGGTAAAAGGTTGCCAATCTCTATGTCTGATTTTCCCACAGAATGTACTGTTCTATTAGGACATCAGTTGTCTAGGCAGCCAATTCTGTATCTACGGTCATTACAAATTACCTTAGAGACCAGATACTCTTTAAGAACTTTGCTTCCTGCTCACTTTATTCAGGGAGTGATGCAACAAAACTTTAATAATCCCCGTAAGAATCTTTAACTCTGAAACTGTTCTAGTATGTTCTGTCTCCTGAGCAAATACGATTAGGAGAAATAAAACTTGGATTTGGATGACAGTGTAATGGCATGTGGTGCTAAGAATTTTCTGTGGCCCACAGAAACAGTTTTGGAATGGATTATTTAAACTTTATTCAGCTCTTGTATGGACATTCAGAATAAACACACATGTATTTTATTTTGTCATTTAGATAAAAACATGCAAAGCGCTTCACTGTGGATAAATGTCCTTGGACTTTATGAAGTTCCATCCATTCGGGTTCCTTTTTCAGTGTTTCTTTGTAGATGAGACCTTGTTGAAGAAGTGCTGCAGTCTAATGTAATATTTTCACTAGTAAGAGTCCACCAATGTCATGTTAAACACTGGTTTTGCAATATTTGCAAATCTTAGCATTGTGTCTAGTTTTAAAATAGGGGTTAAGTGTCTGCATCCAAATACAAGTAGAAAATTCCTCTGTTCTTCTGCTCAATAGCTCTTTGGTGGAAATAGAGTATCTTCTTAGTTGTTTTAAGAGCATTTTGCCCACTACAGTTCTGCACAAGTCCAGAACTGTTTTGTTGTGGATACCTGAGTATCTTATGCTTCTAGAACTCCTTTGTAAACCCAGTAGAGATTTGGCTGGAATTGCTCTGCTTAGGTTTCTGAGGGGGCTGATATGATAAGCCTGTTGCACACTATTGCACGGAGGAACAAAAATAACGTTTTGGTCTTTTTTTTTTTTTAGTATATATACATATTCTTAATGTTATCTTGGCAGTGGAACCAAAAAAAAAGAATTCTTGCACAATAATGTACATGATTAGTGTGCAGGAGATCATATCTGGTGGCTTTGGGTCTGAGAACATACAGAGACCTTACAGGGAGGATTCTCTAGCAGTCAGACAGATAGAAGTGTCTTTTCTGTTCTTGTAGACACTGTGTGACAGCTGAAGAGGGGTGGCACACACCTAGCTGCATGGCAGCAGAATTCTTCAAGGACAGGAGACTTAGGGTTTAAATCTCTTAATGCAGAAGAGATTCTTCCTAGCTGAAGCTCTTTAATTACTGTGTACAACCCAATGGTATAACTTGCTGCATTCTTGTCTTTGAAAAGCAAAAAAATCCATCAGTTTTTTTGCAGGTGTACCTGAAGACCTGTGACAACCTGGCCTTTGAGTCCCTTTCTGAATCTGTACTTGTCCTTACAGGCACTACTAAGCAGCTCCATCAAACACTAGCCTGTTTTTTCTGTTGCCATACTGAGATTTCTGTAATGGTGCATGTGTGCCTGGATACCAGTTTCATAATCAAGCAGCTGAAAGCTACCAGGTGGATTAGTAAATCTGCTTGCCCTTGGTCTCTTTTATGTACTAGTCAAAGACATTTTTATTCTATTGCTTTTTCTGCTATTGATTTGTTTTGGCATTTCAGCAGTCATTGAGAAGTGCTTATGTATCTTCTCTAGGAAAAAAAAAATGGAAATAAAGGAAATAGAAAATGACTGATAGGGATTCTCTATCCAGTCCCTCCCCTGTTTTGCAGAGTAGCAACTCCTTTGACTTCCTCTGCCTTTTTCCCTTTCCACTAGTTTATTCAGGTATGTCTGAAATTAAGATAATAACAAAATATCAATCTTGCAGGATGCATTGGTCTAATTAATATTAGACATTCATGGAATAAAGAAACCTTCTGAATATAAATTTTGAGTATAACATCTGAAACCAGACAGCAGACAGAACAGATTAATTTCCAGAGTTGTATAGAGCTGTTCAGAGCATCTCTTATGCAAACATCCTGCTGGCCAAGAGAAGAGAGGCCATTCAGCATTGTTTGAAATCAAGTTTACGTGCAGTAAATCATACACAAATGAATACTGAGGTGGTGTAAATCACAGCTGATTCATTGGATTACATCAACATTGTTCTAGTAAAAGCAATAAACATAATCTCTTAATTACCTGGCTCATTATTTAAAATCACAGTCTTGTGTAAATCAGCCTTTAAGTTCATACTTACTAAATGTAGTTCATGTGCATCAGCAACACGGAACAAACCAAAAACGTAACCATCTCTGCGATGTCTGTTGACCAAATCCAGGGCCACTCCTGCATCTGTTTCAACGGTGTTACAGTCTGCAGGCGTAATGCTTATTTCATTTTGGGCATTAGAGCACTGCAGTAGTGTTAGAAAAAAAGCTGAAGCTAAAAGCAGCATTTTGTTTGCAGTGTCTGGTCACTTGTGCCCATGCCCTGATAAAGCCAGCCTGCTTTTAAATCAGAGCAGCCCTCCAAAGTTATAAATGAATGCTAAAAGGGCACGGTTTTATATAAGTTTAAGTGTCATGTCAGACAGCCATTACCTTGACCCTGGATTAACATTTGCAAACAGCAAGTAAATGATTATATAGTGATTGATCAGATTTTGAAGAAAGTAGGCTTTATAACCTCCCTGGACTACCCATCAAAGGACCTGTTTATGAATCTTTATGCAGATGTTGTGCAATGGTGTTTTATCATGGAAAGGACTTACTTCTAACTGTGTTAGGCTGAGCCTGGCAGTAAGAAGGTCCAGTTTATGTGTGCAGGTATTACACAATCTTGGTCTTCTGTTTACTATTAAAACAGTTGAACTGAAAATACGCTGAAATATTTGTGGTCAAATTATGGCTATATTCATATCCCTGTTTTTACAGATCCTTAACCACCAGGCAACTAGTGAAGGAGAAATAAGGAATTCACTCAGATGTGGAAAAGGGATATAGCTCAAGGTGCACTACAGGCTGGTGGTCTGTAGCTGCTATGTGAGTACCTGCTACTCCTCCAGCAAAAGAAAATTTAGAGCAGATTTCTATCAGCTTTACATCATTTCAGACTGGTACTCAGAAAGGGACTGACTGGCTAATACTGTGTAATCTAGGTATGGCAAGAAGTTACATAAAGCTGCCTTTGCATTCTCAACCTGAGCAGTTTTGTGTGCGTTTGGCTGTGGTAGCCTTCATAGACTTCCTTAGTGAATTGCTAGTAATTTTTCTTTTTGTATTTAATAAAATAATGCAGTACCTCGTAAGATTTATACCTTTCAAGGATATGCCAATATCCTCTCCTAAGCAGAAAGGATGAGATGTTCTCTCATTGTATTCAAAATCTTTTATTCAGGATAGTTTAAGACATTCTTAAAAGGCAGTAATTGCTTGTCAGGGAGTGGCTGAAGATGGAATACAAAATTTAAACACCAAATAAGAAAATACAAAAATGCAAAGTGAGTCCAAAATGACAAGGTCAGACTCAGATGAGGAATTTTCCAAATCTAGGTTGATGTGAAGATTGGATTAGCTTCTCACAGAAAAAGTGCTGGCTGTATAATTGACTTGGGGGCTGGAAGCTAGATGATCTTTAAGGTCCCTTCCAAATCAAAGCATTCTGTGATTCTATGACTTGGATTTACGTGTTTGATCATGAAGGGATTTTTTACTTATTTTTTTGAGAAACCTTCATAAATACAATGAATAATTATCCTTAACAATTACCTCATTTAATTAATCTTTATTTTTAAAAATTCCACTTCTTAGCATGTCTGTTGTCTAAGAAATCATGTTCTAAAATGAACTGAGCTGAAGCAGTATATTTCATTCATAGTTAGTTCAGGGCACACTTAACAGTTCCCTGGTAGTAGATAAGCTAAATGGAACATCTTACAATACTAGAACCAGGGGCACCAAAAACCATCATGAGTAAGCTTAAAATGGTTAAAAATAGTCCCCCCACTTGTGGAACTTGTTGCCACAGAAGGATCTGGATGCAGATACTGTCACTGGGGACAGAAATTGCTTAGAAAAGTCCATGGGCAGCAGGTCCTGACCTGGATACTAGAAGGACTCAGCAGAAGAAACCCCTTTAAAGTCCCTGCTAGAATGATTCTGGGTGCTGGAAAAGTACAAGGGGAATGCTTTGCAGAGAGGGGCAGGTCATAAGCTTCTTCTAACCACAACTGTCTTTTGCCACTGGGAGAGATGGATACTGGGCTGGATGTAAAACTGTTGTGAAATAGGTCATTTATTTTGGCTTGATTTTACAATATTTCATTATAATTACTCAGAATCTCTTCCAGAAGATGGTAAAAAAGCAGTGAAATAAATGTTGTGTAAATTATCAAAGACATTTGAAATATATCACATCATTTAACAAGAAAGTTCCTGTTACTGCTGTGTTCCAAATTGCACCCCAATTCATTTATTACAATAGTTGTTATTTTTTTCAAATGGGCAGAGATACTGAAGAAAAGCATTGGATTAGGTGATTTATAACATAATTTTGTCAACTGTCTGTTGTTGGCAGATTGTTCTTTTTTCCCTCTTCTATTCTCTTCTTGTTCATTGTGATACTAATAATTTTTTTTACCATAGCTTATGTATATTTTATGTATGAAATTGAAACACTATGAATAAACAGTGGAAAATGTGCAATTCCTGCAAAATTGACTGCAGAAGTAAAGTAAGACTCTGTTTCCACTCTAGAGAGTTTTGTCCTTGATTTCTTTGGAAAAGAAAGATTCGACCCTTTTATTAAAGCATTGACAAGAACTCCAGGCACAGTAAGAGCAGTTAATTAAATATTGGTTGTACTTAAGTCAGAATAATGTATTTTTATCACTTCTCCTTCAGTTTGACATCTTTTTAAAAACTTATTTTGTTTTTATATTTATTACTTTTAAGTTTTGTGTGTTGCTTTAATGAAGCCATCTCTGTAAACAGATTGCTGGAATGAATAGAAATATTTATCCAAACATGGCATTTCTCTTGCACAGTGTATCAAAACCTCGTTTATGACTTTTACCAAGGCTTGACTTGCAACAGTAAGAGGTGATCCACATTCAGACTTTAAACATCCATCCTAAACCTCTCCAGAGCACTGGGAGAACACATCAAAGAGGCTTATCTTCCCCTTTTGAAAAACAGTGTATGAAATGTGCAGTAAATATAACTTTAAACTAGAGGGATCGGAAAAGGAGAGCTGACACATAAAGGAGATGATATGATATAACCAATTCCTCCTTTCCTAAAGTACAGCTGTAATTATTTCCAGATATCCCTGGCTTCTTGGGAACACAGCTGCTATGAGCAGACTGTTCTCTGCCTTCTGCAGAAGTGCTTCACACCCAGGCTGGTGTCACCATGTCACCACATGGCACAGCTCTGTCACCTGTGCAGGCAGCAAAGCCTTTCCCATCTCATACTGTGCTGCTCTGCAGCCACTCCTGCTCCTGCTCCCAAGCCAGAGCCCAGCTAACACAGACATGTGTGGCTCTAGCTGCTTAGAAGTGAATTCTGGGCTGGATTCTCTTTTTTTTCAGTCTGAAATTACCCAGAGCTTCAGGCCTTACTGGTCTTGATGAAAAAACTGA
>NW_005054309.1:3905266-3990843 GCF_000277835.1 Geospiza fortis | reverse complement strand
GAACAGAAAAATATGTAAATGTGACATGTCTTATTTTTATCTGCTGGGTGTAAACAGGATGTCTCCAATGCAAATGCAATGTTAGACGAATTTGCTTTGGTTATGGTTTTCAGAGTAGCAGCTCCAGATACAGCTTCCCCTCTCTGCCTGCAGCTTATTTTTCTTTACCAGTCACCAGTTTTTTATCAAACTTATAGAAGTTTCATCACCTTGTCTATCAAATTTCACTCAAAGAAACCTTAAGGTCAAAAGCTATTTGGAGGAGACAACTGTCAAGTGAGCAGGTTGACAATGTAGTTACAGAAGTCTTGTCACTTAGGAGGCCTCAAGGACTAATACAGGGAATAAAAAGAGTGTCAGGATTCCTTGTCTTGTCCTCAGTGTCTTTGGCTGCAAATTGTTTTTCAGAAAAAAGCAGTCTAATTGTAAATTGATGACTGTATGGATATGTTGAAAGACTGACCTTTTTGCAGAGGGGCTTGAGAGGCTGGGGGAAAAGGTGAGGTTAAGAATTTGATGTTAAGAATGGAGTCAGAGGGAGTTCTACATCTCGGATGCAGAAGAAAATGCTTAACTGTGAAGTGTGTGCAATAGGTGGGTTCTGAAGTCACACAAATAGAATTTATACTTAGTTTATTTCATAAAAGCCTTGTTTTTAAAACCCCTCTTAAGAATTTTGATGTCTGGGTCTTGCTTTTAAAAATCTTCTGTTTCCTTTGAATACTACTGTTCCTGTTTTTGCACATGGTGCCTCACTATATTCAGAGGTGAAGGCTTGAAAGTATCAGATAAAAATGTCAACAGTCCTGGAGGTTATTGACCATCATTTATCTGTGCCTGAATAAAAAATGTTGTTCATGTGAAATTGGAATGTTTGCTCAAACAAACATCAGACCACATTTTAGACCACATATTGCCCAGATAAGTTATTAATGGATGGTGTTATATCATAAGATCAATAAGTGTTGAAAAACCATAAAACAAAATTGAAAAGTGAATTGGGAATCGTCTGCTCAAATCCATCTGCATTCATCTTCAGTGCTGAATGAAGGGCTGCTTTGTGTCACTGGCCTGTTCTCTGCAGGACAAGGACAAGCAGCACGTAACATTTCAGAGTCCTGGGAGGAGGTGAGGGGCACCTGGGGTGTGGCTGGGGGAACGCAGGGTGTGTTACTGCCCAGCTGCTTTGCTCACACTGCCTGGAAGCTGAGGCCAGGCCAGGAGATGGAGAGGTTCAGCACAACCTGGGCATGTTTTTAAAAGGATTTCCTGCAGTCCTGTCTCAAGTCATTGTGTGGGGACAAGCTGCCCATGTGAGTGTGCTGGAGGGAGAATGCTGCAGTGCTGGCCTGCTCACAGATTGGCATAAAGGTGCTGAATCAGCAGCAGGATTTGAAGTCCTGATGAATAAATGCTACCAGCTGTTAATAATATCAATGCCATATGGAGTGCTGCAGTATCCAGGTATGTCCTGAGGACAAAGGAACCACAGAAACTATATAACCTCAGACTCCTTCTTGTAATTCAAGAATTTAATCTTGGACATCAGTACCAGGACTCTATTATGGTAACACTGGTGGTGGTCCAGGTGACACTGAAACTGAGGATGGACTCTGTGCTGGAGTGGCCACAGCAAATAAAGGAGATGCTCGTGACTCTGCACTGACCACTGGTGCTTGGCTGATCTGTGCTGGAGGTACAGTTATTGCTCAAATAAACACCCCTTCTTCTGTTTATTTTTAAATCAGAGAAGTCTTTGAACCCAAATCCCAAATCCAAGATAGGGAAATTATTGATTCAAATGTCATTTCTGAGCCTCATCTGCAGAGCAGGCTACACAGTATTCAAATGGAATGCTCAAAACTGGGCATCCAGACTCTCCAGTTTCCCCTGCTTATGTTCACACCAACTCCACTCCATTTATCTCCATTCACTGTGGCTGTTCAATTCACTGTTGTAAGGAGCCATAGTCAAGAAAAAGAACTGAGTGAAACGGGGTATTTGTGGCTGTGACTAGCAGCTAATGAAGCTGATTTCTTCTCCAGTGCTCCTTTAGGGGAAGAATCTGGTTGTGTATGTTGATAAAAGTCTCAGTAATGTCATTAAACTGATGGAGCCACAGTGAGAATAGAATCAACATGCAAACAATTAATAAAAAGGATTGTGCAGAAGTGAGAAGTGTGGTGATTAACTGAAAAGAGAAGCAAACCCAGTGTTTTGAAAATCCCTGAAGTGTGACAGGCTGTTACCCCTGTGCTCTGTTCCCTGACTCACTGAAGGCAGCCATGGGTGCTGTGTGTGAGGGCGTGGAGCAGTGCCTGGGATCCCAGATTGGGCATATGGCAGATCAGCAGTTCCTGTCCAGGGAAGGAGAACACCCTGGTTGTGTTAGAGAAACCTGAGCTGGCAAAGGTGAAACTTCGCGAGGGAAAAACGAGATGCAGTAATTGGATGACTTGATAAAAAAGGGAATGCTGACACAGCCTAGAACTCCTGCTGCAATCAGAATTAGTTAGCATTTGCATTTTAGGATTTTTCAAGAACTGTCTGATTTTGAAAGTTTTTCTACTCTGAAATGAATGAAACCAAAATATATTGAAATTTCTCATAATGTAGAATTAAAATGGAATTATTTTTGGCTCAGTTGATATGTTTCACACATCCATTTTTAGCTTATTTTAATCTTTGAAGCAATTAAATTACTTCTTTGTATCAAATTTATGTTTGTAAGAGTTTTGCAGACTAAAAATGCAAACATAGTTTCTGTGAATAAAATTCCAAACATTTCAATATTATTTTGGCCCCATTCAAAATAAAATAATACTTTATATTTTATTTATAATAGTAAAATAATACATTTTAATCAACTTGCGTAATGCCAGGATACTTCGACAAAACCATAGTTTTTTGTTGGAAGGCTCTTTAAATGTAGAAATTATCCAGGATCTCTAGGGATGATACAGTTCATAAAAGCTTGAAACAATATTTTATTGATTTTGTTTTGAAGAAATGGTCTTACAGATCTGGTGGCAACTGGCAAAAGGCTTTATGGTCTCATACAAACCCCTTAATTGTTGCAAATATCAGTGTACTCCTGCCCACAGATGACATTTCTTTCCTATGTTCATTCTTTTTCTTCTTGTCTTCTCATTTATTTATGTTTGTTTTTGTCAGTACAATTACTGTGTCTGACTTTAGTGAAATTGATTTTTCTTGGCTGCAGGCTGTCGAGTGTCCCTGTGGCTTTTATTATAAAGCAGTTAATATGACCTATCTCAAGAAAGAATTAGGCTGATTTTTTAAACCATTGTTTTTCCTGCACAGCAGCATCACTAGAGCATAACAATCTCAACAGCCTGGATTTGATTCTTCACCAGCCAGAATTATGTGCAGAGGCTTCACACGTGTGTAGGCTCTTCCACATGCTTTAAGTGGAAGAGCCTACATGAATGATGCATTAAGAAAAAATAATCTTTCTTGAGATTTTCTATGGGAAATGAAAAAACAGTCTAAGCTGTTCACATTATAATTAAGTTTACCCACAAAATAGCAAAACCTCACTATCTTTTAACACTACTGAGTGCTGCAGTGCTGTTCCCTGTCCATGCCCTGTCCCATGCTGTGACCCTCTAAGGCCCGAGAGCGTGGCTGCTCAAGGGGGGTTTGGTGCGGGGTGCCAGGCTCAGCACAACAGGGCTGGTCCTTGGTGGCCTTGGGGACAGGTGGCCTTGGGGACAGGCTCCCGGGCAGTGCTGGGGGAGGCCATGGCCCCACTTCCCTCAGGAGCTGCTTTGGGCCGAGGCTGCAGCGTTTGTGCCCTGCCTGAGCTGCAGCTCCTGCTGCATTGCAGCTGTGCCCGTGCCTGGCCCCAGATGCAGGGCAGGAGCAGACCTGCAGATGCAGGGGCAGGTGCAGACCTTCAGATGCAGGGGCAGGTCCTAACCCACATCCCCATGTCCCTCACGCTGTCCGGTCACTGCGGACTTGCTGGGACACCGCTGGGCTGTGCCTGACTCACTGCCATGACCACTCCAGCCCTGACCATGCCTTGCTAACTCACGTTCAGGGCTTGCCCTCAGGCCTGCCTCCTGCCCCTGGACTGACGCGGTGACCTGGCTCTTTCAATAACCTGACTTCCATGCCTGGCTGTGCCCTGCTCGCCTGCCTCAGGCACCACAGGACAGGCCCCTGCCCCTCCAGCCTGGTTGTCACACTTGGCTCATCTCCCCATCCCCTGGGGAGCAGCCATCCCCCTCTGGGCCCTGACAGATTTTGCTACCAAGGATATTTTTTTTCTGATGTCTTTGGGCTGTCCAGCCCTGCAAGTTCTTTTATCCTCCACAGTTACCTTTCCTTCATGCCCTGCTTGGTGGGGGGAATTTGAAAATTAAAAGCCAAATAATGTTGTTGGAAAATGCCTCTGTTAAATTTCTTTTCCCAATCTGTTCTTTTGCTTTCATAAAATGAGAATACCAGAGATGAAGACTGTAACAAACTATTTATTTATTTGAAGGTGTTACACAAATTGAAAACCATGTTGCCATTTTGCTGTTATTTTGCAGCAGATAGTTGAGGTGCTTGGGTGCTGTCTAGACTGTGGTAGGCTTTCTAGTTATCAAAGGATGCAGGATGCCTTCTGGATGCTTTGCTTCTCCTGGACATGAATCTGACAGAGAAGGTTCTTCAGGAAAAGGGAGAATAACTGGTCCAGTGACTGGTTTGGTCAAGTCTGGTTTGTTTACTTGAGTATTTTCTCCATCACACCTGTGGGCAGATTCTACAGCCTTAGGAGGAACTGGCTTTCTGTCTTTATGTTCATTTTGACTTTCTCGTAGGCTATGGAAAGTGATGTCCTCATTTGAAGGGGGTAGAATTTTAACCCAGCCCACTGTTTTTTCCAGGTGTGGGGAAAAAGAATTGGCATCTGAAGGGGAAGCCTGTTGATCCTGCATGGATTTTCCAGGTGTCTGATTAGCTTCCTGGTTTTCCTCTTCAGTGGCAGGCTCCTAAATAACAAGGATTAAGCATTATCTAAACTGAAGCAGTTCCAAATTCCTTCAGATTTGAAGATTACCCTTCACACTAAGGATCTCTAGTCCTCCAAGACCAGCTACAGAACAGAAGCTCAAAGGATAAATGGATGTAACTACATCTTGTGCCAGTGGAGATGAGTGCATGAAACTTGGGTAACCACAGTAATATCCCCTTGCATCCCCTTTGTGATTTACAATTTCATTGTAGAGCATTCTGAACACATTCTGCAGGATTGTCTCTATACTCTATTGCCCTTTTGTCCACCAAACAACAGTTGGTTTTATCACAAGAGAGATTTCTTCCTGATCTGGCCTTATCACTTTCTTGAAGCACATCTTTGTGAATAAGAAAACTTAAAAATGGCTAGGCTTTCAAAAGTTCAATACTTGTTTTGTAAAGGAGTATTACTCTTGCAATATTAAGATTAGATTAAGAAATACCTGCTGACTGTAGATTTCACAGGATATTGTGACAAACTGTTCCGCGCGACTGTTTACTACAGAGCCTTTGCAAAAACCGATTTTCTGTAAGAAGAAAATACAAGCATTTTTTCACGTGGAGCCCTGATACTAAGATCCTATCTTGTAAAATAAGTGATTATGAAAGGCTGAATAGTTATAGCTTCTAAGTGTATTTGTAGGGATAAACAGCTTGGGCAAATTTTTATTTTGGGATTGGCAACCTCACAAAGGCAGGCAGTGTTTTGATAAAGGCCTTGTGTTTGTAAAGGAGGGTTAGGTAACACAATAGCAAAACTAAGCTGACTACTTAAGGCCAAACTACAACAGCTTGCTTTGGTTCTCATGCAGCAGAATATCCCTATAAAGGCAAGTTTTGTGTAGAACATAATATAATTTTCCACACAGAATCAATTTCATGCCATACTAGTGAAAGAAACCATGGAAAAAATGCTGTTTCTAGTAGTTGTCTGTAAGTATATACATCTATAGGTATCATGGCTTGGATCTCACTTAAGGTGTGACTTGAAATGTTACCTCTTGACAACATGCCTGTTTAGTCTTCCAATTTATCTTACAATTTTTTCTTTAGTTCCTAAATGTTTTCCTTAGCTGACCTGATTGTAGTATGAATATACTCTTCATGCATTGTTAGTGATTTATGGTCTATGTCTGTTTCTTTGGAAGAAATCCTTTAGACTCATTCAGTTTTGTAAGGTGATTGCTACTCTACCTTATTCTGAATGGTATTTTTTTGTTTTCTTTGCTTATGGACTTCTGGTAAGTATTCAGATCTTTTGCTGAAATGTTTCTCTATTCTAAAGCAGTCTGTAGGCTTGCAAGACACTATAGAGTTATGATCCATAAAAAGATGACTGTGGCTTTTGATTCTTGTCTGCAAATGCCAAGGAGAGAAATACTAAATATTTGCTGAGGAATCATAGTATCTGGAAAACTGGTGTTCATGGAAAACTGGTGTACAAGGAAAAGTACTTACAGCTACTTCTGGTGGAAGTGGCTCACACATCGAGATGTCAGCAACCGTGTCATCTTTGGAGCAAGATGTCTCCTGAATTAAAAACTCCACAAAACGTGCAGGACCAATGACCCACTGTAAATGAGAGGCCAGTGGCAATTAGAACTTGTGCATGTGTCAGGAAGAATAAAGAATTTCTACTGATCTTGAAATATATTAAAAAGTCCTGCTATGGAAGGAGCAGGTGATACTTGGACATTACTGTTTGTTGTGTTACGGTGAATTTTTTTGCCAGTGCTGCTTTATTGCCTGGTCATTTTTTACTTCTTATATATGCACAATCTTAATAACTCATGGATTGGTGTAGTGGAAATCAGTTTCGATTTTGTCATAAGTTAGCATCCCCATAGAACTACATAGCCAAAGACCCTCTTCAGCGTCTTGTTGACAATTTATGGTTGTCTTAATAAACAGAATCATTTTACTATTTCTGAAATTTGGGTTAGAAAATGGAAGTGATTAAATAGTATATTGTAGTAGTATCTGATGGTTTAGACAAACAAGAAAAACCACTTTGCTATCTATACATACTGAATTTTAGAGAGACTAGGTAATACTGTGGTAAACAAAGAGGATTTAGCCATGAGGTCATGAGTTCTCTGTTAGTCTAAAATTAGTTCTAAGCCATGCTTATGTTCGTTCAGTGAATTGCAGGTATGAATTGGGAGGTATGACTGTACTTTTTAAAATACTTTCTATTAGAGAATTGTGAATTCATGGTGGTGGAAGAAGAAAGAGTTAACAGTGAAGCTTTTCTGAGCTTTGGAAGCAAGTCTGTGTCTTGACTTCTGCATTTCTTTTTGCAAGAAATGGAATCAGAGCCTTGGATCACAAAGATCAAGAGTATTCTGAATAGAAGGATTCTTGAGGGCTAAATCAAGTCAGATGAGCCTTGGCTTACCTGCATTGAAGCCCTTGTGACATTGAGGACAGAGAAGTAATGAGTTTGTTCACTCTCTGCATTGAATTTTGCAAGGCTTTGGGCAGCAGCCTCCAAGTATTCAGGCTTGGTTGGAGAAGCGTCAATGGGGCAGTCGGGACATATTGACCAAATATATTTGCCTGGAACTTTTTATTCAAACACAACAGAGTTGTTAGAGAAGACATAACCAGAAAAGCATGTTGACAGTGTAGGTCACTGTAAATGCATCTATGCTCCCAACCCTGTCCACTTGTCCTCCACTCCCCTGGAGTAAGATATATGTGGTTTGCACCCCTCAATAATTTTGAATCTTTATGTATTTACAGACCCATAAAAATGTTGCAGTGGAAGCAGACACCAAAGGAAAAATTCAACCTATTGACAGTGGGCTTGCTGTTTTTCCTTGCCTTTCACAAACTCACCAAAATGTTTTTCAGTTCAGAGGGTAAAAGCCCATATAGAAGCTCTGCTGAGTGTCCCAGAGGTTAAAACAGTTATTACTGAACTCTTTTGAGCTGCATTACCTCCCTGGCCTTATGATCACTGACTTGAGAAAATCAGGGCAGCTGAAGCTAATGGAGATACTGCAGTCATAATTACATTTAAAATTTAAAGTAATGCTATTTGGCAAAGAATTTTTCCAGTTCTCTTATAAAGAGTATGTTAAAGACATACCTGGTTGTAAAGTGCACTCATAAGTATTCAGATGAGCAATATTTCTTGCCTGATTTATATAGATAATTGCTTTGCATTGACCGTAAACCTAAAACAATATAAACATTTAGAAACAATTAATATTGCATCCTTTACAGATCATCTAGTAAGTAGACAGGAGTGTTTCATTTTCTTCTTGCAATTATGGAATTCTTTTCAATGCAAAACTTTTGTTAATACTCAAATGAAAATGAATCACATATCTAAGCATCTCATTTAAAAACCAAAGGCCAGCTCATCCCCTGGTGTGATTCTGAGCTATACAGGTGCAGTGCATGACTGCTGGGTGGCCTGCCCAGGGCCACTCTTCTGGCAGCTGAGAAGTGCCCAAGTGTCACAGAGTGCTCCTGGGTCTCTGTCCTGGGCTGGGTCTATGTCTGGAGCTCAGAGTTTAAACCCATAGATAATTCAGCATGTCTGGATCCAGTCACCTGTCTTCCACCTTCCCCCTTTTCCCTGTAATCATAGGGAGAATGGTAGGAAGGACCATAAATCAGTTTTGTGGCATAGTATGGTCATCCTTGCACACAAAAAAATCTGACTTTATGGCTGAAAAATATTCTTTGAGGGCTTCTTAGATACTCCTGCATGTGTGTTCAAGGCCTCTGGATATGCATTTCTTGGCTTCACTGAAGCCATATAAACCATATAGGCTTTGTGCCCTTTTTCTGCTGAAAACACTGTAATGAGAAGTGAGCAGAATTCTTTTTATTTTTTTTCTAGTTTTTCATTGAAAAGTTAAAATTGATTAGCCTTAGAAGCAGTCCAGGAAAATTTAATCATAACTTTTTTATATATATATGTGAACCTTTTTTCTTGTCATTCTTCATTTTCTAAGAGTTTTTTTCAGTTGTTCAGAGCAGTTTTGGTCACCTGTAGCAACAGTCTTGGACCACTTTCTGTCTTTTCAGCTTATCTTGCTGAGCTTTCCCTTTTCTCCTATTTCAGTGCAATTTTTGCAAAGTTGTCAGAATAAAAGTGGAATTAAACTAAACCAAAAATCACATGTTATATAAAAGTGTGTTTCTTTTATTCTCTCCTTGACAAGCTGTCTTTAAAATAAACTCTTATACTGTTGCTATAAAAAGTAAACCATTATTCTAAATAGTGTCCTAGCATGGCTATTTAGTTTGGTCTCTTTATTAGCTCTGGTCATAAACTTTCTTTTAATTTTCACTTTTTAAAATAAATCTCATCAGTCTATAAACTGACTAGAATGTACAGAGTAAAATTGTGGATATTATAAAATGGGCTTTGATTTTTTTTCTGAGCTTTTTTTTTGTTGCCCACTAAAAATGCAAGTGTAGGGTTTTTGCAGCCATCAGTGGTATCATCATATGTGAGATTAAATAGAAAAATAAAATCCTTACAGTTGAATGATCAGGTCTGGTGTTGCAGTTCTTCCACAACTTTTTGCTGAGTACATGGCACTCAGTATCTACTACATCCAAGATGAGATAGAAGACAGAACCAGTGATCTCCTGAAAACAAGACACAAAAGGGTCACATCCCAGTTTTGTATCAAACAAAGTAGGGACTCATAAAAAGGAGAGATGAAGAAATGAAAAACACACAGATGGAATGCAGAGATATCCTGAGAACTGAACACTCTGTGACAAAAGAGGCAAATCAGGTGAAATTCAGGTCCTGTTAGAACAGGCTTGGTCATGCAGCTAGCCAGCTGTATATAAATAACAGTCCTTTGGTCAGTTTTATTCTTCTGTTTCTGGTACCAGCCAGAACCCAAGAATAAAGACTAAACATGTTGATGTTTTCACTGTCAACTGCATTTTATTATCAGATTTGAAAGGTAGGTTATTTTGCCTGAAATAAGAATGACATTGTAAATACCACAACTAATAAAAATCTGCTAACATGGAACATTCCCAGTAGGCATTAGAAAGAGAAATATCTTATTTCTTAGGGCAATGTCTTCTTCAAGTGTGGATGCTCTCACTTGCTGTAAAGAGGCAAAGGCTGTGTTGATAGAGAAGCTTAAATATTCTGTCAGCTATCAGGGAGTTCTGTGAGAGACCTTGCAGGGTCACATGGATGTCTCAGGCTCACTTAAAGCTTCAGTCCAGTGCTTGAGTTCTGACCTGCGCTTAAATCCAGAAACCTTTATTCAGTTCACTGCAGCACAAAGCAATTCTGGCTCCTCTTTCCAGGCAGGAAGTACAAGGAAGGACTAAAAATACAGTTCCATATATCTGGTGCTTACATCATGCAGGAAGATGAGCTGCTGCATGGTGCAGCTCCTCATTCTGCTTCCACACTAGACATGGGTAAGCGCCTTTCCAGCATATTTATCAAGAATACAGCTTAGTTGGATCATGTTTTATTTATATCCTTAGTGGAAAGCTGGAAAGAGGGCAGCTGTCATTTATACAACCTAAAGGACTTAGATGTGAGCATTAGCTGCATGTTTAGACTGAGATTATGTCTTTGCTGAAGGGGGAGAAAAACCAAACTGAGTGACAGCAGTGTTCATTCATCCCTGCTTGATGTCATTGTGGAGAAAACACTTAAAAGGGCAACAGTCTTGTGGAAGTCTGAGGCCAATATCTGTATCATTTTGGCCTTATTTTTGGCCTCTGTTTAACAGTGGCTAAATACCAGTCCATAGGGCCTATGAAACTGGAGTACTGCTGACTTTTTTGTCTTCATACTGCTTAGAAAACCACAAAGTGGTGTCTGCTCTAGAGTTCTGAACAGATTGAGAGATACAAACTATTCTGATCACACCTATAGAGATCTGAGGGATGGTAATTGTATGTGAACTCTACATGCATACTAGTAATACTAAACCCTTTAAATATGAAATGGCAAAATGAAAATAAATATAAAGAATTATTAAATTGGTTTTTTACCATTGTCTCTTAGTTTTATTCTTACATATGCAACTTCTCATGCTTTCTACTATTTTTTGTATTTTCATATTATCTTTTTTTTTCCTAAGTGTTCTATAAAGTGATCTAGTAATGCCTTACACTGAGATCTCAGAGCTTGCTTACACTAATCCTGAGGTTTAATTATAAGTTTCATTTTGAAGGCTGTGGAAAGATCAAAAGTTATTTTGACAAAGAGTGACACTGAGGTGCAGCAGTGCTGTTTGTGCAGTGGCACAGCAATATCCCCACGCCTGGCTGCAGAGATCCTTCTGTGGAAGGGACTAATCATAATTTTCTGTCTACGTACAAGATATCTAAATACCATGATGATAATTCTCTACAGTATGATAGCTAATACAGCTTAAATCAGTAAACACACAATAAGACCAGTCAAAGAGTATTTGCTATTTGCTGAAAATGTGTTTTGGAGTAGTGCAGCATTTGGTACAAGTTTATAACTTTGCATTTGACTTCTATAAGAAAAAAGCCATCACTAAGACTATCCACATGAAAAAGAAATAGCCAAGAAAAATGTGCATCTTTAAGGAGTCTTATATTTGGAATTGGTGACTTGAGCTTTCAGACTGGTTGTTAAGGTATTCTGGAGGCAAAAGGACACAAATATCTCATTAAAGAAATTTTCTTATAATCAAAAGTGTCTGGTGTTAGATAGGTTTCCTCAGCTGAATCATGAATATTGATTATAAAGGCTGGTGATCTTAGAAATACTAAATGCATCCAGGGCAGGCCAAACTCTTGCCTATAGGTCTCTTGTATAATACCAGCTCTAATAAGCAGATAGGTTTATTACAAAATCTACACGTCTTTTGGGCTACCTGCTTCTGTATGTATCATTCTCCCCCAGGGAAAGGATAATTTGGGGCTTATTCAGAGCTCAGCAGATCACTGAAGATTTAATCATCCTTATTTTAATTTTCATTACAAGACCGTTATGCAAGGGCATTTTGATATCTGCTTAGTATTGAATAAAAAGTTGTATCTCTTTCCATTGCCAAAAGGATCCCTTCCTCAGCACTGCTGGTGCCAGGCTGCAATGTGTGCTGGGCAGTCTGGGAGCCACAGGAGATGTGGCAGCAGGGTGACCTGGTGCAAGGGAAAGAAATAAAATATTTGGGCATGTTTTGTAATTTTGGTTAAGTGCCCATCAATGAAGCTAATCATGAGTATCTTGTATGAAAGCAAGCTCTGTCCTACTTGCATATAAGTTAATACCAGATGGCTCATTAGTTTCAATTAGAGCAAAGCTGAACCACAGGTTGCTTAAGGGCAGATTTGAATTTGAAGTAACTTTGAAAATGTTTTTATCCTCAGTACTACTTAAGAAAGTGAGAGGAAAGACCACTGACTGGTGCACAGGGAAAAAAAAACTTCTTAATTTTTTTGAGAGGAATAGGAGGTGACATAAGGCTGTTACTGTCCATGAACCCCTTGACATTGCTGACTGCTCCTTAGGTACTCAGTCCCAGCAGCAGCAACCATGGGACGAAGGGCTTAGAATGTCTAGTTTGTTATTGCAATGACTCGAAACACCTTATTTACAGGATACAATAATAGATGGGGAAAAAAAAGAAATAATAAAAGTAAATAAGTAAATTAAACCCTCAGATAAACAAAGTATGCTCGCTCTAAAGCAGTGAGTTGTCTTTAGGAAATGGAGTGACAGACAAATCACAACCAAGGACCAAAATTCTCCAGTGTTGAGATATCTTTGGCACAGGTGAAGGGAGAAGTAGGGAGATAACTGAAGTGGTTTACAGCATGTCTGCACCTACCATGCTGCACTCTAGGGTGCTCATAGGGGGGTCTAATTATTGCCAACAGGAAATAGCCCCAGGAGGGAGGTCTGAGTACCAAACTCCATGAAATAGCTCCAGAATGGGGTCTGAGCATCTAACTCCCTGCCTGCTGATGTGGATTCTGGGCCAGCTTGTCGCAGACATCTTTTTCATTAAAAATCCTTTCTTAGGTTTTTGCCTGCTGAAGCTGAGGAGTTTCAGCAACAAGAGGTAAACAATAATTATCTGCTGCTGTGGGATGAATGCAACAGGGGGATCCGTGATTGGTCTTCTGTGGATGTTTGGATCCGGTGACCACTCACAGCAGAGCTGGCTCTCGCTGTCTGTCGGAGCCAGCTGCCTTTGTTATCATTCTTGCTATTCTATTCTTAGCTTGGCTAGCTTCTGAGGAAACATTACCTTCTATTTCTTTTTAGTATAGTTATAATGTAATATATATATATCATAAAATAATAAATCAAGCCTTCTGAACATGTAGTCAACATTCTCGTCTCTTCCTTCACCCAAGAACCCTTGTGACCACTGTCACACCAGCTCACCTGCATTATGTGGAAAAATTCTGAAGAGACCTGATCCGGTTGCTCAGTGGGCACATTCTGTCACCTGAGCAAGGCAATATAGAGAACATAGTGCAAAACACAGCAGAGCGTCTTTAGCTGTGAGATCTCGGGTTGCTGGAGTCCACAGTGTGTCTGCAGGAACCATGTCCTTGTAAGAGCAGCAGGAAGAAGTGTCATATCCTTGCCAGTACAGATCTTTAAGCATCTGGCAACGAGCCTAATTTTCTTTAGCATTCAGAACTCAGCCTTTCAGGTAAGGTAAGCTTATGGGAAGTGAGCACGCATTGCAAGGAATGCTAGCAGCAGGCTTCCATAGTGCCTAATCTGCCGCAGGCCCTTGTGAATTCATTTCAGGCTGTCCCTAGTTAGTGCCAATAGATTCAGTTACTGTAGCACAAAATTGTCATAAATTAAGCACACACAGAGAAATACGATACTTGAGGAAATGTGAGTGATATTCTGTAGGTATTTCCAGTGTATTTTTGCCCTTGAACTGGTTTTAGGTTTCTTCTGGAGAATGAGTCATCTTTTAGAGGTCTGTAAAGGAATTCCTTGGTCCCAAGCAGGATGTGTTTACACCTGTTAGTGCTCATATCTTTTGTGCAAAACACACTGTGACTTACTAGCCTTTGCACTCCAACTGCTCAAGGCAGCGGGAGGAAGGTGTAAAATGAAATTAAATCAGAGTAGTGGTGTTTCATATCAAATTTGAACTGATGCCTGGAGCTATTCCAAGGGCCTGCAGCAGAGAGTCATGACTGAGATTTGCTCTCTAATTGCCCACAGTGTGATGAAATCGTTTCTAGTCTGTGCATAAAGTTGACATGGCCTCTGGAGTCCTGTGAATAGAGCTTTGCCTTTGCCTTTGGAAATATTCCCTCATTCAAATAGATATTTCTGAGAAATAGACACGGGGAGGAGCATATACTGAGCAAGAGGGTGACTTACCTGGGGCTGCTCTCGGGCGCTGACAATCCTGTAGAGGCTGAGCACGTAGCCCTCCTCTCGGTCAGCGTTGATGTGGCGCAGAGCCAGGTCTGCAGCTGCCTCCACTGCAGCGTCATCGCAGCGGGGGCACAGCAGGGCGGCCCCTGCTCCTGGGGCTGGAGGGGCAGCAGTGCAGGAGCAAAGCACCTGCATGCCAAAGAGCACCCAAGCAAGCCAAGCCATTCTGCTTAGAGAGCCAGTGCTGCAGATCAGGGTGGTGAGTCAGGATGGAGGGGCTGAGACCTGAGTGAGATAACAGACCTTTATAGTGGAGCTGTGTCTCTTTATAAACTTTTGTTCCATTTTTATTACATACTGACCATCACCTTTAAACCTACAGCTGCAACAGTAAACACTAAGTCAATGATTACAAGGTTTTACAGAAGTGTTGTTGCTCCCTCTGAGACCAGACAGCACTTTTTCCTCCTGGCTTTCCATCTCTAATTTGGACTTCGCTGGGCAGATCATGCAATTTTGACCTCATGGCAAGGGATAAGAATACACACACAAAGCTGCTTCCTTAAGAAACCAAATTTGCTTGAATAAATCTATGTGCAGAACAGGTCAGGCTTCAGTTCTGTTCTGTCAGTGATCCAGTTCTTCTGACAAATAAAACAAAGACAAAGGTCCCAGTTATTTGAACAGAAAATGGTAAATGCCACAAGGTTGACTGATTTTGCAATTTCTATTTGTTAAATGACAGTTTTAAGCAAATATATTGACTCTAATATATGCAGTCAGTTTGGTTGTGATAGGAAGCTCAGTTTGGATTCATTCTGTGAGCATTTACATTCATCTGGATACCTACAGTTGAATGCTACCCCTTAGCCCTGGAGGCATTGACACCTCTCAAGGGTCATGGCAAATTCTTCCCAGAGAAACTTTAGTTTGAAATGACAGCAGTGTGCCTTGTGAATAACCTGTCAGGAACTCCATGCTGGAGACAAAGGGGAATAACTTCACAAGTAGCTTCTATCTTGAAGATCTAGAGAAGTGACAGGGACCATTACTAGCGGGGGATCCTGGTGAATGTCACTGGTTTTCTACTAAGGGGAAACTCTGCAGCATTTTGCCTTAAAGGATACCAGAAGCTGGGTTACCATGTCCCTGGCTCTTATTTTTTGTCATGGGACTCTGTGATTGCAGCTTTCTGCTGGAGGACATCAAGTACCTTTAGTTTTGAAAGTTCTATTGAATGAGGAAGAAAAAGTGCAAGTGAAGGTCATAATTGTCTCTTCAATACTACAGTGATGTTTGGAGTAGTTAAAGATTTCTATATTGTCACCTTTTTTACTGGCTGTGTAAAGAATCTGAGCCCAGAAGTGTTTAAAGCACTGGGAGATGGCAAAATGTGTCCATAGAAAGCTGGGATTATAGATACAGCCAGAAGACCTGCAACAGCACTGGAGCTGAAACTCCTCTGAGAAGCCTTTGCTTGGTGGCAGAGGTGCAAAACCCCACTAGCAGGGCAGAAGGGGCACATGGCTGCTGGAGTGAGCCCCTCTCGTGTTGGGTGAGAGATAATGCATAGACTGTGTCCCTGAGGGATGGGATACAAGGGCTGAATGTTGGGAAACACTGCTGTAGCCATAGTACAGGAACTGCAGCAGCAGCAATGCAGACTCGCTCCCATTGTTCCTTGTGCCTGGGGCTGCTTCCCCTGCGGCTAAGGGATAATAACTCATTTTCTTTATCCTTCCAGTGCATGGCATTTCTATGGAGATGGGTGCCAGTTAGTGCTGGCTGTGTCGGTGCTTCTTATAATGGGGGATTGTTATATCCCTGACTCTGCTCTTTGTACTCTTCCTCTGCCTGGAAAGGAAAAACTTCTCTGTTGAAGTAGCTGACCTCAAAACATGGACACAGCTGGGAAATCCGAGCATGTTCAGCCAAAGCAGCACATGAAGTACATGAGCTTCTGCAAAACAGGGTCTGAAAAAGCTGAAAAACATTATCAGCCAGTGATGCAGACCTGGCAAAACTCTTCATGCTGCATTTCAAGGGAGGGGGCATTTGTATTTCATCTACCACCATTTCATATGTCTCATTGCCCAGAGAATTGATTATTAAATACTGAATCTGTTACTAAGGCCTAGGTGCATGAAAATGGAGCTATACTGGTGGTGGGAGAAAAAGTGATTGCTTCAAAGCAGTCATGGAAAACAGATCTGTAAGGGGGCACAATGTGTCCTCAAGAGGACAAGTGCTAAGGAGAAATAAGATGAAGTGCAGCTACCAAAATGGAATGCACAGAGAAAATTTTTTTCTTCCTGTTTTAGAAAGCAAGGGATTGGTTTCACCAGGTATAGGAGAACATCTGTGAAGTATGGAGCCTGCAGATGTTTCTGCTATATATCTTTGCTTTGTGTGGTTTGAAAAGGCAACAAGAAAATGCAGCATTTCTGGATTTCAGGGATCCTCAGGGGTAGGCATCCCTTCTATAAACATTGTTTCTGCCATCAGAAAATTTTCTAAGCCTGGAAAACACTCTCTCTTCTATTAATTAGTTCCTACTTCATTATATAGAAGACGATATCTATAGTTTAGTAATGATGATTCCTATTTTTGAAAAGTCTCATGTATCTGGTGTCACAGGGATGCAAAACTCAATAGTTGCAGTTTCATTAAATCCTGTGCTGTGTCTCATGCAGTGAGATGGGAAGACGTCCTATCTTACTGCATTAAGAGATTTCTACAGCTTAATACTATCACTTTTTGAAGGAATGGCTGCATGCAGGCATTATATTGGAGTTGTATTGGAGTCACTGCTTTACAGAGGAGCAAAAACTCCCTGAGCCACTCACTGGCCGTGGCCGGTGCAATTGCCCACAACACACGTCCTGCAAAACTCAGCATTTGCTGAAATGTGAGAGCAGCTACCTTCACAGGAGAGCTTGCCCTCAGTGTGCTGCCATCACATTAGGCTGTGGTTTATAGAGTCTGATTTTCCTTTCTTCACACACCCATCTGAAGCACTGGTGCAAGTGCCAATGACTTTTCCCTTCCCCATTGGCACAGCAGAGCAGAACATCTCTGTACTGTGAGCTGTTGCACTATCACCAAGAGCAAGTGTTAGTTGTGTTGCTTACTGAGTACTGGATGGTTGTAGCTAGGAGAACAGGACAGGTTATTTGAAAGAGTTCAGAAATGACATGTGTTCTGCAATTTTTTGCTGCCTGCATGATAATTATCTTGTAGCAAGTGCTGTTCCTGGTTAAACATTCATGACTGTCTTTGAGACGGCTCCCCAGGGCCTGCAGAATTCCAGTCTGGCTGGCAGTAAAGATCCTTCTGGCCCCAGCCCCTTATTAATTCTCTACCTAGAATAGATTCTGCCTCTAACATGTGACAGAAATTCAGGGAAGATTTGACTGCTAGGACAATGGTAAATTGCCATCACTGTCAGGGTCCTGTTATATGAGATACATGCCAGTCATATATTTTTTATTCCCTTGAATTGGCATTTCCTCATGTGCACACAGACCATGCAGGACCCCATGACTGTACTGCACCTGTGTGTCTGCTGGCAGACAGACAATGCACATGTATTTGGCTGCAGGGATTGATGCTTTCAGCCTGCCAGCAGTGAGTGTGTCCTGACTCTGTTCTTTTCATAGACATGGATGCTCTTGTGCCATGTCCAAAAGTTTTGAGGTACTTCTGGTGGATATCAAAAGTAGGTACATTGTAGGAAACATTATAGATGGAAGGGAAAAGTACTTTTTTTCCTGCCACTTCTTTAGTGCTATTGGTGTGTGATCAAAAGGGAGGACTGACCTGATTTTCCGCAGTGCTCAGCACCCACACATCCCAGTGAAGCTGATGAGAAGTGCAGGAGCTTAGTGTTTTTGAAATCAAGCCCAGAATATGACTCATAATGCTGTGAAGGAGATACTTGACAACTAAATGAAAATATATACAGATAGAAGGTAGCAAAGCTTTGAACATTTTATTGTGAACTAACCTTTCAGGTGGTGTTTCTATGACAAAGCTACAACTGTTGTATAGCTCTTACAACAGTTTCACTGAAACAATATTTTCTGCATTTTAACTAGAGAATCCCTGTATGTAAAGTAAACTACTGCTGTATGCTGTAATAATCTATATTTTGGAGCAGGCCTTTGCAAGACTCTGACCATGGCTCTGCCCTGTGGAGGGTAAAACTCATTCAGACTCAAGTGTTCTCACCTATTTGTAGTCGATGTTGTGGTCTGCGTGTTGCTGCTGCACTGATCCCTCAGTTTGTCTGCATTGCATGTCTGAAACACAGCCTAGATATCGAAATAGCGAATCCTCCCAGGGCAGGGAGGAGGAGGAGGCACAAAGCCAACAGGGCGAGGTACTTTGTCATGCTGAGCAGCCTCTGCAACTGCTCTCTTTGCTAGTGATTTTGCTGAGAGCATGGAACGCAAAATTTCTGAAGAGCTGGATTCAGATGCAACAGGGTTATTGTGGAAAAGCCCAAGATTGTGGTTTGTGACGCCCACAGCACTGGGTGCCAGTCCTGCTGATGTGTCTTGACCTGGATGACCGTAGGTAACTCCAGGCTGGAAAAGAAAAACAGCTCATGTTGGTTTTCAGGGATTTGGGGCTTGTGATGTACAGGTAATTGAGACCTTACTAGGTACCCTGCTCCTAAAAGCTGTAGGCCTGCAACCCAGGTTCAAATGTTCCTGACTATCAGGAAGTCTGATTTGCATCGGAACACATGCACAGGAACCCAGAACACATTTTTTATAGTCAATGATTCATTGGGACCAAATTCTGTGCTATATGATCTTTCAGGGCCACCTGCACAGCTGGTGAAACATTCGAGACCAGCTGTCTCATTTTCTCTTTCATATACCTCTTAGACAGCTAATTACTGTTGAGCTACCAAGAGCTGTTGTCCATAGGAAGCATTGAACCACCACCTAGTCCTCCTGAGACCCAATGTGGGCTAAAATACCTGGAGAGTACTCAGGTTGAGTGCACGTTTCCCTCTCCTTGCTACAGCAGTGCAGAACAAGGTCCCTGCATTCAGTCATGTCTAAGGACTAAAAGCCTCCAGCCCCACAATGCTGATTTCTGTTTTACATTTATCTGCCCCATCCCTTTAGCTGAGCAATGTTTGGTTCCCTTTGCCCTGACAGACATGTGAATCTCCCAGATGGTCAAGAGGGCAAATTGTGTCAGGCATGGATGGCTGACACGACTTAATTCCCAGCACAGAAATCCATAGGATAATCAGGAGCTACCCTACCTTGGATTTTAGGATACAAAGTTAAGTTATCACAGGTGGCTAATGCAGTCTATAGTGAAAGAAGTAAACTCAAGATGATGCCTTGTATCAGTACCAGTAGGCTAGAATACCCAGGAAAGCAAGGGAATATCTGGAGCTGGTACCTGATGTCCATACAACTGGCAGTCCACCTGAAGGTCTTGTGAGGGAGCTTTTACCATCACTGCTGTGCAGAAACCAAAATTCTGGCAAAGCAGAACATAGTCAAGAGAAAATAGTTAGAAAATAGAGGGAGGCTGCATCAGAACTTTTAATTTCAGCACATTTAGAAATGGCTACTGGTTCTCATGTCTTATCTGAGCAGTAAAGTGCTTGCATTTTAGCCTGTTGGGCTAAAAAAAAAAGCTCTTTAAATGCATAAGCAGCAAATAAGGGAAACTCCTGTGTTCTTCTATAATAAGATCTTTTGTATGTCTGGATATGAGGGAGGAAAAGAATATATAAGAATCTAGGCAAAGAGCTCCCACCCCCTAAAACTGCTTAGGACTCAGTTTCATCAGAAACAGAAGAATTTTAGTGGTAAAATATACAGTATAATTCTCAAGAGCATATATATCAGAACTGAGGGCACTGGAATTGTAGGAGGGGGAAACAGTCTGATTTTTTTTTTCTTTTTTTTAATGTTACTGTGTACTGTCCAGTACAAAGAGCCTGATTTTCTCAGGTGCTCATTTTAAGAATAAACAATAATATATAGTCTATTCATAAAAAATATTCCGTCTCTGGTCCTCAAACCTTTTTCAAATGTATTCAAATCCATGAGAATTCAGTCCAGATACCTCAGAGAAAAGAGAAAGGTGTGATATAGCTTTAAGAATGATATATTGAAAAACATATCATGATGGTACACATCTCTTGCACTTTGATCCCCACAGGGGTCTATTCCTGCTCCAGTGCAAGCACATCCCAGCATGATGCTGCTTTTCCACCTCAGAGCTGGGGAGGCTGGGGCTGATGTGCTGCCATACTCACAGACTGATCCTCAGGCAGCAGCTGACAAGCCCCCACGTTGGCTTTAGCTTCTTGTGCAGAGCAGTTCGTGGCACCCACAGCAAACTCAGTAACAACAACGTGCCCTGGCTGATACTGATAAAACAGGAAAAATGTTTGACTGACTTTGCACTCAGAAACGGCAGAGCTGCTGAGAAAAGATAAAAGGCAAATGTTGTGGCTTCATCTCCCACTGGGGTGAAAGGGAATCCTGTGGCTAAAATGACACATAATAGTTGGGAAATTAAAAGCAAATCAGGAGGGCGAATTAGAGCAAGCAAATTGTATCTGTTTGCAAACATAACTAGGTAGCAGTGCACAATTACTGTAGATGAAATATTATGTTTACGTGAAAGGCTAGACATAGCTGTAGAAATTACCTGTATTTTGGCTCTTCCAATCTCCAGGAGTCTGAGGTAAGAATCAGTGGTTTTGCTGTTGTAGTCATTGAGTGCAGCTGACACAGTTTCTAACACCTCTGTGTCGTTCATTCTTGCCAGCAGTGAACAGTCAGGGCAGACTTTGAGAATGTCTTCACTGGAGTCTGCAGGAGGAATAGTCGTGTTTTGATCAGATTGTAAATTGTTTAGAAAGGCATTATAGGCCTATTCAGTAACACAAAGCACTGTTTAAAAGCCTGTCCCAAATGAAAGTGGCAGGAATTTTTCCAGTGCAGGCTATAGATGGCAGTGTGTCACACAGCTTGGCCATTCAAATCTTTCTGTGGACTTCAGAAGCACATTTTATATGTTCTTACTCAGTTTTTAGAAAATTTTCTTTCTGGAAACCTCTCTATGACAGCAGTGAAAAGGTGCTTCAGCTCACACAAGGAATGGTAGAAAAATGAAGATATTTTACCTCATTGGAGTTGCATTTGTTATTTCAGTCATCAGTTTTGACAGTAGTACTGAAGACATCTCGTACAGAGCAAAGAGATCTCACACTGAGCAGGCAGAATAGACATTCTGCTTTCCCATGGCAGTATTGAAAATATTGGATTTAGTAAAGAAGCTGCATCTGCCAATGGGAATCTGATGACCAACAAGTGCAAGTAAACTCAGACCAAGAAGGAATCAAATTCTTAAGGTTAAACTGTTGACTGAAAAGACTCAAATCTGGGACTTGCTCCCCAGTTAGTCTTACAGTATCTTAGTTGTCACAGTAAAGAGGAGCAAAGAGAAACTGTGGGTTTGTAAGGGAATGAAACCAGAAAAGAGGGCTGGATTTAGAAAACCCATTAACTGCTGTCCTTTATGCCATATTTATATTCAGGAGTTTAGAATCAGAAAAGCCACTGAACTGTAACCACTGCTATAAAAATACTCCAGCCTCTAGATTCAAATCTACAGAACAAAGCCTTTACCTGCATGTGAGTGGCATTTGCTAGCGAGTACAGATAATATCCCATTCACCTTCTGCAGTTTAACATCACAGTCACCCTCAACTGCCTAGAGAGAGACAAAAATCAAAGGGTTACATTGTTGGATTTTCTGATAAAGGGCCACTAAATTCAAAAGAACAGATCCTGGCTGACCATTCCTGGCAACATTGGTCTGATGGCAAAGGCACTGCTAGGCATGTCCTGATGTCTGTGATTTTGTAAAAGGCAGATCAGAGCTACAGAATCTGGATCCAAATCTGGATCTCAAAAGTATCAAAAGTACCAGGGTAGCAAGATTGTGGACATTAAGTACAGGTTTGTCTCTCATATAGAGCACAGAATATGAATACTTATGAATTAAGACCTTCCACAGAGCTCTTTGATAACGTTCTCACTAATCTCAGCTGGTCAGTGGCCATGGTAACAGCAGAGTGTGCTGCCTTGTGTGAGCAACATGATCCAGCAGGGAGGAGATGTCAAAGGCAAAGCTGGAGTCACTGGGAAGAGGGAACAGTTAGAGTTACCTCCCCCCTGATGGAAAATAGAATCTGAGCCCTGATGAATACAGGGGTAGATCATGATTCATATTTAGTGAGCTCTGTGAATTGGGCCCCGTTCTAGAAACAGCAGGCTCAGACAACATTTCCACTGCTTTGGTCAGGAAAGCGTCTCACAGCTGGATCACACTTGCATAAGAACAAAATATCTGAGGCCAGTAAATTCCAGCTGAGCATTACTTCAAAGGCAGAGCCCTGTCTGAAGGGAATAGCTCATCTGCAGCTGTAACTAGGAAGAGAAGGCTTGGTGGAACTGCAGCAGGTAACAACCCACATGTAGCCAAGGGAAGGGGATTTTTGCACACACTGACAGCCTGCCCTGTCTGTGGTTTGCAATGGGGCAGTGACATCTGGGCTGACTGAATCTGGAGCCCCTGTAGAAGGCCCCATGGCATTCATGGACTGTGTGTGGGATGTTATGTTGGCAGACATCTGTCCTCTTCAGATAACAGGACATGAAAGAAATCCAGGAGAGAAATCCTTCACGACATGAAGGCAGTGAAGTCAGCAAGGAGGTTACAAGTGGTTGGGTGGTTATAGGCTGTTACAGGGATATGACATTTGCTTGGGAATCTGGTGATAGCCTGGCCTTTGGCATCAACATACTGAACATGCACCTTTGGACCCAGCTGGTAATGTTCAGATACTCACATGTTCTGCAAAGCTCCTCACTGTGCAATTTTCAAGAGGTGTAGGGCTGAGAATAGGGCACGTGGTCTCCAGTAAGTCAAGTTCAAGAAATATGATGTCATTATTTGGCCCCTGAAAGGAAAAAAAAATAAACCATTGGAATTGATGTAATTTCTTCACAAAACATCACCAGATTTCTTCCCTGGGGCTGCACTTCCTCTGTTGCTGACTATCATGGGTAGCTCCAGGTATACACCAGAGTAAATGAAAAGGTCCTTACTTTTAACTTCATAAAAGAACAGGACTCCAAATCTGGAGTAAGTCAAGATAATCACACTGAGTTTATTCCAGCTAATAAGGAACAGGCTCATAAATTTGGCAAAGTCAAGCTTGTATGAAGTGAGTCAGTTCTCTTAAGTTAACTTAATTTTATTTTGTTGGGTAATTTTAAAAAAATCAACAGCTTTCCAATGAAAAAACTTCATGTTTCTATAACCAGATACCAAACAAACACCAGTGAGCATTGACCTGTCTTGTTTAGTCCATTGGAATTACACTGAATTGTACCAGTTCCTTTACATCTGTAACATAGGACACAGTTCCTTGGGTTCTCTGGGTCCAAGACTGATTCTGATCGAGTCGAGAGTGATTCCATTTAAACCAATTAAGTCATTTTAGTATTAAAGCATTAATGTGAGCAAAGCAGTGTCACCAGTGTTTTTGTATGGGTAACTCTGGACACACTTCTAATCTCATTTATGTCTGTTGTAGTCTTTTCTAAACTTATCTTTTGGTATCTTCTCTTTCATAACAAGTAGAAAACAGCCATGGAGTTTCACTCATGTCTATGACTCATGTTTTGTTTTCACTCATGGGACTATTTTCCATGTTTTAAGAGAATCAAAGGTTCTGAATTGGCACATACATTGTATTTGTGACCTTTTCTATGGCCTTTCTAGATGCCTTCGTTGATAGCAATAGATCTATGGGAAAATAAGCCACGGTAATTTCCATTTAGACTCCTTGGCAGCTCAATGGGACATTAGGTAAAATTAATGTCTACTACAACATCACAAATAGCATGGAGTTTTGATAGGTATGTGTTTAGCCAATAAGTAATTACCTGCATCTCAAAGATTATCCACTTTTTCTCCAGATTAGCTACTGGGCTTACAAATCAGCGCCAGGGATGATCTGCCCTAGCAAACGTGCTGCGTTTGTAACCTGAGCTCTTTCTAGCACTGTACAAAAACGTCTGAACATTTCTCCCTCCCCCTCTGTTCTGCTCTTAGAGAGATACATTCCAGTGACCTGGATTCTCCACTGCTACCAGGTGTCCTTGCCCCATTTAAATCGACAGAGCCATGCTGATTTCCCCATGTGAGGATACAGCCCTTGCAGGCCCTTGGTGATTTCCAAGCATCCCCAGGTGAGCAAGTGTTCTGCCTGCAAGCTCCTCACTTACCTGGGGTACCACGCGGATATCCTCGATTCTGTTCAAGGCAAACTTGTATCCATGATGACTGTGGCCATTAATATAATTCACAGCAACTTCAGCTGCTGCTTCAGATTCTGGGTCATCACAGCCCAAGGGAGCAGGGGGAGCTGCTGGTACAGCTTTGTGAATTGGAAGCTGAACAAGCAGTATTAAAGCTACTAGTGCCTTCATGGCACCTGAGGAAAACTGATCCCTTTCAGAAATAGAGATCTAAGAATACAGCTCAGATGGTAGCCAGGTAGCGAGAGCTGAGGCCTCATTTATATAGCACATACCTCAGATTTACATGAGCACACGCCTGATATTTGTCCCAGTTCCAAGAAGCATTGCAAACAACAAAAGAGAAAAGTAAATGTTAGGACATCAAGCTGACTGATTAATTTTGGCCAAAGTAAATTTTATCAGGTAGGATATTGCGAAGTCTGCTAAAACAGCTTAAGAAGAAAGCGTCAGCAAAAATGTAACACAATTTTTAGACACTTCTACCAACCAAATACTGTCCATGTAAGAGGAATGGGATCCGTTCTGTTAAATGTGTAGAGATGCTAGTGCTAATTTAGCTTTCTTGTAAACAGGACATTCTGTTGGGGCCCAAATCTCACCAGACACCAATCTAAATTGTGAGATCAGTAGCATGATAATTTAGAAAATGGAATTTTAAGTAGCTCTAAGGATCACATTCAACAGCAAATGTAATTGAATAGCAACTTTTGCTACTGAATTTATTTGGAATAGGAAATGAGGCATGGTTCCTAAATCCTTTGCATCAGCTCTTTCTTTCTCTGAATAATCTGAATATGTCCAATAGTTCTTGGAGTTTTATTTTGCAAAGCAGGCATCTTGTAGGAATGTTTCTGGAATATGTTGTACAGATTTGAGGATTTGGCAGAAGATCCTAAAGAGCACAAAGTGTTTTAAGGAGGATATAGAGGAAAATTAGCTGCTTAAATGCTTAGGAATGCTGGATCCTATCTTATATTTACATTCATAGTGTACATATTTACAAAAGAGTAACGGGATAAAAAAATAATCTATGTAGCAGAATAAAGCATCTATGATGTGTCCAGCATTTACAATGTTTAATTTAAGATGACTTTGGCTAGATAGATTCTATCTAGACAGTCTGGCTCAATCTATAGAAATTGTTTTCCTGCAGGGGTTTCAGAGCAGGTTTCTACAATCCATGCTAGGGCAGTGATCAGAACAGTAAAGGTCCCTTTTGACTTTAACACATCTGAATCTCTGTTGTCATTTTTAGAGTTGAGGAACTAGCTGCAGATTTGAGATGAATAGAAGGACTTTGGCATAGTTAGAAGTTGGGTTTTTTTTTTTTTTTACTTTAGATAATAAGTATTTCTCTTCAGCTTACATGATATTGTGAGAGAGGCTAAAAGTTTTGGGAAAAGAAGCAGTCTTGAGTCATTCCTCTCTCTCCTAGAATCTGTGAGTACAGGAAACACTATAAATAGCAATGGTTCAGTTGGACAGATTACGTGATAAAGAAGGAGAATGGGAAGTGGCTGAACAGATTGGATTATTTGCTTCAGTTGTGTGGCATGAGGTGTGTTATGGATGCTAGGATTTGCAAATTGAAGAGATTCATGGAGAAAGAATTTTTCTCTCTCTCACATTAAAAAATTGGTCTGAACATTATTTGTTTCTTCTCCATTACTTGAAGCAGAGGTTTTTTTGGCATTTGTTCTGTTGTGTGGATGATCATTTTTTTTCCTGAGTTTGGCCTGCAACAATTAAAGAATGAAGGTTTGGTGTCCCAAAAACACACTTTAAGTGTTCCTTGTGGGCATCTTTTGAATTACAGCAAATTTATTTAGAAATATAGTATTTTACTCTTTACTGTTAATGCACAGTTCAGTTTCTAACCTGTAAATCCTTTAATTCCCCTTTTCTTTTTTTTGGTCTGAAACAGTGAGGTGAACTTCCATCAGGTGCAGATTGAAATTGTTTTTCACCTAAGTGACATATAATTATCCCAGTGAAGGACTTAAAATATTATTTCTTAATTTTGTGTGGTCATTACACAGTTTCTTAGGTTACATCTTTTCTACTTAGAATTGCAAATACTGTAGGATGTATAACATTTCTGCAGTCAAGCTCTGCATATTCCTAAATGTAATGTATAACCCAGTTCAGTCAACTCCAGGTTCCAGTTTCAAAGAACAACTTAAAACCTCAAATAGCAAACAGGATTTATTATCTTCTTTCTTCCCTCTTCATTGTGAGTCACATTCCGTATTCCATTTACCAAGCAGGACAAAAAGGAAATACTTTGAAGCCTGCTATACCTCTCCTTAGTTTCTCTATAGGCTTACTCAAGCCCTTCCCCTCTTGGTGACTTTGTGAACTTTCTTTGGGGGCATACAGAGGATGAGAAATGTGCCCACATGATTATTAATGCTCAGTGCAATGTGGAATGTTGGCAGTTCGGGGTGACTTGTGATATGTGGGAGGAAATTTGTGTTTGGTTTTTATGTTTGGGAAAGGAGTTTAAAAATACAATCAGGTAGTTTGGGTACAGGTAATATGACAAAGGAGCCTTTCACATTTTGGGTACAGACTGACACACATCTGTGTAATTATTCCCTCTGAAGGTGGGATTGCTGGTGTCAGCTCCCTGCAGGCCTGTGGCCCATCACGACTGTCCTTTTTACAGCCCCCTCACTGAAGAGGCAATAATTGCAGAGATAACTCCTCACTGAACCCAGGCAGATCTATTCTCTCTCTTTCATGCCTGAGACATAGTAACACATTGTCCTGTATTTGCAGTAGTGGCTGCAAATAGTTCTTACAGTACAAGTGACCTGAATGCCATGGGCTCCTGCACAGAAGGTGACATCTCAACCCCACTGAAGTGAACAAGTCTTTCACAGAATAGCAGTAACACAGATGGGTTGACTTTAGAAAGGACATTGAGTGGTCACCTTGTGCAACCCCACTGCACAAGTAGGGAGGGCCACCTTGAAACAGTCACCCAGAACCATGTCCAGGTGGCCTTTGATTATCTCCAAGAAAGGAGACTCCACAACCTCCCTGGGCAACCTGTGCCCATGCTTGGTCACCTCACAGTCAGGTGTGTTTCCTGATGTTCAGACAGAACCTTCTATTTTAGTCTGTGCTCATTGCCCCTGGTCCTGTCACAGAATATCACTGACAAGAGCCTTGCTCCACCCCTTTGCACCCTCTTTTTTGGTATTTACACCCGTTAAGCCCTTCCAAGCCTTCTCTGTGCCAGGTAGTCCCAGCTCTCAGCATTTCCTCACAGGAGATGCTCCAGTACTTTAGTTACCTTTGTGGCCTTTTGCCACACTGTCTCCAGCATGTCTCCCTGTCAGGAGCCCAGAACTGGACACAGAAACCAGGTGTGACCTCACCAGTGCTGAATGCAGGGGAAGGATCACCTCCCTAAAACCGCTGGCAGTGCTTTGCCCAGTGCAGCTCAGGGTACTGTGCAGCAAGGGAACATCATTGGCTCAGCTCAGTACCTGCCAGGACCCCCAGGTCCTATCCTGCCAAGCTGCTTTCCAGCTAGGTGGTGCTTTCTAGCATATTTTCCTACCTGTGCTGCCCTGGGGCAGGATTTCAGACTTCTCTCTGAACTTTGTGAGGTTCTTGTCAGCCAGTTCTGCAGCCTGCTATTGTCCCTCTCAATGACAGCACAACCCTGTGGCATCCCAGTCACTTCTCCCAGTTTTGCTCATCATCCAGATCACTGCTGGTGTTAAACAGGACTGGATCCCAGTATTACCCCTGTGGGGCACGGCAGCTTACTGGCCTCCATCTCAACTTTGTGCCATGATCAGCACCTCCAGGCCCAGCTCTTCAGCAGTTTTCACCCCACCTCAATCCACCTTTCACATCGGTGGTGTGAGGCTTTGGCCCTGGTGAATTAGGTTGCCTGAGAGACTTGACAAGGCTTCACTGCAATGGAAGCAGAACAAGCTGGGTTTACTGCCCTTGTTATATAAAATATAGTATTGATTCTATGCTCAAAAATTGAGGCTCCACTGAATCTCAGTTCTTAATAATTCATATAAACCACAATGGAAAGGTAAGTTGATGGTTTTCTTTTTTGCTTTCTCTCTTTTTTTTTGGTTGGGTGCTTGGAACAACTCGCGATGATTGGAAATTTGCTGCCCCTGCTCAAATTCATTTGGAAAAAAAGCAAAGAGCCACTTTCCTAGATGTCAAATTGACACCTTCCTGAGCTTAAAATTCAAGCAAATTAACCAAGCAAACAGATAAATATCATCTTTTTAAAGCTTCAGATCAAAGTTAAACACTTGTGGGGATTTCTGAGGCTCTCTTTTCAGATTACTAAACCGACATTTTTTGGTAAAGCAGACAGAACTGGTCCAATTCTCTGTACCACATCAAAAGATGCATTTCTGAGCAGTCAGGCATTGTACAGTACTGAAAAACTTAATCACCTTTTGCTTTACACTTGATTAAGTACATTACTTTTGGATCATCGAGTTCACAAGATATTGGAACATCAGGGCTGTCTTCTATATAGCCATCACCTACTCAGAAACCTGCACGCCAAGTCAAGAAAATGTCTGCAGGGAAAATGTCAGAAAGTTAAAGTCACCAGTCTTGTCAAGGCAGCATATTGCTCCCTTAAATGACAGTATAATCAGCATTGAAAAATAAAGTGTGTGAAAACCCATAGAGGTCTGAGAAAAACCTCAAGACAAATTAAACTAATTGATTTGCATAGTCTTATTGGCCCCTTTCCACTACCTGGGCAAATCTTCAGCAGATGTAAATTGGCTCAGAATCACTTCACTTCAAGTCCCCCATTGTCCCTATAACAGGAATTTCAGGCTGAAGAAAAACTGTGAAGTCTGAACACTTTTACCAGATTGTAATAGTAGAATATTATATGTAAATTAATTTATTTTTATTAAATATTAGAATCTTCAAGAGAAGAAAGGCTGACCATGTGCCCTAGTTTGCTGTGCTATTTGCAGTTGAGAAATTTCTTACTGTGAGATATAAAGTGTGCAGACATGGCATCTAATTTGGGAGCCTTTAGTCCTGGATGTCCAGCTAGACGTTCCTTTTCAGTGAGCTTTGCTGATCTCAATCTCTTAACCTTTATTTTCCTTTAACTGTAGGATGAAAGTAACTATTTTCTCTTTTAATCCTGTGATCTGAAATAACTTACTGAATTTTGTAAAAATGTTTGGTATCACTGGGTAGAAGGATGTATTCAAAACATTAGAGGAATCCAAGAATCAGAAAAGCCAGGTGCCAGTCAGTAAAACCTTGGATAAGACTTTCCTGGACTTACCAGAAAGGTAGGAAGATTGAGAGGATTGAAATTTGGTCTTCCAGATTTAGTATTTAATATTTCAGAGATATTTTTCAGTGGTTAGAGTTTCTTTTTAAAAACTGTATTGCTTTTATTTTTCTTTTCCTTTGAAAGAGCATAAAAAGTTGTCAAGAATTTTGAAATTTTTACAGAAATGGAAATTTTAATTTTTGACCAGCTCTCCCAGACAATGCTAACCAAGTCTATTTCTGTTCTGTTCTCTCTTGTTCATTTTGCTCTTCTATTGTCTATGCCACTGAAATACTTGAGTGCCTTCCAGAATTACATCAACTGACAAAACTAGCACTTGTTACATGAAAGTCTATTCTCCTTCTCTTCCCAGTGGGAAGATTATATAAGATGTTTTGTCTTAGTGAAGTTTTTGATTGATTTAAATTTTCCTCCCCATTTCCGCATTTTCCCTGCTCTGTGTTTTGATGCTGCAATCAGTAACAGGAGCAGTTTTATGAGTTGAGGGTTTTCAAGCCCCTGATTGACTTACCCTGTGTTACACTGACCTGGTATGGGAGATCCCCCCCTTCACAAATTTGTTATACTTTTTTACCCTTTTATCAAGGTCAAAGTTATTTATGTTGCAATGCAACTCTAAACAGTGGGATATTTTTGCTTCAGCCCTGCAGGGATGTCATGGTTCTCTCAGTATCATTCCTATGCAATTTGATGGGTGTGGGAAAGCTGTGCTGGAGATGGATAGGTGGCAACTGTGAAATCAGAGATTAGCAGCTGTGGAAGGGTTTGGGGGGGTTTGACTTTATGTTCCTATGCTATACTTTGTTCTTCCAGCTTCTCTGGGTGTTTCCCTGATCATTGCTTCACACCAGAACCTAGAACAAACAGAGCAGGATACCTGGGAAGAGACTGCAGGGCTGAACCTCCGGAGCAAACAGTGGATCAGAAGCAGAAACCAGGTATTTCACACTGAGTAAACAAACGCCCTGCAGTCACACTGACCTCTCCCCATCTCCATGAGCAGCAAGGGAATTTCAGCTCCACTCCCTGGGAATTTCAGCTCCACTCCAGTGACTGTCCTGGCATTACCAGGGTGACCACAGACACATGGCTCCAGTTTAAAAACGCAAATTGAAACATGCCGCATTAATTCCTTCTACTTACAGGAGTCTTTAAAGGTGTAAGTGCACAATTTGTCTGGGTGCTGTCATGTTCTATGATGCTGTTAGTCTCTTTGATGGAGAACTCCACATGATAACTCCACATGCTATCTTCCCTTGCTGAGTTAAACCCTGAAATTTAGTAGCAAGTGTTAGGGAAGCCTGCTGTGCTCTCTGGATTCCCACATGCTCAGCTGCAATGACATATTTTTGATGTGAGAAACAAAGTTCACTCTTGGCACTGTAGGTAAGTGCTTTTTCCACTGAGTTTTGTAGAAAAAACTGCACATTCATTCTTATGAATTCTTATGCTGTGGCAGTCTGAGAACATTTGTTCCCTACTTATGAAATTGTTCCCTACTTATGCTGGGCTACTGTTTTGAAAACAGTGCATGTGTTTCCGTGTGGAAGCTCATTGGCATGAGTGACAGGAGGGCCCACACTATTCCAGGGAGGGCTAGGGAATGGCAGGTGGGGGATGGCAAACTGATATCCTTTCTCACCTTGGAGCACTCCTTCAGGGGCATGACAAACTCAATCAATATCCCAGTGAGATTTACATAATTCTGACAAGTAAGACAGTCTTAAAAAATTTAAGTTATTTATTTTTAGTGAGGCAGATGATGAAGTCCTATGGGTTTTTGGTTTTTTTTTTTACTGCTACATGTCCCTAAATTACCCATTTAATTCAATCTCTGCTGCCTTCCAGCCACATGGCTAAAAATCTGGAAGTAAGATCGGAAACATGAGGGGGACATTTTAATTTAATAGCGTGGAGGCGATATATTAATAACACATTTGCAGCAGGGGAAGTGGGTCTTTCCAAGTCAGTGCAGTTTGAAGGAATTTATATAGAAATTCCTGCTTAAGGAGTTGAAATTTTGCATGTTAGACATAAAATACGGATGACTTTTATGACAACAAAGTAACTACACTTACAGCTCTCCCTGCTTAATTTACACAGCCTCGGATTCACAGCAGACAGGGAGCCCAGGCTGTCAGGAGCAATAAACACGAGGCTCTCTGAGCAGACACACCCGTGCCCAGGTGACCTCCTCCTTAGTGTCTCAGAGCAAGGGAGATGTGATGTGAGCATCGTGGGCTGATTAAAAACAACATCCAGTGTCACATTTCAGTGCAGAGGTGCATGTCAACACTTTTTCTCAATATGTTTGTGAATTTGTTAAGTTCTGTTATGCCAGAGCAAAGAGAGCTGTAGCTTTGTTTACATTCAGCCCAGAAATTCTGAACCAAACAGTGATGTTAAATTTTGCCAGTTAAAATTATACATGTAACTGGCTAGTGCAGAACACTGATTTTGTACTCATGGATTTGTTAATAAAACAAGCAAAGAGAACTCACAGAACTACTTTGGTGAGGCTGCAGGGTTCTGTATTGGGCATCTCAGCCTTTGCCCCTGGCGTGTCCCCTCTGCTGTTCTGTTGAGCATTGTTAGTCTCAGTAAATTTCTATTTTTTTCATTAGTTATTTCCATTCTTCGGTCTCTTGAAGGGGATCTTGGGTCTTTTTGAGTCCTCTTGTCTAACACAACTACTCTGGGTCTACAGCATAATTTTCTTCCTGCCAAATGTATCTGAAATCCCTGTTTTATCTGTCACTGTAGCTCAGTATGTTCATGTTACAATGAACTCCATATGATGACTTCCTCTACCATTGGTCCCACTCCCTAAGCAAGGCTGTATTTCATCATTTCTCCAAGTGGTTCCCCATTCACCAGAACATCAAGCTCAATTTTCTCCTTGCATTTGCAAGGCCCTGGCCAAGACCAGACTTTCTTGCTCAACTTTCACCTGGATCTCGCCTTGTCCATTCTGCCATCACCGTCTCTTTGAGCCATTCTGCCTTGTCACTGACAGATGTGTCTCTTGCACTCTCTTCAGAAAGGATCCCATTTCTGAGCTGGTCCTTGAGGCCATCGCCTCTCTGAGCTCTCACAGGGCCTGAAGAGCTGCCCCTTGTCACATTATCTGCAGTAAAGTGTTACATGACTTTTAAACCCATTTTTGTCATATGGGTGGCTGCACTTACACTGAAAATATTTTGGACTTCACAAGGCAAAATGTTTGAAAACCACCTGAAATTGTGAATTTATCTACCACATTTCTGTTTTGACAGGTATCTTCTTAATCTGCCTTTAAGAGCACACATGGCAGTGCCACTCTAGGGACAGTCTTATCTTCTTGGCTTACGAAAAGCAGTTTGGTATGAAACATTCCTTTGAAAACAAATCTTATTTGATAAGAGGGACTCTTATCTGGCCCCTCCCTAACTCTTGCCTTCATTTTGGGATACTTGAGGAACAAAGGAACCATCCCGTAGTGCATACACAAGTCTTGCAAATAAGACTGTCCTTGGGGTAGCTGGATGAAAGCCTTTCACTGACAAAAGGGAACATATAATATTTACTTGTTGTAGAAGAGGAAGTGAGGTCTAGTTCATACATTTCGAAACCTTTGAGTTCTTAAGAGAAAGGTTGGTAATACTGGTGTCAAACACTGATATTTTTCTTGTTATGTAACTCACCTGTAGCTCACCCACAGTTTTAAGTGTGCATTAACATGGGAGCATAAGACTTGGCTAGGATTGTGGTGTTGCAACTCCCATGTACTTTCTGAAAGGAAACAAGATCCTTTGCAAACTTTGGACCAATAAAAATATAGTAGCTGTCACTTGTATTAAGTTTTTTCACAATTTATCTGCTTCATTTGTGTGAAGATTTCGTTTAATGATGCAAGTTAAAGATTTGGGTTTTGAAACAACTGCTGGGTGTTGGTTAGAAACCTTGCAATCTAAAATCTCACTGAGAAGATATTTCCAGAAACAGCAATTTTCTGAGTACAGCTGAAGATGTTAAAGATGATTCTGTAATGTTATGTGTGTATTATAGGAAGAGGTAAGGACAGGCACTAAAAGGGGATTTTTTTTTCCTTGAAATTCCCACCTATTGTCAGTGTTCATCTCTTCCTTGGCTTTTGATACAGCCCTTCAAGTTTTTGAGAGTCAGATACTTGGGGCAGGCTCATGGAAATGCCAGGACAGATGGACAGATGCGCTACATGTGCTTTGGGGAGCTAAAGCACTGTTGCAAAGAGTTGCTGGAGACTATTTGTGCACAGAGAAACAAATAACTCATATTCCCAGCTCTGTAATCAAAAGCCATTCTTGGCTGGGGGAGATCCCTGCAAGAACATTCTTGCCTCCCCTTGAGAGAAGGAAGCCAATGATTATTCTGTTACCCTTCATTATCATTCAGTGTGGTATAAACTGCCCAGGACTTGAACTCTGAAGTGCCCAGGAGGGCCAGTACATGAATATACCTTGTGTCAGCAGAGGCCATTTCAAATAATACAGATGATGACAGATTGATGTTGGTAGCTCATTAGGCAAAGCACTGACCGAGACATCAAATTCCTTTCAGCAAGAATATGGCTGGAGTGTTTGCTGTTGTGCATTAAAGGAGAGACACATTTTTCTTCTTTGATTTCTCTTGCTTCCTGCTTCCCATGTTTGCATCATACAGTGCCAGCTATCAGATCTGTCATCATGTTTGACTTTCCTAATGTGAACAGCTGTGCCAGAAGAATCAAGGTGTAAAGCTAAACCAAATCTGCAGATATAGTATATATAATATATTTCAACAAAAGACCTGTGTTCACAAGCCTCCTGTGGCACACAGATTTTAATATAACACTTGGCTTCTAGCTTGTCCAGATCCAACAGTACAATCTTCCCACTCGTGCCTGAACAGATAGAGAACAGATTTCTGAAACAGTGTAAGGTGTATTCAGATTGCTGTCTCCTTGGTATACTAACTCCTGCACTTGTGGATTATGTTTTCACACTTTTGGGGCAGGCCTTAACCTGCATGGTTAAGCTGGTAGCCTTCTGCCTCTTCCTGAAGAAGATGGGGAGAAGTTTCCCAAGCAGTAAACGCTGCCATAGTTCTCTACCTACATGTCCCAGTCCTACAGAGGAAGCCAGGTGACTTGTGCTGCCATCACATTCCCCCAGTGACCTGTCTGTGGAGGAAGGCAGAGGGCATTGCTCTGCAGAGAGAGGTAGGTCCAGGATTCAGTGAGGGACAGAATCTCCAGTTCTATTTGGTCCTTGGGCCCAGACAGGATAAAATACTTCTTAGTCAGTGGCCTAAGTAAGGGCAAACATACCTGAGGTTAGCTGGTCACTGTTGTGTCAGTGCCAGAGAAGAGGAGTCCACAGCTTCTGAGAGGAGCCACAGAGAAGAGGTGGACACCAGAGGAAGAAATCAAATCAAGGAGGGGAGGAGGGGAGTATTCAGCAATTGAAAACCCCCAGGGTGAGGAGGGGTGCTGACACACCCAAGGCTCTGTTGGCTCCTGCTGCGTCAGCCAGTCCTGATACCAGGCAGCCCATCCAGCACCACTGCACGGCTGCAGCCACACAGTTCTGGGGCTTTGTATGCACTCAGTGATCTCACAGTGCACAGGGTTCTTCATCCCCACAGTGCTTTTCAGATTCAAAATGATTTTACAAACTGTATCCCTCAGAGGTAGGAAGAGACAAACATTGCATTTATACAAAATACAGTATTGGAATAAACACCACTACCAATCTAGTGTGGCAAACGTCACAGAGGGATATGATTGCCATGGTACAAAAATGATGTTTTAAAGTGAATGTGTGTTTTTTCCGTGTTTATTGTAGTCTGCTCTGCTTTTAGGTCCTTGTCTTTCAGGTGTGGTCTAAGGTATATCCATAGAGTAAATTGCAAGATTTGTGATGAACAGCTTTAAGTAGAACTGGGTTTAAATAAAGTCAATGAGAAATGACATTATGGGGCAGAAGCCTGTCAGACATTTCCCACAATTCAGTGTAGGGCTAGACTGACATGAAGAGATTGGCATTAACATTATGTCTAATGTTACTAGTCTGATGATTTACATACCTTTTATTGATTTTGTTTGAATTGACTTTGTAACTGTTGCTTTGGTCTTAATTTATATAACCAGTGCCCAAATGCACTGTTTTCCTAGTAATTCTTGCATTACAGAGAGCTACATGCAATGACAGTAACTGTGCCTGGCAGTCTACCATCTGGGTACATGCTAATAAAATAATCATCTGCATAATTTTGGAAGTCATTGCAGATACTGGGGGTAAAATTTATTGGGTTTGAGATGAAAATTGCAGGCAGCCTGGTAGAATAATAATGATACAAATAATTTCCCCTAAAATCCTGGAGTAGTCTCTGTTGGGATTTATTTTACATGCATCATGAAGCTGCCTATGCTAACTTTGCTTTGATATGAAAGGTAAATAGAGGATGAATGATTAAATAATTTCTATTCAGTTTTGTTGAAAAGAAAATTTAAGTCAGTAAGAAATGGACAATTTCTCTGCTGTATTATGACAATAATGAGGGAGGAAAACCCTTTTTCCTTGGATCTCTAAGTAATAAACTAATAGGGATTGCAGATCTTGGTCACAATTGGGTCCCACTGCTAGGATCAATAAGTGTTTGTCGGTAAAAGACAGTTTGCACTGTAAGGAATATATGCCCTTTGCTTCTTCTGCAATCTGAAATCAACTGTAACTCACCCCAAAGATGCCCCCTAATAAATCCAGAAAAAGTAATAATTCCATAAGAAGTATGTCTCTGTGAGAAGAAACACGTGGTTTCAACAGATTAGTACTGTATTCAGGAGTAAATTCCCCTATTCCAGTCCAAAGGCCCTTTCTGCAGTTGGAGCTGAACACCAAACATCTTATTTGGGGGCAGGAATAATTTCTGAAATAGCCATTTCCATCTCCAGTTCCCACTCTGTCCCCATCCAGTATATATTTACCAGAGACACTGGAGAAGGTGCAACAGTGCCCATGGAAAAAGCACAGGAGCAATGAGCCAGAGTGATCAGTATCTTGGGTAGAGATCTTTGGATATTTATGGCCTTGGATGCCACAAATTGAAACCTCTCAGCAACTAAAGCCTGTGAAAGGAGCTATGGGAGGGAAAAATAGGAAAGCCCACTAAATTCCACTGAAAATAATCAGGTTAGAAGAGCCAGCCTGTAAATTTTTGTAGGTATTTCAAAAACTGTAACTGGCCTGTCCCTTCAGACTAGGGACAATGTGGGATACTTAACATTGAAGTTTGTACTTTTGAGTGATTGATATTCAAATGGAAAGCCTGAGCTGGTAAACCAGTTTAGCCAACTTTGAACAGACTACAGAGTGGAAAATATACCAATAGCAAAAGAGACAACAAGAGGGTGTTAAATGGACTTGCAGAGTACTTTGGGAAGCTTATGGAAGCAGACAGGAAGAGATGAACAGGATTTCTTAGAGCAGAAGTTCAAGTTTGCTGTGTAACAAAGGTCAAAGAAACTGAATCTGAAATAAGCACATGTTTTTGAAGATAAGCTATTGAGGCAGAAGAACCCAAGCCTACAAATAAAAAATGCTTCAGAGTAGCTAGAAACTAGAAGAGGTTGTGTGCATGGGTTTAAGAACATTTTAACTGCTGCCAAACTCTCTTAATGCTTAAAACTTTTGGTATTCAGAAAGCTGTGGAAAACGTGCATAAGTGGCATGTCCCACAGAGGCATATTCTGGATGCAGGGGTTTGTACCTTCAGCAACATGGTGAACATGCTGGCAGAAAATTAAGGAGCTGGTGCTACTGACGGGTTTTAATCACGATGCTCAGGGACTGCCCCTGCCAACTGCCGTCAGGCACGGCTGCGTGCCTGCAGTCCAACGCCAGGATCCATGCCTAATGCCTCCCAATGGCAGCAACCCTGGGCCAGGCTGGCACACGTCCATCAGAGGTACTCAGCCACACCCGTGGCACGGTGACAGCTCGGGGGAACGGGGCAGGCGTGGAGCATGGGGCAGGCTCAGTTCCCATGGCTGTGCCGTGGCACGGGCTGACGTTGCGGGTAGCGCTAACTGCCCCGGAAAGGGGAGGTGCCATTCCCTGCTCCGGGCCACAGCTCTCACCCTCTCTGCCACTGCTCCTTCATTCACCCAACCATGCAGTGCGGTGGTGCAGCGAGTTCTGCCATCTGAAGATGGATCAGTCATTGTGGTGAGGTTGGTTCTTTGGCAGATGGACTCCAGGAGTTGGGTTAACACAGATCCTGCGAGTGGCTGTGCAGGCACATGGGAAACAACAAACAGAGGAGAACCTGGATAATCGAACCAGTCGAGTCACCAAATCATAAACCTTTCTGGAAGGGATCTCTGGAGATCACTTGGGCAAACTGCTGACACAAAGCAAGACTATCACTGGCATTACAGCGGTGGTTGGAGGCACCAGCTGTTCCAGCGTCAGTTTCTGTGCATGTGAAACAGGGGTGGCACCACACTGGGAAGCTGATTACCTGTTTGGTGAAGCATCTGGAGATCAACAGGTGACCAGCATTGCCTTAGCTTGAAGGACATACAAGACTACTCAAAGCTGCTGGCAGTCAAGGATAAGAATTCTGTTATTCCTGGCCTTAGTATAAGGCTCATGATATGGATTCATGTTTTAGGCACAAGAATGCTGAATTTGTTCAAATATAACATTTCTAAGCACAGCTTGTAGAAAAAAAATACAACCATATTGGTACATACACCATTGAAGAGGGGATAATACAGCCTTAAATATTCATCTGTTTCCCAGTAGATTTAAAACCACTGACTGCCTAGAAGCTGTTCCTAATGTGATACTGGCTGTCATATTTGTTTACCTAAACTGAATGATGTCAGAATAGAGAGACTTTCTTTGCTCCTTTATAGTAGCTTCCATGTTTCAGATTGGATCAGGTATAAACATTTCCTTCAAAGAAAATATTTGCTTTTCATCAGAAGTTTACATAACATGTTCTCCAAAGGAACAAACACTGTATTTCAGCATAGTCTGAAACATGGGAGATGGAAAATAAGTTAATGAACAACATTTAAGTCAACACCAAACCACTTTCTTTCTCTAATAAACACCCAGACACTGTGATGCAATAAGGAGAAGTTCATGGTCAGTCTCTTTTAACTCACTCTTTATTATATTTTTGGGACCTCATGCAAAAATTCTACACTGGCCTTGAAAGGGTTAACTGCAGGCAGGGATAGATAGTGCATATATATAGTTTAAGGTGAGCCTGATCTCACTGGAGAAGTCAGAGGGAGAATGATATAAAAATAGTATAAATAAATGAGTGGAGAAAGCCTTAGAATCCTCTCTAGTGGAAGGAAGCACCTGGTGATAGGTCCTGTGGGATTCTTTTTCCAAAAATTACTGCCTGGCTGGCAAGACGAGAGAAAGGGGAAAAGGAGTAAGAAATACCAAAAATTTGTGACCTCAACCTGTGGCAGGGGTCTTGCCTGCAGGTCCTGTGCTGGGGAAGAAACAGAGCTTGGTTTCCTTTCTGGGAATGGGGATGTCCCCAGAAGAAGCCCACACTGTGTGGGTTCAGGCCTGTGTGAGGATGCTCCAGCAGCTGAGCAGCCCAAGGCTGGGAATGAGTTAAACAGAGGAGTGAGTCTTGGAAAGAGCTACATCTCTGCAGACATGCATGAGGAGTTTGTGGCTCATCCAAGAGACAATCCCAGTCCATTTAAGCCTGATGACAATGGTACATAAACCTTTTGCATCTTTTCATTTTATGAGGATCTGTAGCCTTGTTCCAAACATAACAGGAATTAGCAACAAACTGCTTACCACTTCCCTAAAAAGCCATTGGCAGAGATGGAAGAGAGAAAATGTCACAGCAAAATCTGTATTTGCACAGCAAAATCTGTACACTTTTATGGAGGGAAGTGGGCATGAGGACAAGGCACTTTTTGTACTAGAACCCTTTCAGACTGGGCACGAGAAATGAGCAAGCAGAACCTCAGGCTTGTGATTGGAGAACAGCAAATAAAAAATGCCCTGTATTTCCAAGCAGTAACAACAGGCCTGCTCAACTTGTTACAGTAGCATGTAAAAGACTTATGAATAGACTTTGGAGGGAAGAATAATAGGAGAGGAAGGATAGGAGGGACAGAGAGAGGAAAGTGGAATAAAATGTAGCAAGCTTTTACTAATGCTGGGTCATGTCACACTACTATTTTTAAGATAATCAATTTTCATAGTCAGGAAAAATGTGGTGGATCTCCCAGGCTTTACTATCTGATAGCTGCTATATGGGGAATTACTAAAGATGTTACTTACATGTTACAATTCTGCTGGCTAAAGTGGAGACACAAAAATATGTACTATAAATAGGAAACATCAGCTTGGAGGAAAGCTGACAGTGATGTTTCCCAGATATCTTAGGTTAGTCTTAAAACATATCCTGCTTTACTGTATTGGTTCATGTCCTCAGCACACAGGTAGGGACACATGCAAATTGCTGGTAATATTTGGAGGACACAATTAGTAAAGGAGGATCAGGATATGCTACACAAAGGGCCAGGTGACCTCCAGAAGTGGAGTAATAGAAATGGAATGGAACACAACAAAGGAAAGAAGAGAAAAGCAGAGCCATGTAGCTGGGAACATTGTGCTGTAAACTCTTCAATAGTATAAAAGAGAGGAGAGGGAAAAGTGGGCATTTAGCCTGATTTCAGGATGATTGGACTGTTAGCATGTAGCATCTGGAAAAGAATTTCAGTGTCTGATGGTGAGGAGCAGCAGGGCAGGGAGGTGTGAATGCCCAGGGAACTGGTAGAACATCTGCAGTGCCATACTCCTGTCTGGCACCCTGCTCAGGAACAGCCTTCTGCGGAGATGGGTGTAGGAAAAGGTTTCTAAGGTGAGCAGAGTCCCTTACACAGCAGCAGACATGGGAAGAGTAGCTCTTTTATTCTTGGAAATTCAAGACTAAGGGGAGGTAAGAGCAAATAAGGCCTTTTTTGTTTTTAACAGTACAGTCTGTCAGTCATTATCAGTCACTAAACTCTGGACAGATTAAACAGTCTGTTTGTCTGAAACAGAGAGGTTCACCCAAGCTTCCACTTGCCATTGTGCTTCCCCTTACTGCACTGTGCAGTGATCTGGAAGCCCCAGGCACGTGCCAGTGCCTGCAGACCCAGCAATGGCCCTCCTTAGAGTAGAGACAGCCTAATCAGGTCCATCTCAAAAATAAAGGAGAAATTGCAGAGGTGAGGAATGGTAATGTGGAGATAATTTCATCTCCCCTGTGTGGGAAGTCAGTGTGCACTGACTGCAGAACTATCAGACATTTGTCTATGTAGCCTTTAAAAAGGAGAGCTGGAGGATGCTGATAAAATAGCTAAATCTTGAGATTTAGTACAAAAGCTTGTTTGAGATCTGCCATCACAAGTGGATAAAGCAAATGGATGTAAAGTCATGTGAATGTGGATGCAGCTCTCTGGCAAGGCAGTGGTACCTAGGAGTGCCATTAGGACACATATTTAAGTCAAATGGCGTGGGGTTGGAGGGGGGAAACTGGGTTGCAGTCCCCACTATGCAAACCTGAACCTGCAGTGCCTCTGCCTGAGTCGCTGAGGCTTTACCAGCTGGCTGCCAACACACTTTGGTTCACTTGACCAGCTGTCTTTTCACCTTTGCTCACAAACAGCAGCAGATAAAAGTTGGCCTTGTCTGTGCTCTTCTGGGTGACTGAATCCCCAGCACAGGCTTACTTATCAGACCTCTGTACACAAGGCAGAGTTAATTGGCTCTGATCCACCCGAGTAGAGGTCCCTGGAGCTATGCTGATTTTTACCAGAATATGTTCCGACTTAGCCATTTGATTTCCTTATGTAAAAGAGCCAGTTGGATTTTTCAGTGAGCTTAAATTAGTGATAAAAGATAAATCTTCCCCATTTCATGAGTTTGAAATATATTTATTGTGTGAGTGCTTGCTGGGGATGTGAGAAAATTGTTCCCAAGCCATGGGGATGTATTTATTCCACCTCCCCTGCTCTCTAACACCAGACTGTGTTTTGGCTGCAGCAATGTGTATCCACCTGTGAGTTCCTGAGTGTTGATGTCACAACCCCTGCCTAAGTGGCCTCTGTTTTTATTCATCTTGCCTTACAAGACAAATAAAAGCTCTCGGAGGATGAACGCGCCGAAGCTCGAGGCGCGGGGAGCGGCGGGTGCCGTGCGCGGCTGTGACCGGCAGGGGCCACACGCCGGAGGACCGATGGGCAGCAGCATCTCCTCCGCATCACAGGCTGCTTAGCAGCCCGGTCACGGCCCCACGTCAGGCTGTGGAGCTTTGCTGAGTTCTCGGCTGAAAAACGACCGTAGAGGAGAGTGGCAGGAAGCGTAGCGGTTGTTATGAGACTTTGTGAATTTTAAATCTATTTTCAGGAGTTCATAAAAAATTCTCTCTGGCCTGTACTGAGGAAGCACTCTGAAAATTATTGCAAAGATATGAAAGGCCAAGGTGCAAAGCTTGAGATCAGCAGCATAGATTTTTACTCCTCATTTTAACCATTTTTTTTTTACCCTACTGATGTCTCTCTTCCTTATCTTAATTATCTCTGAAGGAAATCCTATTCTTTCCTCCCTTTCTATATAAGATCCTGCAAATGTCATTAAGTCACATTGTTTCATTGCACTGGGGAGCCCAGAGAGCGTTTCTATCATCCTTATGCATGTGATTAACACAGATTTTTGTAATGGGAAGCAGTTCACCTGGACCGGTTTCCATGGTGCTGCTAAGCTGGAGGCATGGGATCTGGCACTCATTTGCTAAAAGCTGATGAGAAGTTGAAAGAAAATTTTCCCTTTGACCTTTCTTGGCAGAGGTCACTAGTGCTAATCAATATCCTTATTGGATTTCAAGCATTCAGGGACTCTTCTTAGACATACCCCCTGAAATTGCCATGAGGACTGATTACAGGGAGACAATCAGATTTGCAATATGGCAATTCCTTTCAGCAACCACGGAAAGGTCAATCAAATACTTGTGAGCCATTATGAACCACTGGACTCCTCTTCTTTTGCAGTGACAAGGTGAGAGCTGTGTTTTGGTTTGAAGGCAGTATTGCTGCCAGCCTGCACAGTTCATGTACAGCACAACGAGAGAGAGATGAAGACCTTAAAGAGCTGGTTTAGTTTTGACCAGGGATGGTTTGACTAAGACTGTCCCTGCCTTTCAGGAATGGCTTTATGTCAGATTTCATTCTTTCATTCTGTTTTATAACTTTTAGGGTAACCTTCTACTATTCATTGAAACGTCTGGGAAGTTAAAAATCCACTTCTCTCTTTTGTGCCAGTGATAGCAACAGAAAGCACATTTTGTTTATCTGTTTACCAGTGTTTACAGCTAATACAGCTTGGCACAATGAATAGGTGCACAGCTTATGTGCACAATAATTGGCAAAGATGTAGTAAAAGTCCATTTGCCAATGCATGGTAACTGACATTTTAATCATATTTTTGTATTGCCCTTGTTAAGCATTAGTTCCTAATCAATACTTACATCCAGGTAGCACTTACTAAAAATATTAGCAATTAAAATCAAAGCTAACAATAAATCCAGATCCCAGCAAATCAGTGAAACCTTCCTGTAGGTTGTGAGTACAGTCTGCCCAAAAGCACTGAAATTAGTGCAAGGATCCTTATCCAGTTTAGTGGATGAACAGAGTCAGGGTCTTTCTTCTCTCACGCACAGCCTCACCTTTACACTCACAGCACGTCTGTGCATACACAGAGCTACAGAAGACAGATCCCTGAAACCTGTTCAAAAACATTTTTGAGGTTAGGACTCATCTTCAAGGAGTTTTGCTTCATCCTAGAACAGTCAAAATTAATAAACTTTTTGTGTAAGTACATACACCAGGTTTCACTTTAGAAGTATTGGTCAAATACAAATGCACTTCATTAGGAATTTAGGGGATTTTTTCCCAGATAGATGTGAAATTAATAATGTGAATATTCTCACTTCTAGACAGGCAAAGCATATTTAAGAAATGGTTAAAAATACCCGTGAGAGAGCTAGCAATCAACACTCTTTTTACTAGTTTTGTTTTGTATTCTTTTCTGACTAGTATGTTCATGACCAGCTGTTTTTAGAGCTAGTAAAAATTCTCAAGCTCACATTAGGAAGGTTTTCAGTTACATGATCTGTAGCTACAGTTGTTAGAATACTTGGCATGGCCTTTAAAAATGAGAAAATTGTTTTTGTTGAGTAAAGCACCAAAGCTCTGAAATAATATTTCACTGGACTTAGAGAAAATGTGTTTGAACTTTGCTTTTAATGCCCAAGTGACAGGCAATTTGGTACTCAGGGAGTTTCCAAATGTGGCTTAAAGCGACATCCACTTAATCTGTGTGAACATTAGAAATTTCTGTGCATTTATGAGGGAAGAACTTGTACCAAATCAACCTTGACCAATATTTCTTTGCCCACACTATTGTGCTATCTTGTCTCACCCAGGGCTGCCTCAGCAGTGATGGTGAAGTGCTGTAGCAAGGGCGTCTCCTGTCTTTGCTGCTCACCTTAAATGGGGAAACTGCCCAAATGGAGTTAAATCCTACCAAGTTTTCCTCTTAACTGTGCACAGCCTAATAATGTTTCTTGTTTTCTGGGCAGAAAATACCTATCTTGTCTCCCATCAGTCTCTGCCTGGCAGCTTGTACAAACCTCTATTACAGAAGCAAGCACAGTAAGAGGCGTATTTGGACTACGCTGATAGAGAAACTGGGGCTTATAATGGTGCAATGGTTTGTTGCTCTCTCAGATTACTTCAGACTCCACAGGGAAAATAAATTCTGAGAGTAAAAGGAATGTGTGAAATTCAGAAGGGTTACAGGAAAAACTAGCCTGCCATTCTCAGAGCAGCAAAACTAATGAAATAAGGCCTGATGATTGGATTTACCACTAAGATTTATTAGGCAGGATCATTTCAAGATTCATGAAACAAGGTGAAGAGCACAAATGCCAGTATTGCCTGTAGCCCTACCCCCAGGTGTCCATGGGGAAAGAAGGTTTTGTGAGAGCACTGAGGTGGGCCAGCCTGCTTCCTCCCTTTCAGACCAGTGTTTGTGCCGAACAGGGAAAATGCTACATCCTGCTTCCAGCTCCTGTGACGTGGCAGGGAACAGGGCTTAAATTAGTGATAAAAGATAAATCTTCCCCATTTCATGAGTTGGAAATATATTTATTGTGTGAGTGCTTGCTGGGGAGGTGAGAAAATTGTTCCCAAGCCATGGGGATGTATTTATTCTACTGGCCCCACACTGGCCAGGTCAGGAAAGAAACTGATCCTGTCTCTGGTCCCTAGTACCAGCAGTGTGGTGAGGGAACAGCCCTGCAGAGACAGTTTTCATGGCACACAAGAAGAGCTTAGTGGCCCTTCTCAAATATCCTGTGATTAATTCCCAACTCTAGTATTTACTCCTTGAAAATCATTGCTGGCTATATGCTATAGTCACTGTCTCCATATAAAAATTCAGAAAATAAAGTTACAGAGCCAAAACGGATCAGCATAAGTAGTGTCAAAGAATCTGAATGATGGGCTTTATTCTTAGGGTAGAAGTGGCCATTGCTTTGGATATGAGTGGATGGAGGATGCAAAATCCATAAGGAAATTAAATATTCAACCTCACATTCAGGACAACACTTTGAGCCTCCTCTCAACAAATATGACGACTAAAAGGATCAAGGAAGTTAAATATCAGTGGGGCTGATTGAGATTTTGTTGTGGTTGTGTAATGAGAAATAGGGCATATTCCTGCTTTTTTGAACTGAGGGTCAGATGGAGTGTAACTAACATTTGCCATGGTACCACTGGGCAAGTTAAATACACTGGAGTGGAACTAGAGGGGAATTGGGAGGAATAATTTGGTCCCACAGCCATGACTTATGGACTGGAAGCAGGACAGTCTGGAGATGTGACAGTTCCCTGCCAATTACTTTTGTCCTGCCACAGACAGTTGTAACAATTGCACTTACACTTAATTACTGCATTTAGACTGTGGTAGGCTAAAGCACTCCATAGGATAGGAGGTGTTAAGAAGCAGAATGCATTTTAAATTTAGAAAATCCCCTTGAGAAATATCCTTATTTCACACTTATTATTAGTAAAGCCAGCTTTGCAGTAAAAATCTTTCGTTCCATGACTGGAACCAGTGTCTTCAGCAAGAAGCAATTGTACAGAAATCTCTCGTATGGGGACATCGACGTTCCATCTGCTCTGAAAATCTAGGAGCTGCTGAGTCATCTCCCATCTCATGTGTATTTGACATAATTTTTAAAGGTTATCAATACTGAGGCACTGAGTGCTTAATAGAGAGGGGTTTTTATCTTATTTCATTTTCCATGAGCCAGAAAGTAAATACCTGCCTGATCCTTCTACTGTTAAATTCAATGACTGAAGTCCTTGTTTGTTCCAATGGTAGAGCATTTAATGTTGCAAACTTAAATAATTGAAATAAGTGACCCTTAGTGATAGAAGGCACACATCCAACAGGCAGAAGGTCATTTTCTTCTTAAGCTGTTTATAGGTGTGAATTAAGATGCCTATGAAAAATGCTTTACCATTTCTTCCAGATTCACCCACGTAGCAAAATACATGCAGAGCAAGCAGAATTTATAGGGGAAGGACTGGAGCAAAAAATTACAAATAACATTGTGCAGCCCCTAGTCTTGGCTGAGACTGTCAGCACCCAGCAGTTTCTGTGGTGCTGCTTATGGGCTGGGATTTTTGGTATCCTGTGTCCACTGCACACCTTGTGTGTTGGTTTCCTTTGAAAATTTAGGTACTTGTTTTCCTGCCTAATTGGAAGCAGAACTCATTTGAAAATGTATTCTCTTTCCCTCCAGGGATGGTGCTATACCAAAATACAGTGTATGCTTTGGCTTAATTTAATAAGTCATAATCTCTTCTCATATTTTATTACGTCTTAGTGCGAGGTGATTTTTTCCAGAGATGACTCAAAATAATACAAAAGAAAAAGCTTGTCCCGTGAACAAAACATGAATTATAGCTGATAAAATCAAGATAGTTTGAAGGCTTGCCAGCACAAAGAACAAACTCCCTCAGATTCCTAACTTACAGAGTAATGTTAGCAACACCAAATTTCCTGAGTAATTTTGAAGTCTAAAGGAACCTTAAGGACAGTCTAAGGAGATCAATAGAAAGAAAAAAAAAAATTCTGTTAATGCAGAAAATTGCTGCAAAATGAGGAAAAGAACAAGGTAATTTCTGCTGTTCTGATGAAGACTCACAGCTTGCAGTGCTCTTGGACACACTTAACCCGTGCTTTTTGGATATGGATGTTGTTATGCTCATTGGGAACTGCCATCTCAAGAAAGTATGTAATGCTGCCTGTGGAAATGTCAGCATAAGCAGAATGAGGTGTTCACTTGGTTTTCTGAGCTGCCTGCATAGGGGTATTGTGCTGAGGCTCTGTACACTGCACTATCTCACAGCTCCTTGCCAGGTGCTGTTCAAGATGAGAGCTTTGGCTCTAAAGCCATTTATGGGTGGAACTCAGCACTGATGGCTTGGGCTGAGAGCCTGGACAGAGGGTGTAAACTCAGCAAGCAGCACAGCTGAGCACTCAGAGATTTATACTCTGAGTCCCATAGGATTTGGGAGTCTGGTGGAGCTGTTTATTTCAGTCTTGAGGAGCATCTTTCAGTCAGACCTTTCTACCAAAGGAAGTGGAACATCAAAGAAAGAATATACTGAATTTTTTAATATATTGAACTCACTTTTAAGAAAACATAAATTCATAAAAATTCATTCTACAAAATGTGTAGAAGAGCCTCTCTTCATCCTCATTATTTTCTCTGTTGCAGAATGCAAGAAATGAACTGATTTCAGTGGAGGCTATATCTCATGAGCTGAAATCAGCCCTGGTTCAGTAAAGAATAAAAGAATGTATGTAAGCACTCTTACATTAAGGCTTTGGATGTAGGTAGAGTTGTGACTAAAGTGAAACTCATTTTTGTTAAACACTTTTAGGCGTGAAAGAGGCAATCACACAAAGTGTGTGAAGCTCTTTCTCTTCAGGATGTCTCACACAGGAACTTTTCTCTCAGTGCACATGATGTACAGGCTTGGTATTTTTAGAATGACAAAAGACTGTTCTTTCTTCATCAGATCATTCACTTTTCTGGATGCCTTGGACCAGAGTTTTCAGAAGGTTTCCACTGGCTCTGGACCTCTGCACAGTTTGAGAGATTTATAATCACTGTGCTGCTGTGCCTTGTGCTTCAGAGAGACGTTCTTGAACATTCCCCAATCTGATCTCTGTTGGTGCTTTTGGGCCTCTCCAAAATTATAATTCTCAGAAATTAGACCCCTTAAGCCACTGGCAATATATCTAAATGTCTGAATATCATGTTCCAGACTTCTTTTGTAGCCTTGGGCAAGTTGCTTAACCTCTCTGTAAATTTCAGTTTCCTCACCTGAAAAGGAGGAAGAATATGTAATCGTGCTGGGCCACTTAATTCAGGAATGTGAGCAGGAGGAGCTCTGAACTCCTGGGGGCAGAATGCAATTAGGTTACCAAATATTACTAGTACTAGTATTAGTATTAAATAACAATAAATATTTATTCTAAATATACCTTTGTTCTACTTCATGCAGTACCATCTCAAAGACCATTCACATTACAGAGAGATGTGCCCTGTGTGGCATGGCTCAAGTCTGAGCTTCATGAAAATTTTGCCATTGGCTTGTGTGGAGCCAGAATTTCATTTCATGGTCAATCTCAAACCTGTATAAACCAGTGCAAAGACAAGACTTCTATACTCTGAAAGTGTGAGTGGTCCTTCATTATTATAAATTCTACTGAAACATTTTTTTAGGCATAAATTACATTTAAAAGGAAAAAAAAAAACCAACTATGCATTTCAAATCAGTTAAATATTGCTGGCATTAAATATACTTTAGTCTTATGAATAATTTGGAAAGACTATTTCAGAGAAACATTAATCAAGTTTCAGAAATATCCCAGAGTCAATGATACTCATTGCAACTACTGTCTGAAAATCAGTATGTGCTTTCTGAAATCTTCAGAGGACTGGTCCCTACCCTAAAGAATTCAAAATATAAGATGGGAAAGAGAAATCCCTGAAACAAAATAATAACCTCTCAGTGTTTTTCAGATGCTGGAATTGAAATTGGTCAAAGTTGATGGCAGTCTACTAATGTCTCCCTTATTCTTTAGGATTTTGTTAAAAATGAAGACTGCAACACAAAACAGATTGAGAGGGTACAAAATCTGAGATGAGGAATCAGTTCCCCATTGACACATTTTTTTGCCTGAGGAGTACATAGCCTCAATTTAAGTCAGACTATTCAATTCTCCTTGTGTAAGTGTAAGAGTGGTTATTTTAAATGCATGCATCATACTGAAAGGATGGTGGAATTGATGCTTTCTAGTTCAAGGTCTACTGCTGAAAACATTTTCTGCTTTATTAGCTGTTTGCAGGCTGTGATCTCTCAGTGCTCAGTGAGAGTACTCTTGGGTGCCAAGATTTGCAGGGTTCAGGCCAGAACAGAATGTAAGATTAGGCTCTGAACTGGTACAAGTGGACTGACTGCAGGGGTGTAGAAGATGGTAGCGAAACTATGCTTGCTGCTGCCCACTTATCACCTCCTGATGTCACTTGGAGTTTTCTCTTTCAGTCTGTTGCTGCAGCATGTTGGTCTAATAAATCACTTGTTTTACACCAAAGGCACCGTGTGGATCTCTGCTGCTCTTAGCTCACTAACAGTTAATATCTGTGAGCCATACTCTCCAAGAAAGAGAGCCACTCTGTCATGGAGAAACTCTTTATCAGCCTGGCAACTTGTGAACTCCTTAGCATTTGATCTGATGCAGACAGGGCTCCTGATGAAATCAATAGCTGCACTGATTGAGTAACAACCTGAGGGACTGGGCCCTGGGCTGGGCTAGCACAGCCAAGCGATGAATTCAGTGATTGAAATGTTTTCAGTAGAGCTGGGAGCTGTCCCCTAAGACAGGAGATTTTCTGCAGACTAGAAATTTTGGATGTCATCATATGAACTCTGATATATGGACAACTCATCCCTAAATCAATCTTTTCATGGTATAAACATGGCTCTCACAGTTCTCAGTGTGACTGAGCTCCCAAGAAGAGCCTGAAGGTGCTGCCTTTTGTGCTTCCCCGGCTGTGCTCTCTCTGAGACAGAGCAGGGGCTCCCTGCAGGGCAGAAAGTGCGGCTCAATGGCTCCTTGGAGTGACTGGAACAGCAGCACCTCAGAGCTCCCCTGGGCTGTGCTGCCACAGCCATCCCAGCCTTTTGCTCCCCCAGACATGAGCAAAGGCAGCTCTAATTGCTGCAGCTCTCCAAATCTTCTCAATGCCTCTGTGACACTTTCACCTTCCAGTCTTTCAGAAGTAATCTTGAAAATGGGCACTGTCAACTGAGAAAAAACAATGTGTTAATCTCCACAGCCACCTGAGGGGCAAACCAGACTTGGAGCATTTCAGTAGCTGGGCTTCATGAGCTCTGTGCTCTGTGCTAGTGTGACCAACCTCTGGAGACCTCACGGATTCACTCCTCACCTTGGCTAACCAGCTTACCCAGCAGCATGACTGGGGTCAGTTACACTCACTAAACCCCTGACCTTGAATAAAGCCTCACTGATCCTCTCAGCAGGACAACATCCTTTTGCAAGACTGATAAAAGACCTGGTTCTGTGCACCTCTGCACAGTTTGTCATTGAGTTATTCTCAACTAACACCAACATTAGGAAAGCACAGCAAAGATTTCTGAAATGTTTACATGGAATATTGTTTTGATGGGGTGTTTTGCTGCTTGGTTTTTCTAATTGATACTAACTGATCAATGCTTTTCCATGGCACAGTGAGAATCAAAGCCAGAAATAGGTCTGCCTCTACTTATCAGCGCTCTTTTGTAGTGGAAAACACTGTAAGTTGCTTCAAAATACATGATATCCATAGGATAACTAAAGTTTTATCTATGTGGGAAAAAAACAGGGGATTAAACTGATGCATAGATTTAAGATGGGGTGAAAATTCTTCTTCTGGGTTATGAGAGGTTTGTCAGAGTTTAGCTTAAAATGAAGGTCAGTGAGACAGCGTGTCTGTGTATTTTTCTACCATGAAAAACACAAACACAAAAAAACCCACCCCAAAAACGCCCAAACCAAAGCCAAACAAAAACTAAACTTCAATTAATTGTGTTGTCTCTGTTTAGTGTGCCAAGATTTTGACCTGGTGTGTGGGCCACAGGAAGTGTTCTTAGGTAGGTGCTCAAAAAAGCTTTCTTTTCCTCTGTGGGACCTTTCTTACCAGGTGATTCAGGTGATACTGTGATAAGCCAGGATCAGATATCCATCTCTGAATCCAATTCTCTAAAAAAGGAGGTTATTATCTCCCAGTCTTTCCTCCTCTCCCAGCTGTTTGTTGGTGTCTTCCTGCCAGATGTTATCACATCCTCAGATTGTTTGCAGGAATGTTCAGAAGAGGGTCCTTAAGTTGCTTCTGACAAAATCCTCTCAGTGAGCAAAGAGCTATTACTTAAACCATTTTAAGTAAACCTGTCTTGTTTTGATTGATAGGATTGGGAATGCTTAAAAGATCATCCCCCAAGAGGCTGTGTCCTGCTTGCCTGCTGATCTGGTGGCAGGGCAGTGGCAGGTACCTCCAGACAGAACCCACTCATGAATTTTGGGTCGGTGCCTCTGCCCAACATCCCCCAGGAACCCCTCAGCCAGTGGTGGTGGCCTGTGACTCCTGGGCTCTGTTCCTGCCTGAGTGCTGACCCAGAGCCTTAAGCACATCAACCATTTATGCTTCAATTTCTGCATCAAGACATAATCATCCTCCCAGCAGGAGCACTGTGAGAGTTAATTGTAGAGTGATTTGATCCCCTTGGTGCTGAGTTACAGGTGACTGCTGCTGCTTCTGCCTTTCACAAGAATTAACTTTTTTTTCTCTCTCTCTGGTGTCTTCAGTAAATTAAAAACCAAATTTGTGTTCACAATTGGAAACTGTGCTCCACTTTGAAGAAGTTGTTTATTCTGATGATTCACTATCAGGAATGTTGCTATGTTAAGTGGCCCAGCAAGGAATCCTCCCTCTCAGCCCTCATCAGAACAGGCACACAATTCCCAGGAACAATGCCAGAATCAAACTATTCAGCTGTCCACAGGGAAGGCTAAAATCTGCTCCCTGGGTGCCCCTCACATCCAACTTTGTATTGCTGGGTAAAGTTAGTGTGAGTGCATTCTTGTGCATTCAATTAAAACTCACATCAGCTTCTCAGGGAGACCAACACTCAGTGGAGTCACAGCAGCACACCCAGCATGTCAGTGAGAACAGCAGGAGGGGAGAGTCCCCTTCCAACACTAACACAAGGTAGGAACACCTTTTCTCCTCACAGAGACAGGCACATAAAGCCATATGCTGTAATGCCATATGAATCTAAGGCTAGAGCTCTGCAGTATAAAATATTCCTCAGCAATGCCAGCTTGAGGAATTCCCATCTCTGGCTCGTTCCAGTGACAGCACGGGCCCTTGGGGGATCATCTCTCCTGGCAGCACACCCCAGAGCAGAGCTGATAATAAAGTCAGGGGTCATTTCACTGCTGAAGAGAACAGAACATGTCACTAGACCTGAAAGTGCCTGCTGAGGTGGTGCATGGCTGGGTTGCTCCTCAATTTGGCTGCTGCTCCTCCTTAAACCACTCCAGCTGTGTAGAGCAGTGTGGCATGTATGTGGATATAGATACATAACCCATAATATGGTCTGAGCATCTCTTCTAGTGGAATAGCTGGGGGAAGGAGTGTGGCTTACGTGCCTGGAAGAATCTGAAATTGAGCCCTTAAAATGAATATTAAAAACTATTCCTTGGTGATGGTAAAGGGTCAAGTGTGCAAAGTGAATGATTTTGTAAAACTGCTATTGCCCAGGAGTCAAAAAGCTATTTTCTAGCAAGTATCCTTCCAGAAAATTCTCACTCTTCAAATTATTATAAGATGCTTTCAGCTCTCCCAAGATATGATGGATGGTGAGAAAAGCAAATGAAACATACTGAGTTTAAGCTGGTTTACTGAGTTTAAGCTGGTTTACTGCTTAACTGTATCCTCTACTGGGTTTACTGGGTTTTTTTTTATTTTAAGCTGCAAAAGGTTTATTACCATCTTAAAGTTGGGAGCTCCAGTCTCCAAATCCTTATAACGTCATGCAAAAGTAAATGGGACAGTGAACTGACAGACACTGTCACACCTCACCTGCTGGAAGCTCACTAAAACCCTGCCTGTGAAGGCACAGAACCAAATCCAATCATCACCTGAGGCTGAGACCGTGTGACCATGGCAGCTTTGGGTGGAGCTTTGTCCACATCACCAGCCACGGTGGAGGGCCAGCCCTTTCCTCCTCTGTATTCCAAGGACATCTCTTCCCCTCGTGCCTGCCTGAGCTGTCACAGTGTGACAGCGCCTGTCATGACTGAAACCTTTAAGAGGAAATATGGAAATAGTGCAGGGAAGTTGGGAGATTGGATTTACCAGAGAAGCTTGACCCAATTCATTCCCTCGAGGGAGGATTGGGATTGCAGGAATATCTCCTGTCAGCCTCCTGCAAATAGGGACCATCCACCCTGGTCCTTGGGGTCCCTTCCTCCCTCCCTCCCTTGTCTCCACCACACCAGGGCTCCCTTGGAGCAGCGTTACCAGACATCTGTTAGCTGCTGCTGCCTCTGATCACCTCTGCTTGCCACACACTGGGCCCCAGGAGCAGCTCACACTCTCTCAGTGACATTCATTAGCTGCTCTTTCTCCCTCTCTCTGTGGCTGCTGCTGCCTCTGGATGGGTTGGTGATGGCACCAGGGCTCCTCCATCCCAGCAGCCCAGAGCCAGGGCACAGGACCTGGGGCAGGGAGGGCAGTGTGAGAAGCCTTTCCCCCTGCTGCTCTGCTGCCAGGGCATAGTCCAAGCTGCTCATCTGTTTTTCTGGGACATTTCTGCTTGCTCCCTACAAAGGCTCATTTTCTCTGGCTGATTTCAGAAGCAGTGGGAGATGCCGATGCGAAGCCAGTGTTGTAAAAGCACACTGAAACCTAGCTTAGACTTGGAGCCTGGCCTAGCCAGATCAGCAGTAAAATTTTCAAAAGGAAAGAGGAAAAAAGCTATTTCCCATCACAGGAGCAGTGGGGTGTTTTCCATGGGAACAATGATGTTCTGGTTAAGTTCTAAGAACTTTTCTAATTATTAGGCCAAACCAATGAGAAAGCTGATGTCAGCAGCAAGAGCTGATGGGAGGAATTATAATTGTGTCTGGGGCCATATGAAAGCATTATACCATGTCTTGCTCCAGACTTTGCATGAGTCATTTTCCTCCTGGTCAGGATTGTGTATTGAAGTGCAGACTGGCAGTTGTCTGGATCTTTCCTTGTGCCAAAACTGCTGTGAAGTTGGTTTTGTTTGTTGTTGTTGTTTTGTTTTGGTTTTTTTCCAGTGCCACTGTGAGAAGTACCATCAATAGAATTTCTTTTCTGTGGAGGCAGCATCAAGCAAGGCATCACACTGTGTGGGGCAGCAATTGCAACACTTGCTGCTGATTTATTGTCAGCAACTTCTCTTGTGGAGAGAGTGCTTCCTCAGTTCCATCCATAAAACTCCAGTAGTTTCAGGAGGAATTATGGCTGCTTGCCACTTCTGAGTATCTGCCTCTGAGCACTTAGGTCTTTAACTGTATGTAGATTTTTTGTAGAAGTCTCTTTGCAGCAGAGACCTACTTTTAGACACCACAGTGCAAGAATCTTCCCAGATTATACTGTTGTTTTAATCTGTAAAGCTGAGATACCAGTTTTGCCTCTCCCTTGATTAGAGGGCATTTTAAAAATTGGATCTACCAAGTGATCTACCTCTGTCCTCCCCTTTCAGCACATCCCAGCTCCCCTTGGTGTCACTGGACAATACCTATTGTTTTCAGATAGAGCTGGATTGAACTTCAGGATACTCTAAGGAGACAGTCATCGATTTGTTGATGTTGTCAACAAGTGAAATGGGTTACAAGACAGTGTAAATCTGAATTTTGTAGGAAGCAACAAAGAAAATGGGCAAAGCCTGAAAATGGTCCCACAGTTGTGCCAAGCATTTCCTGCTGCAGTCTTCAAATTAGAGAGGAAAAGCCATCAGCCACCTCATGCTCTGTGTCTTTCATGTCCCTGTGATGAGTTAAGCCACCAGAGCAGCTTTGGTGCCTTCACTCACAGATCTATGGGACCTGCTGAATCCTCGTGCAATCTTCCCAGGGCATAATCTCTAAGACTTCGTTGTACATCAGGCCTACTTAAATGTTCATGCACTGAAAATATGCAAAGGCTTCTGTCACAGCAGCAAAGCTCTGCAGAGCTCCCCTTCCTCAAACCTCTCCCAGGCAGCTCTGGGAGAGGCTTGACTTTTCAGCCACTGTGGGTGTAAGTGCTCTGAAGGGTCTGTGCTCAGCCCTGGTGTGAGGGCTCTGTTCACAGTGGAGCACAGATTTTCCCAGACTCAGACACAGGGATACTCAGAACTTTTCAGTTTATGCATGCAAGGATATGTTCTTGCACAGAATGCACCTGCTTTGCACAGAATTTTGAAGCACAATTGCTTTTGCAGCACAGAAATAGAGGAATCTCAAAAGGAAAAAAAGGGAAAAAAAGCCACTGACCAAATATCTCTATTTCCCACCTCTGTTTCTTTACCACCATGAGTATAATTCAGATAATTGTAAGTTGATCAGTTTTTCTTTGCAGTTCATCTTGTGACTTTTGAGACCTGAAATCTGTTCCCAGCTCTGCCTTCTTGCTGGTACCTCATCTAAACCAGGATGGGCCTGCTGAAAAAACATTTCCTTCTTCTGTCTCATCTTCTATTCCAAATCTTGTGTATTTTGCTGGAAGTATCTTTCTATATCCCAAGGACTGATATATCTTGATTTATGTATTTGTTTTTGATGCATTTCTTTGCTGCAAAGAGCAGCCCTCTGCACAAGGGCTGGAAGAAGTGAGCTTTCCTGCTTGATCTTATCTTCTTCCTCCAGATAACCTTCCTCCCATCAGTCTTCAATGTCTTCTGATGCAAATTTGTAAAACTGGAATTAAAATTCATCCTGCTGCAGTATGTGGTGGTTTCCCTGTGACAGTTTTCCAAGTGAGAGCAGCAAGTGTGAAGGTGTTGAAAAGCAGCCTGCAGTGCTCCATGTCAGCTGCAGCTCCCGAGCAGGAAACGCTGCTGTACCACCATCAAAAACTGCTATTAGCACGGTGTCCAGGGCAATGCTGCCTATTCTTCTTGTTCTCTTAAAGAACATGCTATTTTCTTGCTTCATTGCTCCATCTGTAGCACACTGGCAGTGGTGATTGTTATTATTGTTATTAAGGGAGAGCCTACCATGCTTTTCAGTGGAAAATTGGATTCTTGACAAGATCGTTTTGCTTGAAGTTTAGTCTTTGGTGGGAAATTTTCACTTTTTGTATTAAAAATCTTTCAAAGAATATATTTTTTGCCTGGAACTTTTATAAAGTATTTCTTCAGTGCAATGTTGTTAATTTTTATGGGAGATGGGGACAGATGTGTTTATATTTTCTGTCTGTTTTTATGGCTCACTGTTATAGCACTGACTCTTGTGGCTCCTCAGCAAACCATTTAAGTGCCAAAGAATGAACAGAGGGCCAGTATCTGCTTCACAGTTTTATCAGGACAAATCCATGCTAGCACCACTGAAAGAAAAGAAGTTTCCTTGTATATCTGTCAGTCTATCCACAGGCCTGCTTGACTGGTTGAGCACTGGGGGCAGAAGCTCCCTAGTGCAGACATGGCTTATATTGGCAGAATAATAGTAATCTTCTGCCAATCTGCTTCAAACTAGTTTCCCATGCTGCATGAACTATGCCTGGAAGAAAACTCGTTTCTGCTGACACTGCTGTTGTCAGAAGAAGAAAAAGATCCAGTTTCTCATCAAGACAGTCGTTTGACCAGACCCATGATGTGCAGGCAAGGACTCAGAGGCTGTACCTGGTACTGACTGTCACCTGGCTCATCCTGCAAGGGGCTTTCTGCTCTTGTTGCTTGCTTGGATTAAAAACAAATAACACCACTTCCCACCTCCTTGATTGGGTCAAAACTGTAAAGGTGCAGGGACATTTGGTAGTAAAGCAAATCCCCCTCCCAGGCAGTGACTTCCTCATGAAGGGCCGGGCTCACAGCGTGACCTGCCAGCAGAACAAGGTCCTGTCTGCCTGGTGATAAAGGCACAAAGCCCTGGAGGCACTGCTGGCACCTCCTGAAGTGCAATCTAAGGTGCATGTCAGCACTGATTAAATGGAAGCTTTATAGAAGGCGGTTTGGACCTTGATTATTTTAGAAGCACCAGCAGTCAGGGAGCTGGATCACTTGAGCTGTCAGCTGGGTGATTTAGTGCAACTCCTAGAGGGGATAATGAAGGTTGTGATAAACTGCAGTGTAAGAAGCCGGTAAATAACTTTAATGGAAGAACTGTATTTGGAAACACTGAATAATGGCAACTAATGTCACAGATCTTATGGAAAGGGGCTTTCCAGAGTTATATATTTAAATGGTCATAGTGGGTCTAAACTGGTCTTTGGTAACTCAGTGGAAATCAATAAAATTACTTCAGGGTTGATTTAAGAAAAGAAAACATCATCAATAATGTTACATATTTATTGATAACGTGAAACAATTAACTGCTTTGGAGAGGAGGAGTAAATGTGTTTATGTTAATGCTGATTTATTACTTTATTACTTCTATAACACAAAACAAGACTTCCAAACCACAGCATCCATTTTTTTTTAATCTTGACCTATTTATCAGTTCTTTTTATCATGAAGCCCACACAAATGAGGAGAGGCATTTATTATGTTCTTTTTATTTCACAATGCATAATTCAAATCTGAAAAAAAACTGTTTTCTAGCATAAATACACATTTATTTTTAACACTTTAAAGTTATTTAATTTTCTATAGGTTATTTTAAGAACTGGTCACATTTCAGTCTTCATTTTTATTGTTTTTAAATTCAGAAAACTCTCTAAATTAATGTCCAGTGGAAAATTAGATCTCATGTTCTGGTTGTAGACAGAATTAAATCAATAAATTCTAACTAAAAATTATACATGAGATCCTCTTTAGGCTTTTATGAGCCAAATTTCTTTGCTACTCCAGCAAAATTTGCAAAGTAAATAACTGAAGTCACTCTGAAATACTGTTTGCTTTCAGAGTGCTATCCCATGGATGCTGGATGCTGGACAGGTGCTTGTATTGACTGTAATTAGAATTTGGCTTGATCACACCTGAAGCATCCATACACATGGATTCCAAAAATCTGTCTGCAGTCACAGGGATCTTTTCTGTGTACTTTGGGAGAGCAGGCAGCTGACATTTTACTGCCTTGGGGCCTGTCCTGACTGGGTGCACAACTGTGCCACGGTGATGGATGATGGAGGATCAGGTGTGTGCTGAGCCATCAGACCCACTCCTGTTCCAGCTCTGGCTGCAGAGGGTGGGCTCCTGGCTGCTGCAGGCAGCAGGGGCTCCTCAGGACGAGTCAGTGCTGTGGTCCCTGCTTGGTCTCTGGCCACTCATTTTGTCCATCAGCTCTGTAAATCCTCTGCAGCTCTTGTTATTTGAGTCCTCATTACTTACCAGCCTGAACTTACACCAGTGGCAGGTTTTGTTCTGCCTGCACACACTGCACCCAACCCCTGTGCAGCTCTCGGGGCTCTGGTGCTTCCCATGATGACCCCAAAGATTTATGTGCAGCTGGAGCCTTGCATTTCCCACAGGCTCTGGTCTCCCTTTGCAGTGTCTGTGGCACAGTGGGATGTGCCCCCAGGAAAGAGGTTGGAGGCACTGGGGACAAGAGCATCATGACACAGGTACAATTTGGAATAGGTCAGACAGAAGCCTTTTTAACTCTGATGAGTGAGAGAACACTTGGACAGCATCCCCCCCTCTGCTCCCCCTTCCTCCAAGTGGTTGCAGAGATCCAGCCTATAAACTGGTTCAGAAAATAACAAACCAGGTGAAGAAAACATCATTTAGACTAACAAAGGCAGGGAGCCAACCCTGGGAGGGAGGGACTCTTTAAAAACTTCTTAACTGCCACAATCCTGAGAATGAATCAAAGCAGATAATGAGGCCTTATGGAGAGCTGGCTCTTGGTGGAGCCCACAGGAGTGGCACACTCAGTATTATCTTGCCTCAGAAGTGGGGAGCTGGGAACAATCACAGACTGTTAAGGCAAAGGGAGCATTCTTCTAGTTAGGATAAACTTAGCCAACTCTCTCAGATCTTAAAAATAATAATTTTACCACCACAGAGGTAACATGAGGTGAGCATTGTCTTTTTTTCATGTTGCAATGAATCTGCAATGTGTTGAAATACCTTCACTGTTCTCCCTGCAAAGAAGAAATTTTAAGACCAGAATTATTAGAAGTGTCAGAAAATGTGAAGAGCAGCAGGGAGCTGCTATGGCTGTAAAGTGGCATAAGGAGAATCTGAGGGATGCCAGGAGGGTGGGAAAAACAGTGCAATGCTTCTCCTCTGGCTTTTGAATTTCTGGATGACAGCTGAAGTTTGGGAGCACGATGGTCAGTTTTGTGGGTCTGACTCACTGCAGTTCTGTGGGTCTGACTTTCAAGTCCTGGGCAGCTTCTGATTGACCAGAGTAATTTATGATAAACAACAGTCAGTAATGATAAAACTGTTGTTTTCTGCAAATAGACAGCATCACTGGATAACAGCCTTGGTGAACTTTTGTTTAGGACCAGTCAGGGATCCTTTTATGATTTTTGGCTTTCCTTTCACTATTTTTCTCCTCTTAGAAATCCTGATTTTTCAAAATTGAAATGATTAATGAACGAGGAACTTCTCTAGCTCAGCCAAAGCATGGAACTGCTTTTTCAAAATGTGTATGACAGTATTTTTTGACATTTTTTACCAGAAACCTTAATATTTTTATTTCAATTGAAGTCACTTTCTACTTCAAAGTTTTAAGGTAGTTGACATCAGAAGATTTAAATGAATAAAATTAAAATAGAAACAAAATGTTTAAAAATTACAACAAAACACTCTGAACGACCTAACCTGAACATTTTGTTCAGCTTTCAGTTTGCAAAATTTCTAGACTTTCCTGATTTGACTGCACCATAGGAGCAAAGCATTGACAAACAAGGATTCTATGGCTGGTGCAGGGGTTCCCCCTGCCCTGCAACAACCACACAAAATTGTGACATAGCAAAGTCATCCCTGAGCAATAGGACTTTTGGTGGCACCCACAGAGTATTCTGACATTTCCAACAATTTTGTGAAGTAGCAAGTTTTCCCTCTATTCTGTTATTCCTGCCTTTTGGAAGGACTACTACTGAAAACAATTTATTTGGATGAAATTAGCAAAAGGCTTTTCACAGGTGCATGAATGGATTCAGGTAGCAGCATATGTAGCATATATAATGTGTATGAGAATATGAGAGAATAAGAGCAGATCAGAAAATCAGCAATTGCAGTCCTATCATTCAGTCAGTCAGTTTAGTTGTTCCTTTCTAAAATCCAGCTGTTCCCTGTCCCCTCTGCCTTTCCATAATGCTGTGTTGAGCTAGCCCCATCCCTGGCCAGCCAGGATTGTCTGAGATCCCATCTCAGCTCCAAGTGAGGGCGCTGCCCCTCCTGGGCAGAGGCAGCAGGTTTTGCTCCAGTGGGTACAGCCCTGCAAAGTGTGAGTGCAATGCTCTAGTGCTGCTCAAACCAGCACAGGTGTACTTGCCAGCCCCAGAAAACCTGTACACAGGTAAAGTAATGCAGTTATCCACTGCTCTGGGTTATGCTGTCATTCTGTATCAAGACAAATTAGTGTACTCGGAAGCAATCAGAAGTAATTACTCTTTAAGAAACAATAGGCATCACTCTGTGGCTTCTACCTGACAGCTAAAGGACTTGGCTTCCTGTGAAAAACCCATACAGCTTAATCTTCTTGTGTCAGATCATATTTCCTTGTCTTCTCTTGGTAAATGTTTACATTGCTGCAGTAAAAGGGGCACTGCATGATCTCGGCTAACAGGGCACTGTGTGCTCAGAGATAGTAATGGGAGCTGCATCTCTCTGCTATCACCAGATGAGCACAGAGAAGGTTTGCAGGTACAAAATAGCACCTCTGCAGGGGCTTGAGTGGTCCCATGCTCAGGAGTAAATCCTCATTCCATGAAGTCAGTTCCTACTGTTAGATAAACTGACCCTGTGGCACAACAATGATAGGAATAAAATGATAGGAAGTGAGCACAGAGACCTGGCTGCTCTTTTGCTCTTCGGGGAAGACACTCAATGACATTCCAGCTGATCCATTTTAGGAGTGTAGATACACACACTGAACCCTGCTTTTGCCACCCCTGCTGCTGCATTCCGATCACCACTTGTCATTTTTAAGTGTTTCTTTAAAGACTGGACCCTTCTCAAAGGTTCCAGTGGCATCTTTGAAATCTGATAGAAATCTAAAGTCAATGTGTGTGCCAGTCAATGACTTCGATTTACATTCTCCAGGAGGAACTGCAGGATCCATCTCAGTGAGGATGAAGTGAAAGAATGGCAGACTGAGATCCGAGTGAGCTCCATACTTATAGGGATAAGGAAGAATGACTCTTTCTTACGTAGTAACAAAGAGCAGTTCTAAATTTCAGATCCTGACAAAGGCTGTCATCATTCCTGCCGCCCTTAGATACTTATTTCAACTTTTTGCAACTTAACTTTGCAGTAGCTGGTGGAAAAAGAAAGCTAAGTAACGCTAAAGTGATTTTGTGGTTAATTCAGTCATGCAGTGCATAGGAAATCTGGATTCAGCGCCCGGCTTTGTTTTGGATGTGCAGTGTAATTGAATACACAGTGTCTGCTCACCTCAGTTCTCCTTCCATCAGTTAAAACTGAGAACATTTCCATACCATCAGAAGGTGATTTTGAAGATATATTCACTGATGAGAGATTAAAATAGACAGGCCAGTAAATACTATTCTTTAACTGGCTTTTACTCTTTCTGTGAGAATTAATAGTGAGACAAGACTTTTAGGGACAGCGTCTTTCTTAAGAACAAAATTTAGTTGACCTTCATTAGTCTTTTACAAGATACTACAACTCTCAGCAGACTTTCTCAAGCTAGATTTCTTCATCAAGAGGGTGGTGTAGCACTGGAAGAGGTCACCAAAAGTGGTTGTGAAATTTCCATCTTTATGTATTTTTAAGAGGCTGCAGGGCCAAGCCGTAGATGACCTGATCTGGTGTTGGCAGCATTCCTGCTTTGAGCAGGAGGCTGGACTGCAGATCTCCAGAGGTCTCCTCCAACTAAGATTTCTGTGACTCTGTGAATCTAATTAGCTTCGTCCTACATGGAAATATCAAAGTTATTTTAGGAAATATCTGTATCTTTGTGCAGTGGAAGGAAAGAAGATAAGTGTTTGTTATCCTTTATTACTTGGATTGAGTAAGTATTCTACCAAAGGCAAACTCTTGAATAGCCCTGCTTTCTGGCTTTCTCAAAGCAAAACTAAAGACAGATATTAGATTAGATTAGATATGTTATCCATTTTTCAAATTAATTTTTCTATTATATCCATTGGTTATGCCTCTTACATAATAATTTATTTGACAACACCATCCTGGTATCACTTCTGTATAATAATACTAAACCAAAAAATTGTCAAGCATTAACTCTACAAACATATTGCAAACTGCAGCTTAAGTACGTCGGTGTCTTATGAGGATACTTGAGGCTGAAATATCTTCCCTACCTACAGACTTTTCAAACTAATACATATATGCTCTACAGAGTTAACAGCTGCTGCTATTCCACTAATGGGAAGTATCTTCTCTCTCTTATATTCCAAATAAATCATTATTCACATCTTTCTGTCTTATGTTCAAAGTCCAAATAGTCCCATCTCTGTAATAGAAACCAGCAGAACTTAATGAGTTCTCTCAACTCAGAGTGACTTGTGTGTACTCTCCTCTAGCTATTAATGCTAAAAGCTCTCACATAAAGAAGAAGAACTGTAGTGTAGTAACAACATGAGGGTCTCATTTTATATTTTTGTGTTTCCTACTTATTACTATTTCATGTACATGAACTGATATAAAAAGAGTGTGCATGCATATTTACAAGGACGCACAATGCAATGAATTCTGCACCATTCTATTAATGGGCTTTTGAGTCCTGTTTTTTTGGTGGAGGAGAATTGTTGCATTTGAGTGTCATTTGGTCCTTATGCATATATGAAAAAAGTCTGAATGACACATGCCAGGAATTAGGGAAATGAAAGATACAGAAAGTCAAGGCACTGAGTGGATGTTGGCCTTGATTTCCTCCTGTCATCTTACTGGTAACTTACATGCATATTGAATACCTAAATTCTCCATCCCTGCAGTTTTTGTCCTGAGAAAAAGTGTAGTAAGTGTGCTAAAGAATAATTCTTTTCCTTCAACGCAAATTAACAATTTAAGTGTTCCTTTTAAGCACCAGAGACCTGGCTTGTTACTCTGTGTGTGTGTGCTGGGAGAAAAGGGCAGGAAGAGAAGCAATGACAGCACTGTTTTGGCTGGGGCTTGGGGAGCTCCAGAGATGAGCTGTGCAAGCTGCCCCAGGGGCAGCCAGGACAGGGGCACATGTGGGTGGGGAGTGCCACAGGAAGGGAGCACACTGTGACTGTACTCTGGGGTCTCCATCTCCTACAGCCACCAGCATTCAGGGGCTGGGGAGGACACTGTTTGCCTACATGGCAGAAGACCAAGAAGAAGTACCAAATCAGAGTGGGCTCTGTTCTTCTGGCTTGGGTTTTTGGTGTTCCGTTTTTTGGTGTTTTTTTTGTTTTTGTTTTTGTTTTTGTTTTTGTTGTTGTTGTTGTTGTTGTTGTTGTTGTTTTGTTTGTTTGTTTGTTTGTTTGTTTTGGTTTTGGTTTGGTTTGGTTTTTTTTAAGGTGAATTCAATAGACTGATCCTTAGTTTCAAGAGGTAAACAGCAATGTGCCTGCTAGATCTGGCCGCTCTGGCTCTGGCATGGTATCTGAGCACATACTTATGTTACTCTCTCTCTTCCTTAGGGGTTCTTGGGCTGTGCTTTTTGCCATTATGTCCCAAGAGTGTGGCTGCAGGGATGTAGCAAACAGCTGCCTTGTGTCACTCGCTGTCTGGTTCTCTGCCTGGGCTGGGAGCAGTGCAGGGTTTCAGCAGGGGTTGTCTGTCTAAATCTGTGCTCTGCTCTGTGTTTATGCTGGAAAAGGAAAGATCAAAGCATGTGCATGGAGCTGAAAGTGGAGACTGTATAATTAGGGACCTCTCTCGTTCCCAGTCCCATGTACATGTACTGACATACATGAGATCCTCCTGCCCGCACCACCGCCCGTCCAGGGCCAGCAGACAGCTCTGAATCGAGCTGTTCTTGCCGTGGCCATCAGAGGTCAGGGCTGCCTTTGAAGGGAAGTGGCTTAACCTTATCTGTGACTAATCTGTTGCCGGCAGCGAGGAGAGGCCCAAGACCAGGTGATGATAGTGGCCCTGTCCCCAAGACCAGGTGATGATAGTGGCCCTGTCGAGTCAGAACAAGGCCATGCCCAGCCTGGTGTCCTGTCTCAGACTGCAGTGCTGGAAGTGTAAAAAAGAACATTAATGGAGAGGACTCCATTTTCGGATGTCTTTCCAGCTTCTGGTGCTCAATGTGGAGGCACTTGCTGAGCTCCAGGCTATATCTGAATTGCAGTATGTAGTGGCTGTTAGATTCCCATGAATTTATCTAATTTTTTCAATGCACTTATTCCTTTGGACTCTACATCAGTGAACATCCACATTCATCTACCAACTGTGTAAAAAGTGTTTCTTTTTACTGTAAGAAGAGCAATTACTCCATTTGTTTCCTCCATCCCACTCCATGCTAAATACCTCAATCACATCCAAGTTCAGCTATTGTTTGTCAAGAAAACGAGTCCTTGTGTATGAAGTCTCTTCTGCTACAGGAGCCATTTGGTACCTCTGATGTTCTTGTTGCTTCTCCTCAATCTATTGTACCTTTTTGAGATTGCACAAACAGAATTGCAGGCAGTGCTCAAGACATGGGCACACTGGGGAATGATAAAATTGCAAAATAATGTTTTCCATTTTGTTGCCTCTTCCTTTCCCATTTGTCCTTAGCAGTGTGTGAGTTATCAAGTCACTCTGTTGTTAGAAGGGCCTACAGGGAGAGCCTTGCAGATTCCTTCTGGAGGAAGGATGTGGATAACAGGACATGATTTATCTGTTTAATTTATGTTGGACTGTTTGATTTTGCAAAATTAACTTCCTCCCTGAAGAAAGATGTCAGATGAAATTTTCAGTTGAAAGGTGCAAGGGGAGAGTGAGAGATTAGTGTTCAGAGCAGTGCAAAGTTGTGTGCTTTGATCCTTCTGCACACTTACTGCTCCTCTCCACTGTGTGTCTTGCCTATAGGACACAGTTTGGGGGCAGGACTGGGGGCCTTATCCAAAAACTGCCAACCAGATTGTTTCCCTTGGAACAGACCCTATCGAAGCAGTTATGTCCTTGGCTTTTCACATGCAAAAGAAACACTTTATTAAAAGAAACAAGATACTTCCCAGAGTCTGACAGCTTGCATTTTAACTATCACCCCTAACAAGGGACCTTAAAACTGACCCCAAGACTTAATTTAACCATTACAATTCCATTAGTCTAATTTGTCATGAAACGTCTTTAACTAATTACCTGCATTTGTAAGTTAGTCCACATGTCATGAGATAAGAAGTCAAGCATAGTCATAGGTCACTGCTCTGGGCTGCCATCACATAACACAGACCCCAGATGAAAGGGAATTCAGAGTTGATAGGAGGAATCCAAATGACAGCTACTCAGCCAGTACAAGGCAGACATGGCTGTAATGTAAAAATTGGACCATTGTCTTAGAAGTGGTGTTTTGGAAAAGATGGGGCATGCCCTCATTAGCAGAATAAGGTCTAGGAAGCCTGAGCATTCCTCGTAAGCATTTGTCTTGAAGGTGGTAATTTGATAAATACAGGTCCCCAGTAAAACCATTTGCTAAATTTGGCAGACAACAGTATTAAATATTTATGACTGAATTTAGAGCTGTCCCTTTTCAAAGAGACCTGATTATATCCTGAATGGCACTTTAAAAAGCTCATTTGGGAACTTTTGTTGGTTTCCTCAAACAACAAATGTTGAAACAGAGGAAAAGACCAATTAGGAGTCTGATTAAAGGTTGCTCAAGCCTTTCACTGAATAGTTTGGATTTGGCTCCCTATTACTTGTTGGAAATCTGCCCATGAATTTATAGTGGGAGCTACAACATGCTGTGTGCCACAAACACCTCTCTCTCTCTTAGATTTAGGCAACTGTAAACTTCCCCTCATTTCTCTTGTTCCAGTGCCTGTGACATTCCCCCTGAGACTAGATGAGGAGAAGGATATGGTACGTGATTAATGCAGGATGAAGCATTCAAAAAATTTTCTCATTCTTGTTCCCATTTCCTTCCTCACTGAGCGGAGGTGCAGGGGGAGGTCGCTGAGAGTGATTCCCCCATCAATACAGAGTGTCACCATCACACTCCTGGCTGCTGCTGCTGGGTGTGAGGGGTAATTAAATCCCTGCCTCCACCCCAGCTCCTGTCCCTTTGCTGTTCCTTACTGACAGCAAAGGCTGTTGAATTCTTCACTTCCATCACTCATTGGATCAATACAAAGGGCTGGACACGACACAGTTATACTGGTCAGGCCAGCCCTACCTTGGTAGTCCCTAAGTACAGGCTCTGTGCAAGCCATAAATCACAGCTACTCTAAATTATAGAGGCTGCCAACACATCAGAGGCCTGGAGTGGGAGCTCCCTGTGATCACAGCAGGGAGGGGAGGATAAGGAAGGCCCTGACCAAGCTGTCTATTCTGTACTCAGGAGCTTTATTCAGACAGCAAGGAAGCGGGCCTGGGAGCCTCTGTGCTCCTCTTGCCTGCCGCAGTGGCTCAGCAGTGTTCTGGGGTTACCTGCTGTCCTCAGGAAAAATCGAAATCCTCCTTCTAAAGGCCATAAGGCAGTCACTGGGATTAGCAAGAAACTTCCTTTGCTGGCATATTACTGCAGACTTTATACCTGCACGTACCCTTTTTTGCATCCTGTGGGGAGACAGGACTGACTCATTGATTTGCATCTTCCTCTCAGCAACACTGGGAGTGCTCAGTCCTCTGTGAGGGGAGGAAGGGCAGCGCCCCGCTGTCCCCAGCTCCTGCCACACAGCCACACCATGGCACTTCTTTCTCTCCTGTGTGGAAGTTCACCTGTTATTTTCTACCAATATTCTTCCAAATCTTTCAAGATAAATGAATCTTCAGATCTCCAAATCTTTAGCCTGTCTGAAACCAGCATAAAATATCTACCAGTCTGCAATGAAAAATCACAGACAATCCATCCTTTCGATCTCTTGCTTTTATCCTAAGCTGATAAGGGAGGCCCTCCTGTGCTTGTCAGCTTTGCATTCTTGGTGTGTGCAGCATAGCTGAGGATTGCAGATTAAAGGTGAAGAGTTGAACAGGGAAAAAATGCAGGAACGAAGCAGCTGTTTAATGAGATAGAGGGGCTTTCCTCTTGAAAACTGCTTATCCATATCCTGTCTCTTGGTAATTACAGAGTATTTTCTTTATGGGGAATGCTAGCACTGTTTTCCTGGTTTAATATATTTTACCCACTTGCATGATCATCTTTTCACTTTGGTAGGTGAAACCATTCTTTATGAAATTGTGAATGTCAACAGCATTGTTTTAAGCTGATTAGTTCTGTCTTGTGCATCTTTTGTCTTATAGTTAGAACAATGTTCAAGTGTGCTCAGGAGTCAAAGCTCAATCTGTAACTAAATTTGAGCCCGTGCAGTTCCAGGCTTGGAAACTCCTTTCCACCCAAGTGTGTCTCAATCTGTAACAGAGCATATAAAGTTACTAATCCAGATATTGTTGAATTGACTTTCAGTGGTTGGATGTGCTGCGCTGATAGTTAGAACCAAACATTTGAAAGACAAGGTTTGGCAGCTGTTTTAGACTGCTCATGTCACAGTCTGCCTTTCTGCTAGAAATATTTTAATTTTTGAAAAGTCCTCCCCGTGCCTTGCTCTGTTTTTCAGGTAGACTCCTCGCCTCCTGGTGTCCCTAAGGATCTCAGGTGGGACAGCTTCATCACTGGTCCTGGTGCCTTCACCAGTGCTGCAATTTGCTGGGATTCACCTCCAAAAAGAGATCTAAGAATCCATCATTACAAAATCTGCATAAGCTTTCAGGGGCCAGAGCAGCTAGTAAAGATCCCTGGGAAATGACTAATGCAGATGTGCTGCCACTGTACCTACCACTGTGTTTGCTGGTCTCTGGAAAGGCGCTGGGAGAGCACAACAGCCACTGGTGCAGAAAAACAAGAGAAGAGAAAGGCTTCATCTGCCAGGAAGAGATGCAGTCATGACTCTGGCTTGGTGTGATAAACAGCATGTGCTGCTCAGAGATCTGGCTGTGCCCAGGCCAAATTCCCCTGATCTCTCTCCAGCTTGGAGACCCTTCTGCTGTGGTTGATGTCAACAAGTCTCATTCTTTGTATCACCTCCATTGCAAATGAGGTTAGGAAATGGGAACATTTCAGCGTTGGAAGGAGTGCTCTGGGATTCTTCAGATACCAGAAGTTCCTGATCTTTTTTTGCATAGATAATGTCAATGTTTATATATCTAAAAGTGATAACAGGGAGGTTGGAGAAATGGTGGGATTTTGAGTTGGGATTGGGGGGGCTGCTGTGAGGTGGGGGTTTCTGAAATAGCAGAGACTTGGGATCATAGTCTGGAGAAGATGGATGCCTTGGCTTGAAGTGTATTGTCACAGTCTGGAGCAGGAAATCATACTGGGTTTGAGAAGTGGAACAGAAGAGAGAGAAAATCTGCCTCACAAGGGATTGAAGGAATTTATTTTAGGGACTTGAAGGATTGAAGTAACTCATTTCACGTGACTTTTCCCCCTCTATCCCATGCTCATGACTGCATGCAACAGTCATTTTTGCTGATGGAAATGTGGTCGCTGTATTTTCTGTCCCACTGTCATCTCCTTGTCTCTTTACTTGTCCATACAGTATCATATACCTTATGGCATCATATAATTAAAATAGATGATCATGCAGATGTAAGTGGATCCCTAAGGAAACTTAGCACATGGACATAACACCACAGGCAACTTTTAACTGATCATGCAGCTATAAAGAAGTTTCTTCTTTTTAAAATTAAAAACACCTTAACTTTATTCCCTTCTTTTTTAATGCTAATAACTTAACATTTTCCTCTCCAGATAAGCTCTGAAATGGAAGAGAGAGAGCAGAATACCTTATGGAAGGCTGTAGCTTCATGGGTTAGAAATCTCTGAAAAGCACAAAAATATTTCCTCCCATTTGCAACACCCCTCCCCCTGCACGCAGAGTGCAGCCCCTGTGTGCATTTGGTTTCCAGATCTGTGATTCCCACCCTCCTTTTTATAAGCTGTGAATTTTTTCTCTTTCAAAGCACAGATTTTACCCCCACTCCCATGCCCCCAGGGAAGCTTTTGTCCTGTGAGTGCCCTAGGTTTTTTAAGAATGTGGAAAGTCCTTGGTTTATTCTGTTTCTGTACTGCTACCTCCAGTTCCTGATTCCTGTTCCTCTGTGGCCTCCGTTAATGCAGAGTCTGTCCCAAATGGGGGTTTTCTCTGCAGTTCCAGAGAAATGTGTCTCTGTGCACAGGGACTGCAGCCTTCTAGCCAGCATTCTTTTCTTGTTATTTAGTAGAGAAGAGGTATCACTTTTTCCCCCTCTCCATCATCAGCCTGATTTTATTACAATCACATAATGCCAACACTGTTCATGTTTCCTCATCCCAAGACTTGGTGGATCCATTCAAACACCGTGTTAATCCCCCTCTATTCTCAGTAGCACCTTTATGATGGTATTGCCTTTCCAAGCTACAGTTGATCTTGCAAGCCTTCACACCAGCTAATCCAACCTCTTTTGGCTTCTTTCCCAAAGGTGTAGAGTTCTAAGGGGAGCACTCAGCAAGGATATTTTCACTCAGTATCAGTGGATCCAGAATTTCTTATTTTCTTACCTACAGGGCTGCTCACTCCTCTCCATTACTAGCAGCAATGAGGGATAGATACTGCTCACAAAATATAATAATTTTAGAAGGAAATAAGACAGAAAATAAGGAATCTAAAAGCTGTCTGCATTTTCTATCTGTAGGTACAAATCAGGTAGAGCTGCCCTAACATTTGTGCTGCTGATTAAGGAATAGCCTGTTATGTAATAAGCAGTACACACTCTTCTCTAGGAGCAATCTTGCAGTGAAGCAGGAGAAACCACCTGGGTGGAGGGACCAAGGATAAGCTGGTGCCTGAAGCAGAGACTGTATAGACAGCATCTCCAGCAGTATTCCTCAGAGCAGCTTGAAGAATCTGGCAGATCATAGCAGAACTCTTCTACTTTATTATGTGCTGAAAAGTAACTGGTTTTTACACATTAGACACTAATCAAGGTCACCCTTTCATTGCTGAATGCTCTGCATTCACTGCGCTGTTGGCAGGAGGGCTTGCTCTGCTCCTGTGTGTTCAGAAAAAAACCAAAGTAAAATAAAAGGAGAAGAAATCCTTTGGCCAACCATCTGTTGGAACAGAGGCCATGGACACAATACAGATATGAATGCCTGGATGCATTTTGCAGGTGTGCCCTGTGACCCATCTTTCCGTGGAGAAATTCCCTGGCAAAATAGATTGCACTAGGCTGTTCCTGCAACTGCAGTTAATCGTGCCTTTTCTATATTACTGCTACAGGATTAACACAAACATTGCTTCTATTTTCAGGCTTATCAAAGGCAGCAGCACATCTCTCTAATCTCCTATTTCCCTGCTCTCTTTAAAGTGTTTCAATGAATGGAGCACTGATGAGCAGGGATGTGGTGCCAGCAGGGATGGTGTCATTTAATGCCTCGCTATTTATGCTATTTAATGCCTGTGTGGCTTTATGTGCCCTGGGTGACTTGCAAGCCATCTGGCAGCCTCCACCCTTTCGCAGGACAGACGGAGGTATAGACAGCACCTTCACTTGTCTCTGGCTCAGAGAGTGACCAGCAGCACTAAAACAGTTCAGTTCTGATGTGCCTGCTCTGACACAGCCTGCACCTGCTGCCACTGAAGGATGGAGCTTGGAGGCCAGGGATTGGTGACCCTGGAGACCAGGCAGGCTGGATCCCAGCGAGCTGTGGGCACTTACCTACATTCCTGTTGGACTGGCTGGCACACACAACCTGGATTTTTCTTACAGCTGTAAAAAGCATAATGATATCTGATCTGCCCCAGCACCTGTTTGTTCACTGTTAACTTGTCAAAAGGTTTCAGACAAGCTGGAATTGGCAGAATTGTGTGTGTCATATCAGCTCCTTGTCCTAAGAGTCCTACAGCTGGATTTGCAGTATCATTGAATCGCGGCCTGAATTTGTAGCCGTATTACTTACACAAATCACAAATACTTGGGTTGTGTCCTCCAATCTGCTAGGAAGTGGGCTGAGATCCACCCTGCAGCTTTCACACCACTGTCAGCTGGCATTAACTTCCAGTCATTTTTTCCTTTGAGGCCAGATTGAAATCAGTGACCTAGAAGTAAAGTACTCTGTATTTTGTTAGCAAGAAGTCCCTGGAGTTGTGCAGTCTAAATTGGGATGTTTTCTCAGTGAGCTCTATTGTATATCTTCTCTGGCAATTGTGCTGTAATCACCACAATCCTCTTTCTGGTAGCAGAATTTATTAATTGCTTTCTACTTTCTCCAATGTATTTCTGCTCAGATCACACTGAAATAAAGACTTTCTTCAGTATGTGGAACAGTTATGATAGCCTACTGTAACGCATTAGTTTTCTACGGTGACGTAATCAGAGATTATATTATGGATTCACTGATATTCCTGCAAGGAGAGCAAACTGGAAACTGTGTTGGACACTTACTGCACTGCCTATTAGCAGTACTGCTGTGGGATCTGACCCTGAAAATGCTCATGGCTGGGAGAATATTTGCAGAAGTAAGGACTAGTCATGGGTAGAAAAATTTTCACAATCAGCCTTCATGTTTATGGGAGGAATCACTTGTGGACAGTGCTGAGAGTCTGCTGGGAAGTGCTGGCTGCCCTTGGCAGTGCCATTGCTGGAGGTTCATTTTATTCAGCATTTTAAGGAAGTGCCCCGCTCATGTTGTAACTTCACTTCAGTCTGTTCATATGAATAAGTTATGTCTCCGCTTTTTCTGGAGTTCAGATTCTGTGTTCAGATTCAAGGTCAGATCCAGTTGGTCACTCTGTGGCAGTGTATAATGAATTGCCAGCATCCTAGAACATACAAAATTGGAGATTAGAAGCAGCTCCACCTTATTATCATGATAGTCAACTGCAAGTGGTAGTGCAGTGGATAAAGGGCAAGGTAATGTGACATGTGAGTGGAATAGCTCTCAATCTGTGTATTATGAAATTGTCATTCTGTGCCACTGTTCAGCATAAATGGACTAATCTTCAGTTTGAAAATGAGGAGAGCTTGACTGTTAAAGAATAGGTCATTTGGCTTCTGGCAGCAGCAGAAGATGCTGTAATATTAGCTGTAAGAACTTGTGCATTCTTGGTAAGGAGATAAAAATGATTAAATTGCACTGCTTGCTTCTCTATCTTTTAAAGTAATTCATATTTGGACCCGGATTCAGCGAAGTATTTGCATAATTCCTCAGGCCATTCCTATTCAGCCATGCATTTCAGCTTGTGCTTAAGCTCAAGCAAGTGCTGAAGTTCTTTTCAGTTCCTGGGGCTTCAGCCTTGCAGAACAAAGTCTGGGCTGTTACTTTATGTTTCAGCAGCTTCTGAGGTGGCTGTGCTCTAGCAAATGGAAGTTTGCTTTGTATGCAGCAAATGGAAGTTTGTATTTGTTGTATTATGGGCTGAGTACTCTTTAATGACTCAGAAAGGTTAAGGGTGAAGATGTTGGGGCCCTGGAGAGGATAATTTTTAATAGAGTCCTCTGTTGGAAATCCAAGAGCCAGAACAGGGGTCATGTCTCTGAAGAGTTTCACGGACTCTGCAAAACTGGCAGTCACACTGACTGCCTCCCTTCCTCTGGGCTCCTCCTGAAAAGGAATGAGCAGAGCCAAGGGAAAGGTTTTGTTGGGCTCTTTGGGAAATGGAGCTCTTCAGGCTGACTTCTGTTCCAAATTATGCTGTTTTCCAAAGTAACTTCTCAGCTTTGGTAGGGTTGTGCCAGGTGGTAGCCATTTGTGACGTGAATTGTAGTTTTAACATATCTTTCAAAAATTGCAGTATTACCATATGTATTTGTACTGTGAAAACTTGGGAGTGAGGGTTGGAGAAGAACCTTGATATGCTGATTTTTTTCCTTTTGTGGGGCTGAAAGTTCAAAACGTTTTGCCTGGCATTATCAAACCCTTGTGTGTCAGTTCAGTCTAGCAACAGAACATCTCAGCCAACAGAGTTCTACTGTTTTGTGAAAATGTGTGTGGGAACTGAAAAATTTTTAACTGAGATTGACCCCAATCTAAAACGAAATGTTTGGTTATGGCTTTTTATAGAAAATACAATGAAACAATTATCTTTTTTTTTTCCTTTGGAAAAAATAATTTTCAAACATTTGGTAGGAAACCCTTTACTGAACAGATTTATGGCCTGAAGTCTTGTTCACAGTGAAGCTGGTGGGAATTTTGCTGTTGACTTTCATGTAGCCATTTCACTGAGGTTTTCTTTGCAGCAGGAGGGATTGTGTGACTCTCTATCTGGAGGTATTAATGTAACTTCAAAGCTTCTTGGCCCACTTCAGAAATAAAAAATATTCTTATACATCCCATTGACTTGTTGGAGGTCTTGCTTCATTGAAGGTAACACAATTTTTTGTCCCTGTCCCAGAGAACCACAAGGAACTCAATCTATATTTGTTAAAATGGAGACCAGCAACATGCTCTTCTAACACAACAGTAGCAAAGGAAAGGGCAAATGTCCAGGTTAGTGCTCTGCTTTGCTGGGCTGTTTTCACATCATTGCTTTAAAATGTTTGTTCTGTGGAGGAGAATCACTGCAGGTTCCAGATGTAGGTGTTTACAGGGAGATTCTGTTTCAGTACAGTGCTGTGCATGATTCTGCCTCTGTTTGCTTGCTCCCAGTGCATGAGATGATTCACCTGCTCCTGGATTTTCCTTTCTGTATAGCAGATTTTATTAACCTCCAGAAAGCTCTATCTGGAAGCTGGTTTTCCATCCCAAACTGAGGTCTTACTATTAACAATATTTTACAAGCATGGAGTAGCTAATTCCATTGCTGAGTCCTTTGTTAACTCTTCTTCACATGTGTCAAAGTGTCAACAATAGTGAGAGAAGGAAGAGAAAGGACTGGAAGAATCAGAGGAGGGGGAAAAGGAGAACTGTGTGATCACTTTTCATGAGTTACATGCATGTGGAAATTTGCTAAATTATGTTTGTAATGTTTTTCATAAGAAACATTAAATGAAAGTACAGTTAATCCTGGACTTAACCTACCAATTTTTCCTTGGATTTAAGGCTACCTCAGGGCAATCTTCCAGTTTTGCACTTCCAGCCCATCTCTACCTGCTTTACCGGCAGGTTGCACTGCACTGAGGACAGCTCTGTCCAGTTCTGTGTGGTAGATACAAAAAGAGCAGGACCTTCCATGGAAGAAGTGATTCCTGGGAGGGGCCTGAGAGCCGAGTTTCAAAAGCATCGTGTTCCCAAAGAAAGGCCAAATTTTTCAGAAGGCTGAACAACAAGCACTCCTGCTGTGACAGATGGCTGAGTATTTCAAAAGATCTTGCTATTAAAGCTGGCTGGAGATTCTCTATTCTCTTGTTTTTGACAGGAACTTGGGTTTTCTGTTAAACACAATAATAGTGCCGAATGGACAGATTTTCCTTCCAGCATTCTATTTTTATGTGAGAGTTTTAGTTGTTTTGGTCAGGGAAACTCTCACCCCTGTAATACATTGATTTACACTCACTGTGCTGGAGAGCCATGTGACAGACACTTCCCAACGTCTAATCCCAGGTTTTGACTCCCCAGTGGCAACAAAGCTGTTCCAAAGCTCTGTCTGAACACAGGGGTGCTGTGTGTGATGTGGTGGACAGATCACTGGAGTGTGCTGCTTCCAGACTGGTTTTCTTGGGTTTTCTTTTAGGTTTCCTAGAGAGGGTTGAGTTTTGAGATACTTGATTGCGATCCTGAACACAAGATCTCCAGTGAGTGATCTCCAGTCTTCACTTGTGGCTGCTCACAGGTAGGATTGGGAGTGAAAGGCAAGCTAAGTTTATATGTAGCTAAACATTCAGAAAGTAGGATCTTGGAACCTGAGGCTGTTTCTCAAAATGTGTGCTTTAACATTTTCATGATTTAACTTTCCCATCCATAAATAGGAAATAAATCCTCATCATCAGTAAAGGACTTGAAAAGCTCAGTGTTTATACATGCAACTTTGGAGAAGCAGAAATACAAAAAAAATAATTTTATTTCATCTGAATGTCTCAAAGCCCTTTTAAACTGTTAATTAATTGAGCAGTCATAATGATGTGCCAATGGGGATGAAGAGGGAGGAATAATTTACAGGTGGGAGAAATGAGGCATGAATGACTTCCTAGCCTTACCTGTGCCATGCTGTTAGTCTGTGTCAGATCCAGACAGATACCTTCTGTCCTGTCTCCTTTTGCATCTGTGATGGGTGGCTGCAAGCATCAATTTTTCCCCCTCCCTGTTTCTACCTCTTCTTCTGTAGGGAGCCCAAATCCTTATCCCCAGGCTGCTGTTTCATGGAAGTACAAGTTGTCCATGTGGCTCACCTCTCTGAGGAAGCAGGCCTGGAAGCTGGGAGATCTGTTTCAACTCCCAGGTTCCACCTATTGAACAGGACACAGCCAGAGTCAACTCTACTGCATGGGAGAAAGGAGTAAGGAAATGAAACTTCTGGGTGCTCTTAGAGCAATGGCACATTCTGCCCTGCCTTCTTCCTCCTGACCTTCTGCACAGCTGGATTGTGGTGTGCTCTTCTCTGCACACCTTCCACAACAATTGAGTTTATACCTTTGCTGCACTGAGCAGAGTAGCTCAGGAATATCTGACCTGGCTCTGAAATACCAGCTCACCTCTGAGAAACAACAGAGCCCCCTTTGTCACTGTCTCTTTCTTGTCTGAACTCCTGTATCTGGGGTCAGTACACTTTTGTACAGAAAACATTGAATCTTCCGGCATATATGGAATAAATGAGCACAAGGTAAATTCAGATTGTTTAAAACTTATGGAATGGGCAAGACAAAACTACTGCTTAGGAAAATACCCAGTGCACAATTTCATCTAGAGTTTGGCTGAAAATCCTGTTTAAACTTAGTTCTTAAACACAGTTGTGAAACTCATGAAGATGCCACATCAGTAGCTCACCCAACAACCTTGAGAGCCTCCTGGGAAGGTAATCACAGCACCAATAGTGAGCAGTAATTCTAACAGGCTGCTTTGCTTCATTCCTCTGGCTACTCTTTGTTGAGCTCCTGCAACTCCAGACATGAAGTTTTTCTTCTATCCAACATGGTTCCAACTGCTTCTCCCTATCAGTTATCTGAAAGGGAAAGGAAAAACACTGACATAAATTGCTGGACCCTGGAATACAAGTTTTTTTATTTAACTGACAGGGCTTATGGTTACCTTCAGACATAGCTTTTAAAGCAGTTTTTAGCTGGATGACAGAGATAAGCCCTCCAGGAAAAAGCAGTGGTAAAGTGGTGGGTCATTATAAATATTTTGTTCTCTCTGTAGTCGTGTTTTTCATTCTTTTTCAGTTTATGTATCTTGTAAAATTTTTCCAGTAAATCTGCTACCTTCTATGTGGCGAATTTAAGCCTACTGATTTGTTGCTGTCCTAATTGCATTTTACAGAACCCCTGCTGCCTCTGGGACCAGAGCTTGAAAAGTTCTGTTTAGTGAAATGGATTGTCTTCCACAGGTCATTGACACCCTATATTCTGCCTTATCTAAATTAGGCAGTCTCCAGCATTCTCTGATCTAATCCCAAAAGTGGCGGCTGTGTGTTATGTGCAGATATAATGCTTACACATAAATTTCTATTGAGCAGTTGTTGGAAAAGGAGCTGAAAGCAGGTAGAGCTTGCCCTCCCAGCTCAGTGCAAACCGGGATGCAGTGCCTGCTAACAGCTGGCTTTTCTGCAGCTCGGCAGGTGATGAGTTCCCACCGCTTCAGGAGCCCACTGCCAATGCTTAGCACATGCTGCTGTGAGAAATCTCATCAGTCAAAAGCGTCTCATAAATAATTTAGACGAAAGCAATTAGCACACACAGCTGTAGCTGTTTGCAAAGTCACAGTTATACCTGCCAGGCCAATCTGGAAATGGAAATTTCAAAACCATTTCTTGAAGTGGCCAGAATGGTCTAGCTTGGAGCTAAGGCTGATGGGTAGTTGTTGATGACTAAGGAGCAAATTGCACTTTCATGTCTTTTTATGTGTAATGAAATCCAGGAGAGAATTTTAGTATTTTGTGCATATTGGGAAAGGGATCAAAGGGACGCATAGTTTTTAAAATCTCCAACAGTGAAGGCCTTATCCTTTCAGAAGTTCTGCAACTCATTCAGCTTCAGAGCAGGGGGGACAGATTTTAACAGAGACTTGGACATGCATTTTGAAGGCATCAGCTAGTTAGAGTTTGTCTATATGTACAGACTGCTCAGGGAGGACAGGCAGGAGGAAAAGGAAGAAGATGCTGTTTGAAGTGTCTCATTTGAGTATGCTCGCCTTGACAGATCGATGAGAGCAAACTGTTTGAGGACTAATGGGCAATGATAAAAGGGAAGGGAACCTGCTCTTTAAGAATGTCAAGCAACTACAGGAAAGGTGTGAAAACAGATTTGTTTGTGCAGGTGAGTCCTGAAGAAGGGGTATCAAAAGAAGGGTATCAAACATTAAATCTAGAGATGACACAAGGCTGTGTAAATAGGGCACATGTAAATATATTTTAGGAGAGGGTTAGGAGTCACCTACCATGGCATTACACTGGGACAAGGGACAACATAACAGTGCAAGATCCTCTCAGCATTTCTGATAGCTGTGCATTCAGTTATGGTATCTCTGCTAACTGAATGCCTAAAACATGTTCATCTTCACAGGATCCCCCCTTGGCTAGGGAATTACTATTCCTATGTCACCAACTGGAAACTAAATCACAGTATGTTACCACATGAGGCAATCCCACTGCTAAACTCTGGTTCCTTCCTCTTTCTAAGAGGGAACGCTGTATTGTGAAAAAAGCATTCAAATGTGGGTTGCTCATAGTATGAATGCTACAAAGCATTTCAACTATGCTTAAAGACCATCTGAATTAGAAAAGATTGGAGTTAGAATTTGTAGCAGTGGCATTATTTTATTCTGCAACTCTCCTGTGCAAAAACATGTCCCATTTCCTACTGTTGTCTGCACCATTTGACGTGTTCTTCTAAATCCAACTGCCGTCACCTGGCCAAGAAAGCAGCAGAGAAGCCCAAGAACCTGCCTGCCACTTTTGGGTGGTCAAGGCCTCCATCCAAGGAAAATTCCACAGGTGAGCCTTAGAGAGCAACCAAAGGCAGCAGCTGCTCATTGACTGTGAGCTGGAGGAAAATCCCTGCAGTCAGTCAACAGGCTGCCCCAGCTGCTCTGGCCTCACAGAGACAAGTAAGACCTCCTGTAAGTGATATTAATTGGAGTCTATCTAGAAATCTCTTGCCATAGATTTTGTTTGACTGCAATGGGAACTTTAGCACATTATTGAATGTATTATGGCAGCCTACCTTCCTGGACTGCATTATGATTAGCTGTTAGTGTGTTTTGGTAAGAGGCTCAAGTATTTCATTTGCTTATTTCTTTCATGTTTTTGTACTTACTAGCTCTTAGTAGAAGTGGGGAATGTGAAGAATGTCCTTCAGAACTGCAGATGAATAATTGCTCAACAGCCAGAATTTCAGTAACTTTGAAAATCTTCCTTGAACTGAAATTCAGCCTGGGGTGAATCACTGGTCACTGGGGTGAATCTGGAGTATTTTGTGGTTTTTCTTCTTGTGAGTTAATCCAACTTTATTCCAATTTAACATGTTACCTAGATGGGATCATTGTGTGGCTCTTCTTAAGCCAACTTAACACACTTTGTAAGATTCTAAATCAGATTATCTTCTGGACCACAAATAAGTGATCGAGAAATGTAAGTTAAAATAATTATCTAACAGGCTTTAAATGAACATCTTTCCCTCCTAACCAGAGAAAAGTGAGTGCAGAATTTGGATCACTATTCATAAAAGCCTGTAGGAATATTTACAAGTATCCTTCTTGAAACAAGTTGAGCCCTTGATCTTTATAACAATATTGCAGGTACATATTAACAGCACTGCAATGCAGAAATGTGAGAAACTACTAAAAATGTCAACTAGGTTAACTAAGGATGAGTCAGGATGTTGTTCAAAACAATAGGCATAATGTTTTCATAATTCAAGAAAATATTCATTATACAGGAGAGGTGACTCCTGGTTTTAAAAAGAGGATTATCTGGCTACAGGGTTTGGCTGAGCTTTGATGGTGACTGCCCTGTACATGAGGGTAAACATCTGCCTTAGATGGTTTCTTCTGGGTCCAGAGGTTACCACCTGAAGTGTCCTATCACAGCCCCGTGCTGGGAGCTCTGCAGTCTGGATTGGGATGTCTCTCCATTGTCTTTGTGATAAATTAGGGAAAAAAGGAAGAAACTGTTCTTCACTAAAGGTAGATTCATCTGCCTCACCTTTAATTTGTAGGAGCTGTCTGGGTGTGTCCATAATGAATGGAGAAGGAAGGGTGTCTTCACCTGAAGATTCATCATCTAATCTAGATTTGATGACTTGCCACTGGAGGAGGATATACTTTACTGTTCATTTCAGAAGTCCTGGCAGCAAGGTCAGACTGGATGTCTCCTTTTACACAGTCAATTTTGGTTAATACCACTGTATTTCAGCACAGGAGGATCCCTGATATTTCTTGTGCTAGAAAAAACTCCATTAATACTGTACAGGTTTTGCTAGGGGTTTGTTTATGTGTTACTTGTGGGGTTTTTGTGGGTTTTTTTGTTTGTTTGTTTGTTTAGTTTTTTTGTATACTTGAAGAGCACAAGGAATTCTTCAATTTCTTTTCTTTTCTTTTCTTTTCTTTTCTTTTCTTTTGTTTTTTTGAGTAGAGATGAATAATCTATTTTATTTGTCAGTTCTAATTTGAAAGGCAAAGTTCATTCTGTGTCAAAAGCCTTAGGTGTGGCAGCCCAGCTACAGATGATATTGCACAAATGTCTTCATAGGACCCTGGGAAAGGCTGACATCCCTGCCCACGTCATTTTGATTGCCCCATTTGACCTTACTTTCTCCTAGTGGATCCTCCCAGGCTAAGAAAAATCCATAAACACAGCTGCCTTTAAATGGTGTGAAAACATGCAGGAAGGCCCTTCCAGCACTCTCATTTTTCTCTGAAAATGGTCTCAGCTTCTCCAGCCTCTCCAGAGAACAAAGATTTTCACTGACTCAAACATCCTCATTTCTGTCCTACAGTGCATGTTCTGTATCCTTCCCCAGTTACAGTTCTGGTGCTGCAATAACTGGAGCTATATCCTGCTTTAGAAGGAATTCAGCAATTACAATATTAGTATCATTTGGGGAAGCTGATAATCAAATCTCTGCTGGTTTTTACCTCATTTTCTTTCAAGTTGCAAGAATTGCAACAACAGCTTGGTCCTTCTTCTAATTTATTCCTTATTCCATTTCACTCTTTTGTTTCTGATGAAACAACCCCTCACAATCTGATATCAGTGAAAGCCAGCACAGTGTCAAAAGCAAGTCCCACGTCTGGCTGCCAAGCAAAAGACAAAATGTACCAGTAGGATGCTGTGCAGCAGCAGCACTTCCAGGAGGCAGCCTTCTTCCAGATCTAGCCCCTGGTGTGTCACTGCTAGAGAGAACACAACCAACATGTTTTAATGAAGAATATTGGCAGCTGACTGGAAAAGAAAAAACTGTGTTTATTCTTTCTGTATCACCATTTGGACTAGTGCCATTTATACATGTTCAGGGGAGATTCCCACGTATGCTTCCAGCCTTGACCATTTCAGCCCCTGCCTCGGGTGGTCCCTGTGCAACTCTAGAGAAAAATTGTTGGGTATTGCTTCTCCTCTTTGTTTTTGTTTGGTTGGTGTTTTGTTTGTTTGTTTGTTTGTTTTCTTTTTGTTCATTTGTTTTGGTTTTGTTTTTGTTTTCTCCATGTGGATAAATTCAATCATTCAGTTTCCAGTGAGCCTCATGGATAGTTGTAGTGGCATAACAGGAGACAGTGGAAGGGAACAGAGATGCTGGAGCAAAAAAGAGTGACAGGAATCAAGAAATTCCTCTGCTGGCTTCACTGCTTAAATAAACATGTGGAATTGTACCTAGCACTAGCTTTCTATTACCTGCTGAGCAGCTGGTGAGCCGCAGAGCACAGCAGTGGTTACCTGCATGTTTTCAAAAGTGGACTCTGCAGCCTGTGTTGGTACCATGATGACACCACCTGTGGTACCTGGAATAGCTCATTTAAATACAGCCTGTACATGGTCTCCGTGAGCTTTGGTCTGTGCAGACACACAGCAAGATATAATTATGGATTTTCCAAGTCCAAACCTAAGCATTATGTTAGGGCTGCCTTTCTTTCACTACCACAACCCCTTTTGCAGTTAAATCTCGAACCTGTTGACTTCAATCTGTTTGTTTTCAAAACATACCTGCAGGGCAGGCAAGCATCCCTGTTTGGGTCCTGCCAGTGACATGTGAGGACACACTCAAAAGCAGCAAGGCTCACTTGGAACTTTACTACTCCACCAGTGTGAGGGCAGCCATCAGTGCCAGGAGAGCTGATGGGCTGTGTGGCTCCTCATCCCTCAGCACAAGGCTGGGTATCTGCACTTCACCGCTTCAGGGTGGCCCAAGATATTCTGACTTGCACACAAAGTGGACAGGGAACAAGAGCATTTTGTGCCCTGCAGCCTGGGCTGGGAGGTGACACTGTGGGGGAAGCTCTGTCCTGAAATGCCAGATATATGGGGCTTCACCCTAGCAGCTTAGAGTGGAGCAGAATACTGATGTCAAGGCACATCATTCTCATCCTCTCTCCCCCAAGAAAATTAGCCTTCCCTCTGAAATCCTTGTCAATGTTGTAATTATGAAAGTACAGATATTTTTAATGCAGTTGGGTAAATGTGCAAGTCGTGGTGGTTTTGTGCTTTAAAAGCTCTCTCTGTATTTATATAATTGGGTTATAATCATAGAGGAGGAACTGAAAGCCTCACACTGTAGAGGTAAAAAATGTCAGAGGTGCCCTCACCCCCACCTCTGCCAGAAGTTGCTGTGGGTGACTTGTGCAGGCCGTGGAGTGGCCCTAAACAAGCTATCAGAAGTCTGCCCTTAAAATGTTGTGGGTTTGAGGGTTTTTAACCAGGTCACTTTGCAAATCCAGTTTGGAGTTTGCTGCATACATTATATGGACAGTCCTTGCTTTGGGGTAACTGCATGTTCTAAAATGTGCAGCTGGAAAATTGGTAACCCCTTAAATGAGGTTTGTGTGGATCTGCATGGCTGTAGTGATATAAGGCTTAATCTTTATCGAGTCCATTGAATTTGGGGGAAGAAGAAATGACACTTTTACTTTATTGTGACATAGAGATCAATGTTTAAATTCTAGAAGATTCACTTCTGGGATATGCTGAAGGGATCTTTTCAGAAGCTGCTGTGCACTTGTCCTGGGAGCAATAAGTGAACAAGTAGGGGCGGAGGCAGCAGAATCCTGGGCAGGGTGTGAGCACATGGGGTGGCCATGGGGAGGGTCAGCAGGGGCAGAGCTTCTCCAACTGACTGGGATTCTCTTCAGTAACTGAGCGGGGGCTAGAAGTATGGAGGCAAGATTATGTAGGGGGGCTGTTTCTTCTTAGGGGAGCTTGGGCTACCTCTGCTGTATTATTTCTTCCTTCCCACCTCTTTTACCCCTGTGCCATAGAAGGATTAACCTCATGAAAATTCTTATGGCCTGAAAAAACTTCAGACTTCCAAAGCATGGGCCAAGGAGTAGCCACATTCCATCGTTACGTACATAGTTATGTTCAGGTTAGAGTTTGCCTGCTGTGAATGTACCTTTTTCCAAGCTTTTTTACTTTGTTGTAATTTAACAACAATCCATTCCATGTATTTAATGAAAGTTTGTGCTGAGACCTACAGATATTTCTGCCAGTATAGTCTTTACATCACAACTTGACGTTATGTGAAGGAATGTGCAAGTTCTCTGGAGTGGTCCTTCATTTTCTTCTGATTCAGAAGTGGAAAAACAGGCAGGGACAACAAAGAGCAAATTTAATTTTCCTTCTTAAAGCCTGCCAGTTCGAATAATCTCTTGCTGGGTTTCCTGATGTGGCTGTTCACATTCCTTCATGAATTCAGACTGGCTGTTAGCAGCCTCCAAATAAAACATGGTTATATGGAGATTTACCTTGGCCCTGCTCTTGCTTGGTGACATGAGACACAGAGAGCAGCCAACTGGTTCAGCTCATGCTACATGTCCTCTTCCAGCAACTGCTTCCTGTACAAGCCCACTGGTCTCCAAATTAATGGGATTGTTGCTTTAGCTCAAGATGTAGGAGATTTAATTCTGGTGTTTGTGTCAGCGATCAATGAAGTCAGGAAACTGCCTTTACAGAGCATTCAAAAGCCCTTTTATTCTGAAAGAATCAAATCCAGGCTTCTGTTAAATGCAGTAAAGGCTGCCATCATTAAAACATTGAGGCTGCAAGTTTGGCCACAAAAATGTTACTGTAATGCAGTTGGTATTCAGTCCCTTCTGTCAGCGTTGCCAAGTCCAGCTTTTATTTATTTATGCATTTTCACAAGTCTCATGTTTTTCAGGCATTCCATAAAGCCTCGGTGTTTACAGGCATCTTACTCATCTGAGAAGCTCAGCTTCCAGTTTTTAAAGATCTGCTATTAGCCCTCACGGACAGGGAGGAAGCAGGAACGTGTGATGAGGCTGATCCTCACAGGCAAAACCAGAAGGCTCATAAAACTCCACATTTAAAAAGTCAAATATGATTTTTTTAAGAGGATCTCATGAACTGGGTCTCCCATTTATGTGTCTCAAGTGCCTGGCATAGACTCTACTAATGATGGCTTGGGTTAGGCCGGGATGTGAGTGCAGAGGTGCTGTTAGATGCAGAGAGCTCTGCAGCACTCAGATGGACTGGGGGAGGAATCCTCTTCCCATTTATTATATTCCTGTTTTAACTTCATGGCCTGAGCCTTGCCCTATGCACCCTGTTTACTGTGTGTTTCATAAAGGCCAGAGGATTCATCCTGTTGCTCTGAAACTGTTTAGCCCATCTTTGGCTGGATTTACTGTTCAGGAAGAACAAACGGTTGCTTAGGAAAGTGCTGTATTTAACGAGAGAGACGGGCTGGACTTTTTTCAAACAAACAGATAAAAGCCAGCAACTCTGAGCTTGGCATGGACTTTGCTGTTTTGTTTGTTGCATCACCCCATTGTCTTCTCTATCCCTTCTTTTTTTAAATTTCTTTGTTACAGCATTTCACAACCCACAGCCTGGATACGGTAATTCCTGAAGGAATGCACAGCATAATGAATACTGCATGATCACAAAATAGTTCACCTCGTGCAAAGCCATAGCAGAAAACGATGCAACATGGCTGTTTCCCAATCGTCCCTGCTTCACTGGTTTCTTTTATTTGGAGAAATTCTTTCAGCTTCTCCTCACAGGGACTACTGAGTGAGAGAGGAAGTGTAACCTTTCTCCACCCAGCAACAAAAATGCAACGGTTTTGGAGCACTTCCCATTTCCATGATGTCTCTGTACAACGCAGCACAGAAGTTAAACTGGCCTGTGCCTTCTTCCCCGGCTGCAGGCAGGGGGACTGGGGTACACGGATGCTGGGTGACCCACACATGGCAGCACACGGAGAAACAAGCCCTGCATCATAGGAGAAGCAGCTTTGCCAGACTGCTGGGACCAGAGTTAACAGCAGAACTTTTTAATTTGGGGATTTTTAGCAGCACTTCCACATATCGAAATACTAATTAATGGCTTATTTTAAAAGGTCAGGTTGTTGAGTTTCTTATTTTATAAATTGAGTTTTTGAGAAGCACTTCCACAGACCGAGATATTAATTAACGGTTTATTTTAAAAAGCCAGGTTGGCATTTTTAAGTGTCTCGTTTCCGCGGCCGTTCCCGGGCACAGCGGCGGCCCCGAGGTGCCGGCAGGACCAGGGCACC
>NW_005054309.1:3873532-3904872 GCF_000277835.1 Geospiza fortis | reverse complement strand
CGCTGCCTTCCGGCCCTCCCTGCGCTCCGGCCTCCTGCCCTGCCCGCCCCGCGCTGGCCGGAGCTGCCGCGGGGCTGTGACCGGGCCTGCGGGAGTCGGGGGCAATCCAGGCACGCTGTGCCCTGGGCAGCGCGGGGAGGCTCTCCCTGACTACGTGCTGTGAGAGCTGGGGCGTTGGTGGGGTTGGGAAGCTGTAGAAGGCAATTTTCAGGTGTTGCAAGAGCTTTGTTTCTCCATCACTGGGCTCTCGACCCCGCTCTGCCCCCAAGTTGTCTTCTCCCTGAGTTCCCAGTCTCTCTGCAGTGTAAGCACAGCGCTTATCTGCTCCAGTACTGTTTGCTCTCCCCTCTCTCAGCGCTTCCAAGCTGTGCTGGCCGGGAGGGACAGGGAGCTCAGCAAGAGCTGTGAGTGCTGAGCCACGGGACAGGCACAGCAGAGATGTGTTCCTCAGCTAAAAGTTGTGTTTAACTACCGTGTTCTACCACTTCCAAGCTCCACTCGTTCTAGCCCAGATTTCTCGCTCGAAAGAGAGATGGATTGCCTTTGGTAATAGCCTCATCTTATCTTTTCATGTTGCTAACACAAGAAGAGAAGTAATTTTTAAAAGCTGCAGGAAAATGTATTTAATACTTGTAGAAATACACTCTTAAGGAAGGCCCTCAGAATCAGGAAGACCCTTGACCGCAGACATTCAAGGACCCCAGATGAAATACCAGTTTCTGTTCCCTTCACAGAGCTTGGACAGCAAAGTTTGATGGACTTTGTTTTAACTGATTCCGTGCTCTCCCTTGCAGAGGTAATCAGGAAGGAAGGGACAAAGCTTGAGTAACATTTCATTAAAATCAATCTAAAGCCTGAAGATTAAAAAATATTCATATCCTTTTGTTTTGCTTATAGAAAAGTATCCTCGGGTTCTTTAATCTAGAAAATTTCTATCTCTGATTTGTGACACTATGTCTCTTAAAAGTTCTGTTATCTAATATATATATCCCCATTAATCTGGTTTAGCCTAAAGGAGGCTGTTTCTGTGAGTAAATTCTATCATCTTGCCAGCAGTAAATCCAGTAGCTGTGTAGCCAGCTAGGTGAGACTGTGAGTTCCCAGAAGTGCTGGTTGAGAGAAGAGTCTGTGGTAACTGTAGGAGTTGGAACTTTGCAGTGTGACCATGAGGTCACCAGCTGCATGTCCTGCTGTGTTCCTCTGAGTCAGTAACTTCGGACTTTGGCTATTTCTGTATGGTCTTGTGCTAATGAGTTATGTTGTGTCAAAGTGCCTTTCCCTAGGGCTTGCTTCACCTCTGGGACAAAATGTTTGCTCAACAGTTCACAGAACTGTGCTGGTCAGAAAAGAAAGAGAAGAGGGGATGGTTGCCAGTGCTGTGAGTCTGCTTTTGCATGTGCTAATGGAGTCATTTCAGACTTCCTGACCTTCTCAGCTTAGCTCTGGCCACGTGGTGGTTTGAAGAGAGACACCCTTCTCCAGCTTCCTCTCTCTCTTTCCAGTTTTGGATCCTGCTTGGTGGAGGGAGGGCATCTTCTTGCCCAGCATATCTCAGCTGCACACCACAGTCTCAGGCTGGCTTTCTCTTTCCTCCTTACCTCCTGTCCTTGGGAGCTGCCCAGACCTTCACTGGGAAAGGCTGAGCTCTGGATGTTGTAAGAACTGCCTCCCACAGGAGCAGGTGATTCCCGAGTTACTCCTGCCTGCACAAGGCCATGCTCTCACAGCAGCTGTTCACTTTATTTACATTACTGATGCTCTTAGAAGCAAGTTTCTTTAACAGAAGAATTTCCATGTGCCTCTTGACCCACTGGGCTCCCTGACACAGCCCTAGATGGCTTGTGCTGATCTCAGCGGGAAGGAGAGCTCTTCTGCAGCATTGTGGGTTTGTTCTGCACTTGTGTAGACAAAAGGTTTCTGTGGTCTGACAGTTCAGGTGTCAGCTAGAAACCTTTGGTAGCATTCTGTCAGCAGCATTTGCTGGGATTGCTTTCCCCATTTATGTCAGTTAGAACCTGGGGTCTGTAAAACTGTCAAAAATAAATAGGACTGCCAAGGACTAATGAGTGGTTAAATCAAGGCTTGTAATGGGTGAAAGGTGAATGTAAAGTATCTTTTACAGTACTGAACTTCACTGAAGGTGATGCAAGTTTCGGCTGTGTAAGTTGCAAATGGAATGATCTGCTGATTGATCTGAGGAAAATACAGTGTGTGTGTGTGTGTGTGTGTATGTGTGTGCGCACTGAATTTGTTACTCATAAAGGATGGAAGGCCTTGTGTTCTCCATTCCCATGCAAGTGTGCAGTGCTTGATGTCAAGCTGCTACAGTCATGTTTGCTTGTATCTTACCAGAGCTCTTGGGATAAGCATTCTGAAAACTGAGTGGTTCCCAAACATATTTTTAAAAAATTCGATTATAAAGCAAATCTGTAATCAAAATCTGCCATTAATATAGAGATGTAACAGTCTGGGGTTGTATTTGTCCAGTGCAAAAGAGATTGTGCCTTTTAATATTTAATCATTTGCAGATGGTATGTCAAACTCTGCTAAAGGGGTGAATTATGGTAAATTTCCTTCACTTTGGTCTTTGGGACGTGTACATCTTGGGCTTTTTGAGGTTTGCTGATGTAGTACTGGCAGCATCCCTGTGCAGTCACACAGCACAGAAACCTGGCTACCTCCACTGATGGGCCACACGACTCTGTTAGTGTTGCAAGTTCCTCAGTTCAGAGGTTTTTCATCTCTGTTAATGAATGGGGCACATATTTCACTTCAGGTTCTTAAACTTCAGGCAGTGCTTGCTTTATTTTTGGTTTTACATTGCTCACTTCAGTTCCTTTCCTTGCAGCGAACTTCTAAGCTGCCCTTTTGTCTTGCTGGTTTATGGTGCCAAGTAGACCCACTGATATTCCTGTAGCATTGGTGGAAAGTAAGTTCTTCAAGCAGCATCTTGAATTAAGTATTTGCATATGGATTATCTTCTGTCACTCAAAGTAACACTGCTGTTAGAAAAGTGAACTGTTTTAGCTCCTAGGTCTGGGATTAACTGCTCTTTGGAGGCCTTTACTTTAAGGGGATCCAGACTCAAAACAGATCATGTTTGAAAAGGGAGAGGGGAGGGCAAGAAAACTTTGCTTAGATTAAATGGCTTACTCAAACTTTATTTGCACTTTAGGGAGAAACTTTTTTGTAAAGAAAAATTGTATAATGTGGAAAAATTGGTGTAGACATCACAGACAAACATGAAATATTGTTTAATCCTGTAAGTTATAGTTAAAGCATTTTTCAATGGTCTAAGTTAAAAATTAAACAGAAGAACAGGTAGGTAGAGTAGTTTTCCTAATGTCTTCCTTTGCTGCCGTTTTAAGGAGCTGGATTTCATGACACCAATGAGTAAATATTTCCATTGCTGTTGCTATTATGTTGAAACTGTGGCATCATTCTTGTCTCCATTCAGGTTTGCCTTGGGTCCTTTTTGTTAGCAGGACTTACCTTTGCTAGAATCTGATGCAGTGCTTTTCCCCAGGAGTTCAGACTCCTCTGGGTAGAGCGGTGGCAGCTGTAGGAATTCCAGCTCCTGTGCAATCCATGGCCATTCAGAGAACCTTTTCCTGTGTGTGAGGCAGTGTCTGTGGTAGCTGTTGGGCTTGGCTGTGAGAGAGCAAGGGGAAAGGTGATGACTCCAAATTGTTCAAGAGTGTTCTTAAAAACTGGCAGGTATGTGGCACCTATTGCAGGGCTTGAGAAGATTAAACCCTTGCCTTCATCTGCTGTGCTCTCTTTGGAGTGCTGAGCGCTCACTGTGTTGGCAGAAGCCCCTTGTGTATGGGGCTCTGCTGAGAATGTTGAGATTTGTCTGAGTTTGTTTGTTTTACCTGGATGAAATGTGTCTGGAATAAGCTGTCCTAGCAAGCCTGTGGTTTGGCTGATGTTTACTGAGGCTACTCAAGGAATGTTTAATAGGTGCTGCACACAATAGACAGAGACATAAGAGTTTGTAGTGGAAAAGCAGGGGTAAATTGCATCTAGGATAGAGAAATATGGAAGTGCTAGACGAGCAAGTACAAGAAAATTGGTGTGATGAGATGTTATGTCCTGATTTTTCTGATAACTGAGTTGTGTGGTGGGTAATAGAGGGTTACAAAGCAGCTAGGCCCTGTTGCAGTGCTTTTTTACTGTTAAGCTGTGCTTTCTATCAGTGGAGGTAGCCAGATTTCTTTCTATGTTGTAGGTCCAGTGAATTCTGGACAGTTTTCTGTGTGATGGGAATATATTACCCAAGTGATAAATTATATTTTTTGTCCTCTCTACATTTGCACTCCCCTCTCACTCCTCCACAAAACAAAAAACAAAACAAAACAAAAAAACAGAAAAAAAAGCACATCACAAAAAAATCTCAACTGCTGTTTGTGTCTGAGTAGAGTGAAAAATGCAGAAGAGCTTCTTAAGTCAGACTTTGAATACCTGGTTTTGCAGGTGTCATTCATCTTTCCTTAAAAGTCCAGTTGTTAATGTTTTATGTTTATTTATAGACTCCTTTATTTTGAGCTACACATGCCTATGTGTAATGATTAGGACAGACATAGCTAAGGCAAAACTTGCTATAATAGTCTGCAAGTCAGAGTAATTCTGATAGAGGGGCTGGATAAAGTCCTTTTCTGAACTTGGGAAAAATATAAACTTGTAAAATACAGGATGAAATGTACATAGTGAGGCTGTGGCAATTTGTATGAAGCATCCCATGTTGTGTATGCTGCTTTTGCCTTCCCTTTGTGTTTCTGGATTCTTCTAACTTCTAATTAATATTTTTAGCTATGTAGTGAAGATAAACAGATAGCACTATGCAGGTTACAGGCTTGTGTAGTCTCAGATATATCCTTATTGAACACTTTGAGATGCAGGTTTTTTAGTGGGGAAAGGAGTTTTTAAGATGATTAGCTGCTGTGCTGCATTGGTACTGCTTTGTTAATGCAAAGATAAACACTGATTATAGAAGCTGATAGTGGTGGAGTCATACGGAGTGAGGTGTAGCTGTAAATACAGAACAATTACTTCAGGAGTAAACTGTGTCATTCTTTATCTAGTCAGAGAATCAAAATTTCTGTGGGTGTTTGTGTTTTGCTGTTCCTTTAAAGGAAGGCTGTGTGAGCTTGTGAAGTGTTTTCAGAGTCTGCTCACGTCTATTGCACAAGAGTAAGGGCTCCTTTGTACAGTGCTGATGGTGTGGGGTACCTGCACACACTTGTTGATAACTTGGACTTCAGAGTTTTGTTTTTCAAAAGCCTTTTGCGGCAAGGTGGCTGACTGTGCTTGCCCTAGGCATAGGCAGTGAGAGAAGTTTAACCTTAGGCTAGAGAGTCATGAATTACATATGGGGAGCATGGGATGGCTGGGAATTACCTGTTTATTGCTCTACCTCTAGGGAAGGTAAATGAACAAAGTCTGTTTACACACAGAACCATTGCAACTATTACTTGTTTTTCCTTTTGGTGGAAGTGAAAATGTCTTCGGGAATGTGGGGTTGTGAATGGAGGAGGAGTGGAATTTTAGATAGGCATGTGGCCTGAGGGATGTGCCTTAGTGTTTTGCTATTATGTTACAGTCCAGATAAGTCTGAATTAATTTCCCTTATTCTTTCAGTTATTTTTGAAGATAATAATGCAGCAGAAAAATGAAAAGCCGTAGAAGACCTTTGCTTTGGCAAAGAAGTCAGCTATTGGCCCAGTCTGGAAGATGGACCACTGTTTTTGGGAAGCCTGGGAAATACTGCTTCAAAAAGCAAGTTTTCCTAACTTAGAAGAAAAGACAGAGTGCCCAGCTATTTGTGAGTTTAAATCACAGCAAACTGTACAGAATACTGCAGTGCAGAAGGAAGACACTTGAGCTCCAAAGCAGGTGGGCTCCTGATGTGCTTCTAAATGCAGAAACCTGTCCAAAACTTACTGTTGAATTATACAATTTTCCTTACAAAACTACTGAGAGCAAAAAGATCCTGTCCATATCACGAAGCTGAAAGCTCGTCTGTAGAAGCAGTAAGGAAACTCAACAATGAATCCTTTCAGAGTGAAGATCCCTTGAATGAAGAATTTGAAACTGTTGCTGTTCTCAATAGCATCTCTGGCCATATCCATTATGTCTCATGTGGCTCGCTGGAAGGTGCTGCCTTACCTGTAAAGAAAGGTGGTTTTGTATATAGCGTGGAGGAGAGCAATAATGATGAGGGCAACACAGTCCTGGTAGTTTTAAACAACTATAAAAGGAAATGCTGTTGCAAAGGGAGTGGAATGGAACTTGTGGCCCCTTGACAGCTCTAAAGAGGTCCAAATTTAACCATCATACTGTAAAAAAGAGATTTTTATTTATGATGCATAAGAAACTTTCTATGGTTAGGTTTCGGTATAGAATCATAAAATTCCCGAAACTTCGAGCAAGAGGCAAGACTTGCAAATTAAGAAAAATCAGACGAAGGTGGGTGCAGAAAGTTACAAGGGACCATCAGGAAACGCTTCAGCGGGATTTTGAAGGTGGATTGTGTAATTTGTTTTCCTCCTGGAAATCTAAAAGTAAGCGTCTTTGGAAGCGGTACAGCTTATCAGATATGAACAATAATACACCCAAATCTGTAGGAGCGGAGAATGAGATCTGTGCACCTGAGATCTGCCACACGCAGGATGTGTCCGCTGAGCCGTGTTCCGAGGATCCAGAGTCCGGAGGGCACGGTAGCAGTGTGGATGCTGTCCCACCAGAACTGCATGTTAGACCTTCTGCAGAGGCAGAAACCTTGCACCAGGTGGAGACCAACGGGGCTCTTGCAGAGGATCATTGCTCTGACATTGTCGTCTCCGTGACAGGAAAAGAAATCGCTGTTTCGAATCAAGATGGTGCAGAATCCAAGGAGGTTGTGGGTGTAGATGGAATGACACTGTTGCAATCCTCCTCGCAGGATTCTGATGTCAGCGATAATTTTGCAAATGGACCTTTATCCATGGAGCTGACACAGAATGAGGACAGCTCTAGCCAGATGGAAGTAGAAGGCTCCTTAAACTTGGACATTTTTAGTTCAAAATTACTAGATCACCCTTACTGTAAAAGTCCTCTGGAGGAGCCTTCACCAGAAAGCACAGGACTGAAATCAGGAACTCGGAAGGGAGGCAAAAGGAACAGTCAGAAAACTTCCCGGGTGGCTGATGAGCAGCTGGCAACGTGGCTTTGTGGTATACCTTTAAATATCTTAGGGCATCCAGAAGTTCCTGAAAACTGCTGCGTGTATTGTGGAGTTTACATATTGTGTTAATTCCTTTATAAAATGGTGTCTTACTCTGAATTGTAAAGGTCACTTAGTATAACATTTGATTAAATGAGGCTGCAAAGAGGAGAGCTGCATGAAGGAGGGATGAATGAATGTTTATCTGACAAGCTATTTTAAGATTATTTTGTTTTAGAGAATACAATGTAGTTTAATTGGAATCTGCAGGAAATTGTTGATAGAAATTTTAAATGTCTTATCATGTGGAATCAAAAGGTTCAGGTTTTTAACTGGTTGAAAGTTGTTATTCTTAATTTGGTTTCTGAAAAACCTAGGTATTCTAATGCTTCCTTCTGCCCTTATACTCTCTTCTCTTGCTCACTAAATCACTTGAACTTGGGTTTTAATAGCCAAATACTGTTCATTGTCCCTTAGTTTTCTCTCCAATTGTTCATAGAGTAAGCTTAATGAATCCTATGAGACAATATTTTTTTAAAAGACTGGTCTTAGCAAAGGTTCTGCAAAAAGTCTTTGGGGTTTTTTTGTGCTATGCTGAGCATGCAGTATTCGATAGTCTCTCTAAAGAGAAGCATGATAAAAATAGTAATTGGTGTCTTATTTATGTGTAGCAGCTTTTTACACACAGAGTAAGGAGCAGTAAGCTAACACGTTGTGCCATCTTGTATGGTCAGTGTAACTTCAGAGATGTTCTGATATCTTCCTTTGGAGAAATTGGCTTTTTAGAGTCCCATAAACTGTAAGCTGGTGTCAATGAGTGTTAAAGGAATTGTTTGAAGTTTGACGTGCTCTGATTTTTCTGCCTACCTGTTTGTGCTTCAATTTTGCAATTGATTTCTCTAAAGCAAAATGTGAAGAAGGGGACAGTGAACTTCAAGAGAGGAGTTAGCTCTCCACATCCATATCTGTAAGTCAGTGTGGGATGTGCATCTCAGTGACTGGCTTTATGCGATCCAGCAAGGACCAGATGCTGTGTGAGAAATGGAGAGAAACTCTGGTAACCCAGTGAAGAGATCACTTCTGCAATGGAGTTTTCAAGTTTGTCCACCAGAAAAAGGGATGTAGTTCTTCTATAACAGGCAAGAGCCCAGGTTGTAGCAGGGTGGCAAAGGTTAACGTTTTGTGGTCTGATAGCATAGTACTTCTGAGTTTTCTCAGCTGAAAAGCTGTAAAGAATTGTAGTAGTAGGAGTTCTTGTGTGTTTAGGAGTGTTGTTAATAATTAACTGCACCCTAAAAGATAGCGCTGACCTGGCAAGAGTTTCTGGGGTAGAAAGATGAAGGAGGTGCAAGTGTTAGGGCTGCTCTTGGGTTTTGAATTTCTCTGCAGCAGCTGAACTCAGACGTTAATGGGCTGCAATGCTTAGTGCATTCAGAAGTGCTATTAGGTATCAAACAGCCCCATGGTAAATCCTGTTCATGATGGGTATCTGATTTTGCCCTGGGGCTGAACTTTGTATTCTTTTCCTTGAGTTACACCAGCCCAAGTGAGGTCAGTAGCACTGGAGGTCTGGAGCTCTGCTGCTCTTAGTTGTAATGACAAGAACAGTCCTTCCTCTGTGCGTTAATAAAAAGCATTTAAAATTTTTACATATTAAAACAGAATAAGGTACACTCATAAGCCCTATGCATTGTCTAGCTAGACTTCTAGCCAGAGTGAGGAACATCTTTCCTGTCACAGTGTACTGAGATGTAAGGGATAAAAGTTGTTAGGGAAAAGTGTGGCAGAGTTGCAGGAAGGTTCTTTTCCCATGAAGAATGCTTCATTGTGATTTGATCTTGTTCTTCAATCCTTCCTCCCTTCCTTCTCTCACACTTCTTGTTATATCTTCAGTGCTATTCTCAGCTCATTTTGGTTTGGGTTTTTTCTTGGTCTCTCTCCTTTGGTTTTTATTCTTACTGCTGTTTTTCTGGTGCTTTTTCTGTCCAGTGTTTCTCTCGTCTTGCTTTTTCCTATCCTGATCTTGAAAGTTTCCAGGAAATGTTCTTAAGGCCTTAGTAAGCACACAACGCCCTATCCAGTGATGCTCTGCCATCACACTCCAGGCTCAGAAGAGTCCTGGACTCTGATCTCAGATCCAGCTTTCTGTACACACCAGCTTTCTGTACACAGAACAAATGTTTTCTGCAGCATCTGAAAATTAATTTTCAGAGAGCTGGACAACTTGGTCTTTTTTCTCTTGTTTACTAGCAAGTGTTGAAATCCTGTTCCCCATTCTCTTTCATTCTCAGAGTGGTTTTGGATGCTTGTGTGGAATTTTTATCTCCAGTGTTCCAGTCATGTGTTTGAGAAAGAAAAACATCTATTTCCTAGGTTTTTCAATTCTTCCAGCATTCATCTCTTCATTATTTCCAAGTTAATACATTTTTCTGGTGTGGTTGCTCCGTGTTTTCCTGGGCAATGACAGGCTGACATGGCTGTCTGTGTCACCTTAAATGCCATCCCTGGGATACAAGAGTAAAGGAGTCACACTTGCTGGGAGTCTGGCGTCTTTTCCGTTCGCTGTGGTGCGGCAGCGGAACCGAGCAGGCTGCAAACACTGCCAGCTCCAGCTGCCTGCATTTGAGGAGAGTCATTCTGCCTGCCATAAGGACAGGATACTGGCTTTTCAATGAAACCTGTTGCAGGAACTGATGGCTTTTCACGTTGCAGTAAAATGATTTAAAATGCTAATTGAAGCAAGGAAGGGGATGGGTTCTTCTCTAGCACTGGTATAATTGGTTTGCTGTAGATATGTATGTGTATGGAAAGAAGAGGGGGTGATCTTTTCCTGTGAAGCTGAGTGATCAGATTCATGCATTTTTATTTTTGTCCTTCTTCCACTACCCCCGTTTTTATTTTATGTTGCCAATTTGAGCTTAGTTTTCCTAAATAGGTACTTGCCATGTGTGGTGCTGCATGTTGGTTGGGTGCAGAATGACTGCTGCTTGTACCTGTAAGAACTGAGAGCTTTATTGGATTGGTGAACTCAGAAGCTTTTTATATGTTTGCACTTTAATTTTTCTGATATATTTAAAGGATTCCTAGATGAAGTTATGAAGAAATATGGCAGTTTAGTACCACTCTGTGAAAAAGATGTCATGGGAAGATTAAAAGAAGTCTTTAATGAAGATTTCTCCCATAGGTGTGTAGCAGTATCACACTGTACACCTGGTAAAGAACAAAAATCACTTGCATTGCTACTGCATGATCTTCATCTAACAACTAGGAGAACCGAATCCATTTGACATGACCTTGACTTGATTTTTCTCTACCTTTTCGATCCTGTTTTAGAAAACCTTTTATCACCAGGGAAATCATGAAGTATCGAGAAAAACATCCAAAAACCTCCACTTGCAATTTCCGGGTCTTCTATAATAAGCACATGCTAGATATGGATGATTTGGCTACACTGGAAGGCCAGAACTGGCTGAATGACCAGGTCAGAGATGCTTGGTGTTTATGTGCTCCCCTAACCCTTTTTATCCCATTTATATTAGAATACCAGTTGTACACCTGCTGACATTGCAGGTGGGCTACCCTTACTTTACACTGCCCAAGTAAAAGGAGTGCTGGGCAGCTTTTGCAGTGACAGGTGCAATAAGTCTGGAAGCTGGGAGGTGTCACAATTAGCCTGTTTCCTTTTGAACAAATGATGTTGGACTATTTTGATAAAATAGTGGCTACTCATAGAGGTTTTAGTAACTTTCCCCATCCCAATTACAAGAATGACAGAGTGAAACAGCAAACTGTGGCCCACAGCCAAAAAACCAAGAAGGCTGCAGAGCCCAGGGCATGCACCAGTAGATTTAAATTGAATTAAACTGCATTTAAGATTGAGGCAGACTTCAAGCAGCAAGTTACAGTCTCTCTTCAGGATGACCACTATTAGTTGCAGAATGCTTGTCCTTCAGACAATGTGGCTCTTAAGTCTCCTCTCTGTATTGCTGATTTAAGTGGGTAGAGGCTTATGTTTTATGGGCACTTGTGAATTTGGGTCTTAAAAAATTGTGATATATGTATTTAACTATTTACTAACTCTTGCAGATAATTAACATGTATGGTGAACTCGTAATGGATGCAGTCCCTGAAAAGGTGAGGGGGTTTTGTTATTACACAAATGTGCCTAATGAGAGATGGAGAGGGGAGGGTGAAACTTTGCACACTTCAGGTATAGAATCAGGATTCAAGTCAACCATGGCCAACAAATTATAGTGGAATGAGTGGTTCCATTATAATATTTTGCTATGTGCTGCTCAAATTTTCTACCTTTCCTTTTCCCTTTTCAGTGCTGTTGCTCCTGTTTCAGGAACTGACTGTGTTAGCCCTGCAGGTGCTCTCTGTGGTAGCCTGAGGTCAGTGATGTACCTGTAGAAGACACGTGCCCCATTTTGGCCCATCCCACTCTCCTTACTTCCCTGGAGGTTTCTCTTTCCAGCCTATCAGCTTCTCAAGTGCTGTATTCATGCCTTTGCTCAGCAGCCTGGTGTTTCAGCTGAAATTTCTGATGAAGATGGATTTCTGCTGAGATGACAAACCAAGAGTGTTAGCATCTGAACCATGCACATGTGCTGCTTGCACTCACCCTCCCGCCCACCTCATAGCTGTGGGGGCTGTAACAGCTCAAGCTGTGTCAGCTGCCTGCCTGGTGAATGTGAATTTCTGTGGAGCTGCTTGGTTCCTTGGCAGTATTGACTCTGCAGGACTCTGTTTTGTGCATCCTCCTCAGAATGCTTACAGCTTTGCAACTGCAGTGCCTGGCTGTTGGTGACAATTGAGAGAAAGAAAGCAAAAAAAAGTAATCAAGATAACACCCCCCCCAATTTTGTGACTAAATTTGCAGCAGTGACAATTATAAAAACCCATCTGTTTAGGGACAGAACAGTTTTCAGGTGAGACCACAAAGGAGAACCAAACAAAGCCATTTTTAGATGAGCTCTGCACAATGTAACTCTTAAAATCTTCAAGCTGTACTAAATGAAGATGGTGATTCTTCATTAGTATTCTCCATATTTCCTGAGTGTGCTAGGCTAGGAGTATTGGAGATTGTATCTGTTTGCTTGTGTCTGCTTTTTCTTCCTAGTGCATAATTGAAATTCTCATGGGAGATTTTGTGCTGGTACCTCAGAATGTGGTTTTGAAGTCTGTTGGCATAGCTAATGGCTATTAGACTGTATTCTCAGATGCAGAATTTTCTAACTTTTTTTTTCAAGTAACAGCTTAAGCCTCCTACCACCTCTACACTAGCAGAATTATTAAAAACAGATGTTGCAGATTTCTATTTGTATTAATCTGTTAGTATAATCAAGAAGCAAAGCACAGGGAATAATAGTGTGAATTTGGAGCTAATTTTTTTTTTGCATAAGCCTACATTTTTTTGTCATAAATGTTGATTTTCACTTTCCAAATGGATCAGTCATACTTTAAAAATACTTCTCAATAGCAGAATATTGTTCATGTTATAAGAATTGAATGCCAAAGACAATGTTGTTGAACTAAATCTCATAACTGTTTTGATCAATTTTCTTTTTCTGAGTCTCAGCTTCCAGCAACTAAAGCCAGAAGTTGCTCCCTTCTCCACCACCCCTGCTTTTCCAGTCCAGTGTTCTCTTCCTTGATCCCTGTAAAGAACAACAAAAACTAACTCCTGGTCTTGGTGTTTTTCTCCCAAGTCTGTCCCCAGCAAAAAAATTAAATATGATATGCCTGGAGATACAAAAATGTAAATAAAAATGCTGCAGTGGCTCACATGATATATTGTATGGAAATGAGATGTTTATTTTATTAGCTTGCTGAAGAACAGTAAGAGTTGAGACTTGGCAAAGCCTCTGTTTGTCCCTACTGGGGTTCTGTTTCTAAACCTACATTAAATATTGCCTCATTACAAGTTATTTTGTATAAATTATCCTGGGGGAAGGGGAATGACTGTGCATGAAAATCTGGGTGCTCATTGCTCCTCTCTCTCTTTCTCTCTCTCTCTTTTTAGGTTCATTTCTTTAACAGCTTTTTTCATAGACAGCTCGTAACCAAAGGATATAATGGGGTAAAACGATGGACTAAAAAGGTACCTTTAACATGGTGTCATCAGTGCTGGGCTTCTGCTGGGCTGGGCTCAGTCACTGGCTTGAAGCTGGGTTAAGTGTTATTTGCAAAGGATGGGTTAGCAAAGGAGTTGTACAAAGTGGGAAGGGCTTGGTGGAAATAGTAGTGTGGCACTATTCAAGTTAGTACGGGTATGTTGTACTTGGAATGGCTAAATCTTCAGTGGGAGGTTATCTCTTTGTGTATGTTCATGAAAGTTGTTAATTTAACTGCAAGAAATGTCTCTTACTGCTCCTGACAGTGCCAGGTACACTAATCTACAGGAAAGCAGACTTAATTCTGCTTCTTCCTTTTATCTCAGCATGGTATTCTTTGACAAAATCAAATTGTTACTCCAAGTAACACATACCAGGTACTAGAAAGTAAAAAAGAGACCCATGGTTAATAAGCCAGACTGTTGTTCTCTTGACAGGAACAGAAATCACCTTGTTTTCCAGAACCCACACCAGATCATGGGTGTGATATTTTCAGGGATAGCTAATGCAAAAAGAAATACTCTCTTTTTTTTCTATGAACATTTGTCCTTTCTAATATGGGAGATGAGGCAAGACTAATCAAAGGCCATATTTGAATGTATGATCTTTCTGCAGAAGTACTTAAATAGCACACATCTGTGAAATGCTAGAGATGAACTCATTATCCAAATATAAAATCTATTCATATAATTTATTAAAAATCTCTTTAAAGAGAGATGGAATATCAGTGCTTAATATTCCCACATATTATTTTTTAAACGTTCCTTTCCTCCAGCAACCCAAGTTTTGTAAAAAACCCCGAAATTAAGGTAGATTCTGGAAGCAGGATCTGTATTGTTGTTGCTGCTGAGAGGTACCTGATGAGACAGGACAAGTTTTAGATATTTACACATAAATTCCTAAAACTCTCAAGCAAGAATGAAAACTAAGCAGTTTCTGTGGGAAAGATTCTGTAGACTCCTTCATCTTGCAATGTGCAATTAAGGGAAATTTGTTTCTGCTCTTGAAACACACCAGAGTATAGCACCATGTTTTGTAAATCTTCTCTCCTGGGATACAGGATATCCCGTGCTGGCTCTGGCTGCAGTGGTTTCAGAGCTCCTGTTAGTGTCTGTCCCTTCTGATCACCCATCACACTGGCACTCCTGATTCACTGTCATGACACAGAGCTGACTCTGCTCTCATGATCAAGTGAATCTGGGTTGCCACCACTCTTGCTGTACATCAGTTTGTAACTAAAGACAAACTTTTGGCTGCCTGTTTCTACTCTTCTGCTGCAGGATTGCACACCTGCAGTCATCCCACAACTAGGGCCACATGAGGTCCCTTGGGTTTTGTGTGGCTCTGCTGTTGCTGGACATCACAGAAGATGGAGTTCATTTCTCTTACTCCAGTTTTCCTTTGTGGTCTCAGCTTGCTGCTGGCTGACATCCTTGGGCTTCTCTCCACCAGTGATGGATTGGTGTGTAGTGAATGTGCTGTAATCCAGTCAGGAAGCAGTTTCTGCAGGTGGGAGCAGGGTCGATGCTTGTCACAATCAAAGGACTGTTGTAAGCCAGGCTCAGCTGATAACTGCTGTGAATGCCCACACCTTTTTGTCTCTTCGACTTCCCATTGTTACTCAAGAAATAGGCTTTTCTTTCCTACAAAAGCCCTGCCCTTGCCAGTAGTGTTGCAATTATGTACTGTTCAAATTGCACAGTGCTTAAAAAAACAGGAAAAAAGCTTAGAAATCTTCCCACAGGATGAGTTCATTTAGTTCAGGATTCTATTTTTGCTTATTTTCTGGACTGTGCCACCAAAACCCCAGTAATTAGACACTTCTTTCAAGAGGAGCTAGGAGAAGGAAGACCATGAAAGGCCCTGGCTTGGCTGGCTTCCAAAAGCATAAGGGCTCATCTGCCATACAGACACAGGGGGTGTTCCATCTGATCTACTTGTTCTGTACTTCAAGACCTTTTCCCTTGTTTGCTTGCCTGTGACCACAGTACATCTGCTACAAAGCTAGCTTTGAGAAAGGATGAATCTGCTCTACCTTCTTGCCCTCCTTTCCTCTGTTCACCAAAGCATCCTGCACTCCTCTGCTTTCCTCTGGCAAGTCCCAGAGCCTGGGTTAGAGCAGAAGGGGTCAAAATACAAACTTGCTGGCTTTGTGGGGTGTTTGTAATTACAGCCTCTTCATAGGATCATGGAATGGTTTGGCTTGGAAGAGACCTTACAGATCATCCAGTTCTGCCCCTCTGCCATGGGCAGGGACACCTTCCACTATCCCAGGTTGCTCCAAGCCCCATTCAGCCTCTGCCCCACTTCCAGGGGTGGGGCAGCCACAGCTTCTCTGGGCAACCTCTGCCTATGTCTCACCACCCTCACAGGGAAGAATTTCTTTCTTCCATCTAATCTAAACCTGTCCTCTGTCAGTTTAAAGCCATTCCCTCTTGTCCTGTCGCTCAATACCCTTGTCCAAAGTCCATCTCCAGCTTTTGTTGTAGTCCTTTAGGTACTAGAAGGTGCTATAGAGTCTCTATGGAGCCTTCTCTTCTCCAGACTGGACAGCCCAAACTTCCTCAGTCTGTCTTCATAGCAGAGGTACCCCAGGCCTCTGAAGATCTTTTGGGCTTCATCAGGACCTGATCCAACAGGTCCCCCTCCTTCTTACGTATGGGGCCTCAGAGCTGGACACAGCACTTCAGATGTGGTCTCCTGTGAGAGCAGTAGAAGGGCACAATCTCCTCCCTGACCTGCTGGCCTCACTGCTTGTGATGCAGCCCAGCGTGCAGTTGGCTTTCTGGGCTGTGAATGGGCTGTGAATGCACATTGCTGCCTTATGTTGAGCTTAGCATCAACAGCCCCAAAGTCTGTCACTTACTCATTTCTATCAGCAAAGATAGAATTGAGTGGTGCTCACACTGGACAAGTGTCATTACTGAAGAGATGAAGAGCTAACCTAAACTGAGGCTCAGTTGTATTGCCATCATTACCTAAGAAATCCCACTTCAACACACATGTTGCAGTGCAGCATGAGCAGGATTTTGTCACAAATACAGAAGTGATTAATTCTGATACTGTACAAGGTTCCTCAGCCACTTTCTGGACTGTAACTCTATTTTTGTGCCTGCTAATAAGTTGCGTATTAGGTAAACATGAAGAATGGGGTGAAAGAGTAGAGGGGGCAAAAGAAGATTTCAGTTACAGAGTGGCAGAAAGGAAACTTGGATACAATTAATCTCTGGCTATGCTGTATTCTGCCTGTGGAACTCTCTGTAATATATGTTGTTCTTTTTGCCAGGTGGACTTGTTTAAGAAGACTCTCTTGTTAATCCCTATTCACCTGGAAGTCCACTGGTCCCTCATTACTGTGAACATCCCCAGTCGAATTATTTCATTTTACGATTCCCAAGGCATTCATTTTAAGTTTTGTGTAGAGGTAAGAGTGACAGCTGTGTCTGCAAAGTCTGAACTGTTTTCTTAAAGGAAACACTCCCCCTTTGTTTCTGTTCAGCCATAAGCTTTAAATGTGGTATGTCTGTCATTGTCTTGCTGTGTATGAAATGAGAATCAGCCTGTCCTGCTGAGGAGTCTGAAGCACAGAGCTCGAGGGTCACACCAGAGCTGGGAGCTGAGGTCACACTGCCTATTGCCCAATTAGCCTGACCGTGTAATCAGCACAGCTTTGGTGACTCTGACTTGGCACTCCCACAAAAAGCAGGAGCTCAAAGCCCAGTGCCAAGGGGAAGCAGAAGAACCCCAAGGAGAGTGAGGGCACTTCTTTCATCTGTTAAGGGGCTTGTGTTTAGGATAAATGATAAATTGTGCTCCTTTAGGGGATAGGTTGCCTGGGTGAGAGCAGAGGACTGAAGATGCTGTAGTGTTGCCTGGTGGGGTTTATGTGTTACCGTGCTATTAACAGTGTGTTGCTTTTTTCCTTGTCCTGCATTGAAACGGGGTGTTTGCCTCTGGTTAGAACCCAGCAACCTTTCAGGTCTGCAACCTGAACACTGGAGTTAAATTATCAGTCTTCCTGATAAAGAACAGCCAGGAAATTTTTGCTGGGCTTAGCAAATTGTAATGACCCTCTTACAAAAGCTAATTTTGTCAACTTAATTGCTTGCTTGATGCAGCAGCCCTCTACTTTTAACTGTGTGTAGTTGTTGGCTTACAGAAGAGTAGTAATTATTGTACCCAGGAGAGTTCCCAGCCAGGACTTCTGAATGAAGATAGTATGCCTGCTGGCATTTGCTGAGGATGAAGCTAATGTTTGTCCTGGGAGCAAGAGATCTCATGCTCTCTAGCTTGTGAACATGCAGCATGAACCAACCACCAGCCCTACGGTCTCTCCTGCAGCCTTGCAACCTGATCTCTCCCATCCCATTCCAGGCAAGGCATTTGCACCTGAATGTCTCACAGACATGAGGAAATTTTATTTCTGCCTTTTCTAGGGGTAGGAGGGGAGCAGTACCCCAAAAATTCACTGTGATCCACACACTAAGGTGAATATTTGTGTGCTGCAGTGTTTAAATTGTGCTGTAAATTCCCAGCCTGTTTACAGAGAAGTAGGATTTGCTTAACCCAAGACCATAGTCTCATTTATCTTGCTTCCTTCTCTTCACTTGTGTCAGCCTATTTTTTTTTTCCCTGTATGTCACTAAAACTCTCCCTGGAGCTTTGTTGATTAGCTGCAGAACTGGAGCATTTTGTATTGAGATTCCAGCAGGAAAATGCTGTCGTATTGAACGTAAGGACCTTGGTGTCAGCCAGGAAAGAACACATGCCAGGCTGCTCTGTTTTTCTGTGCATGTCTGGGAGCACTCTGACCTTGTGCCTGGGTGCCATAGCTCGTCTGGAATGAAGTAGAGCAGTGTACAGTGTGGCTGAGGGGTGTTAGAGCTGCCCTTGATAGACTAAAATGAGCCTTGATGGTAGAAGGCACAGTATCCACCAGAGCTCATTTCTTTACCTCTAGATTTTAGCTCAGCTCCTAATACTCACCTGAAGTTTGTCCTCATTGTCAAAAGGATACCAACCAAGCAGTCAGTGTTTCTCTCCTGTTCTTTAGTGGGTGAATAATGTTGCTTTTTTTTCCTTCTTTAAAGAACATTCGAAAGTATTTGCTGACTGAAGCAAAAGAGAAGAATCGCCCCGAGTTCCTTCAGGGTTGGCAGACTGCTGTGACAAAGGTAAATGACAGCACTTTGAGCCCTGGGGTCTGACTTTGTGGGAGATTTCATGGAGCTGCTTCTAAATTCATATATTTGTACAAGTACTAAATGGGTTTATGCTGCCCACAGGGAGGGTGCTGGGAGAGATACAGGTAGTTACACATTGGAATTCCAGCTCTGTTGGTCATTCAACTCCCACCAGGGCTTTAGCACTTTCTGCAAGTGGCTTGGTGATCTGAGCCTTTCTCTGAACAATTAAATGTGTGCACAGCAAATCCTGCAGCTGGTGTCCATATTGACACAAGGTCAAGGACTGACTGAGCTGGACACTCAGCTGCCTCCCTTCTCCTGAAAGGGCTGTTCTGAATGGATGGGCTTTGGTGAGGGAGGGAACAGGCTGATATTGCTACTGCTGATATTTTATGTTTGCTATGGATAGACGGCTTTGGTCTCCAGGGCTGTTTGTGGCACATTGCGTTTGATCACAAGTAAACAAAGTCTGGCAACAATAAAAGGGAATAACTTGTGTGTAGTGTAAATGAGGGAATATGTAATTTGCGTAGCCATCCCATAATGGCTCCAAAGATATAAAACAGGTCATTGCACACTAGACATACTTCCAACAGCTCCCTCCTTGCACAGATTTATTTTTAGATGCTGATACAATGATAAAATGATTCTTCTCTGCACTCATGCACAACCTGTGCAGTCAGTTCATCCTCCTGCATTCTGTGAGGCAGAAGATCGGGGAGTTGAGAAAAAACAATTACTTTGCCTTTTCAAGTGCCAGAGACATAATAGCACTAGTGATTGGGACTTTTTAGCTCTGCATATCAAAATTGAGCATGTTTGAGGAAATAATGAAGGTTGAAAGTTATCATTTGAGACTGCCTTGCTCAGTCCTGTTGCCTAGTGATGAACCATTTGTCATGCTCTCTGAAACCCTTTGGTGTGGCTGGGGGAGGAAAGCCACTGCTGGTAGCATGGATGCTGAGAGTGATCTTCCTCTAGGCCTGTGTGACTTTGCTGATATAGTTTTGTCCTGTGTAAAGTAGATAATGCTGTACAAACATTTATTTAAACTAATTGAGAAGCTGTTCTGTGTAGGTCACTAAAAGAAAATAAACTTGAAAGAAAGACTGTAATTTATTTTCTGTCCTATACTATATATTTTTCTAACTATTAGGTGTTATTCTAACAAGGTGTTGAGTGTCACCTTGCAAAGTTTGGGATGAGAACAAGTAATTACAACTCCAGTTTCTGGTGCTGCAGAACAGCTATCTCTGAGCATGAGACAGCTGATCCTTATGCTGAATCTGCTTTTGGATATTAAGCAGGAGTTAGAGAATGAAAGGATCTAACTAAGTAAAAGGGTAAGGATCTGACATGTCTCCGGTTGTTTCTTTTCCTTTCAGTGCATTCCACAACAGAAAAATGACAGTGACTGTGGGGTTTTTGTGCTCCAGGTAAGAGTCTTCCTATGTAAAAATCAGTGGCCTATATTGTTCATGTAGTAAATGTCCTTTTTTTCAACCAAGCCTTTTCCTTTTCCCCAGTACTGCAAGTGCCTCGCCTTAGACCAGCCTTTTCAGTTCTCCCAGGAAGATATGCCCCGAGTGAGAAAAAGGATTTACAAGGAGCTGTGTGAACGCCAGCTAATAGACTAATAAAATGCAGCCAACCTAATTTCTCTGGCATTTCTGACAAGTTGCAGCTGGTGTTTGTGTACTTGAATTTCTGAAAATTTCCATGAATTTTGAGCGATTCTCAGCTGAGTGGTGTGGCCACTGTTGTTACCTCAATCTTTTGCAAAGTTCTTTAACTGGCAGAACATAACAGAGCTGCCACAGACTATTCCTAATGTCAGTTTGATTCTCTTATGTTCTTTCCTGTATTTAATATTTATTATTTCAGCATGCATATAGGCAAAGCATGCAACTAAACCCATGAAACGGTAGATTTGGGGCACCTTTGAGGTGTAGCTAGAAATGACAAATACAGGTGAATTTGTCTGGAAAAATAAAGATGCATGATATGTTTTCTGATGCAATAATGCTTTGAATGTATCAAAAAAAAATCAATGCCATAAAAAGAACAGCTAGAATGTATTTGATAGTTCCATTGTCCCTTGTGGCTGTGTAATACTGGATACCACATTTTAGGGTGGCTAAACTCATCTACAGCTTTAATTTGTGAAGACCCCTTTTTCAAATAGTCCAAGCTGCTAATAAAGTTTGTTCTGTTAGCATTTCTCTGGCTGTCATTATCAGCCTGTCCCTGTAGACAAAAAGCAGTCTTTGCACAAATAAAGCTTCAGCACTTGTCTGTGTAAGAGAAAGTACAGAAGTGTTCAGTCAGTCAGATAGGTGGTAAGTTCCAAGATGCTGCAGAAGTCTCCATGATGTGTGTATTAAAGAGAACTATAAAGCTAGCCTTGAAGAGTCACAGCCTAGATAGTAAGATAAACTCCTTGACAGTAACTGTTTACATCTCAGATGGCTTTGAGTCATTTCTCAGATCCACAATATGCAGTGAAAATGTACCATTTCTCCCTTCAGCTCTGTCTTCAAAGCTTGTTGTCTTTAACCTCCCATTGGCTTTTGCTTTTGTTCAAATGTAAATTAATTCATTTCTGCTGCATCTGCTGTTTGATTGTCGCGAACATCCCTGGTTTTGTCTGTGTCCAGTAGCACCGATGGGTCTGGCTGGGAGTTGCAGCACTTGTGGTGGGTGCAGTGCACACACGGCGAGGTGATGTCACCCTGCTCCAGAGGGATGGGAGCCCCCGAGCCCAGCCCTGAACTTTGCAGGGTTGTTGTGCTGGGCAGAGGGTGGGTGAGAGCAGTGGGTCTGCTGGGCTTTCACCTTGGGCTGTAAACTGTGATGTGCTCCTTGCTGAAGAGAGCTCCTTCTGCTTGAAGAGATTGTTGTCTGGCACTACTACACCGGCAAATGTCTTTGCTGTGTTTTTCTGCCAGATACAGGAATGAGCCCAGAGGAAAAGTATTTTCATTGCTAAGCATCATCTGCTGCACAGCTTCACTTTGTGTCCATTCATAGCCCTGGCTTCTGATGGAGGAAAACCACTTTGACTTCCCTGTCTTGCAAATTAATTCAGACTTGAGCTAAGCCAGGTGCAAATCCCTCCTAGATGACGGGAGGGAGAAGGGAGGGGGTGCCAAGCACAGTCAGGCCAGGAAGTGGAAGCACGTGCACACTGCTGTGCTGGAGAAGGAGTTCCTGCAGTATTCTTGCGTGTTCCCACTTCCCCTTGTTGGCAGCTGGCAAGGACTGGCTTAATTTAGCAAGATAAGGAAAGCCTTAAGCACTTGGGTTAGATAATTTAAATGAGGAACTTAATGAATCAGAAAGAACCTAAAACCCAGACAGGCAAGATACATCTGCCCACTGTATGGTGCAGAGCACCCCACAGCACGTGGTTTATTTGTGTTTCCCTGAGGTGTAACTGACAGGACAGCAGCACCTTCTTGAGGTGAGCACTTGTGAGCAGTGGAGGGTGACTTCCATGAAAACTGAAACTTGGGATGTAGTTCCTCCTGTGGGGTAGCCCATACAAGCCAGTGCAGCCATTCTCATCTTCTCTGTGCACTGCTGTCACAAGAATGCTTCCAGTGCTTATGTGGTGGGACAGCTGATCCAGGCCACAGCTAACCCAGAGGACAGTTCTTACCTCAGTATAAGCTGCTACTAATTGTGTGTCCCAGTATGAGGGAATACATAGAACTGGGTGGCCAGGGAGAGATGTGGAGGTGGTGCCACTCTGGATGCATGAAAGTGAGGCTTTATTTTCAAGTAAGACTCCTGGCAGAAAGGGAGTGGAACAAAAAGAACTGCATGAGCAAATTGCTTTTATTTTCAGAACTTGAGCAATTTGGTAAGGAAGCTTGAAAGGTGTCCTGTGAGACTATCAGCCTGGGAGGCTCAGTGCTTCAAAGAAAGACCCTCATTTTTTTGTGCAAGTTGCCGTGTTGATGGATATATTTCATTGCATGGGAATGTGCTGGAACATTGCACTACAGACAGTTGTTTCCTAAGGCTTGGTGCCTACTACTGGTTGGTAGGCATGCATCTTGCCCTGTATGAGAGATGGTGAGGAGCCTTTAATCACGATCCCCTTATCAGCAGCATCAGCCAAAGCACAGGATTTCTGTGGGCTGTGTGTTGAACGTGGGTGCTTTGAAGCAAGTGCATGTGTGTCCCAGATCATTGGAGGGGAGGGGGCTTGCATTTGAATCTGCTGCCTTGTGAACTGGGGAACAGGGTGGGGAAACATGCATGTTGGAAAGTACTTCTTATGTGCTTTCTTGTCATCTAGAGGTTTCCTGACAAGTGTTCCAGTTGGTTATGGGGCAGCGCAGAGGAGTTGCACTTGAGTCTCCAGCTGTGAACACACCAGTGAGGGGCCTCTGAAAAAAAAAGGAGGGGAAATTGAAAACAGATCTAATGTAAGCAAAGTATGTTGGTGCAGTGTTGAAATTAATCACAGGCAGTTGGAATCTCAGGCTCTGTAATGGTGTATCCTGTGAAACTGGACTAATTAACTCCTCCTTGAGAATGTCTTTGATGCCTTAAAGGAGATGGACTTCATAATCTGTAGTCATTTTACTAGTTCTTAAAACATTCAGAACTATGTAGAGTGTTTTTATTATGAGAGGCACATTTATGTGGATGTAGTTATGGCTGTTAGCAATTCCATTAATGTGATCTTCAGATTTTCATAAATCACTCTGAACTGGTTTGGCAGATGCTTAAATTTCACGACTTGTTCCAAAGAGATTGTCTCGCTGTGCTGATTTATACAAATAGTCCCAGAACTGGTGAAGCCTCTGCCTCGTGCGTGACAAATTTCAGCTACCTGAGTTGTAATAAACCTTAAACAGAATTGAAAATGAATTATCAGTTTCCATTTTGTTTGCTTTAATCTATAGTTTTAAATGACTGTGTCCCTGATACAAATCAATAAATGCAGTGTGGCCTTGATTCTGCAAGGTGAGTAGAGAGGTGCCTATTGCTGAGCTGCTGGCACTTGCAGGATGGAGGCTGGACCTTTGTGCTGTCTAATATACAGTTGTTCTGTTCTTACCTGTCTCTCTTGAGTGTGAAGGTGATATTTTGAATGTTTCACATGCACTGATCACTGAGCCAGACAGGCTTGCACAGAGCTGCTGGCTTGTGTTGAATCTCCAGCATAATGCTTAACCTACCTTTACTTTCTCAGACTTTTGATTGGCGTTATCTACTGTAGCATTTACTCAATTCAACGTGAAAATTTAAACCTTGCAAAGTGCTGCAGAGTTAACTCCACTGAGCAACGACTGTGCACTGTGGGTGTGCTCTTCCATTGAATGAAGCCCATGTTCCTGTGCAGAAATAAAATTGAGTTTTACCATAAACCCTATTTTCTTTCAGTGGTTTGGTTTCATTTTAATTTTAAAAGCAACTGATGTGATGTTTGAGGGAATGTTTGTAGCAGCTTGTTTTGGGATGTGTTATTAGGAGAAGCCTCTCCAGTTGATTAGTTCAGTAACTCTGAGCTGAACACTAATGATGCTCTCTGTCTCACAGTGATGTAACTTACTGTGGTTTAAGTTCTGACAACATACAAGATTGGAGATGTCACCCATTGCATAAATAAGGGTGTGAATCTTGCATTAGACACTTTCTTCTAAGGTGGCATTTAAAAAACACAAATCTGTCAACAGAGCACGTAGGACTTAAATTGCTTTTCTAGATCAAACTACACTAATGCCCTTCTTGTATTGCTTGTGGATTTAGCTGTGTAACTATAGAGTTAAATCTTGTCTTTGCTGCATGTTACAAAGCTATACAGCTTGTGAATTTGTGATAATGGTGAGAATGAAGGCTTAGCAAATGTCTCTTTAAGCTATTAATCATGAGACTGGCAACATCATTGTCTTTATTACATTCATAATTTAAAAATCCTATCTTGGAGGAGGAAACATGGATGCTTGTTAAATATATTCTTCAGTGGAAAGTACTAAGAAATCAGATCATTAAAGTACAGAATCATAAGAGACACTAGAGCCTTGCCAGGAACAATAATTACTATTTATATGTAATAGGCACTGGGAGGGAAAAAGATGAGTCTGGATTGCTTATGCCTGAACTTAATGGGTTTTATGAGTAACCAGCTAGAAGGATTTGGGGATTGAATTTCATTTCAGAGTATGTAATATTACAAACTACAGAGCTAAAAACTGTTGTAAACGGAGTGAAATATCTTGAGAAATCAACTGGTTTGTTTTCTCTCAACACAAGGAAGCAGAACATGTGCGAAGCAGCTCCAGCTCCTGCCTGAAATTCTGATGATTATTCATTCTTGGGTTTAATTCCAGCCTTGCAGGTAACTCATCTCCCCTAACCTGGCACTTTAGGGTTCCAGACCTTACCTGAGCACTAAGGTTTCCTGGGGCTCTTTACAGGCAACTTTGGGAAGTGGCTGAGAGGAGGAGGGATCAAAAATCTGTTGGGGAATCTGTTTGCACCACCTTGTGATAAATGTTTTGTGGAAGGAAGGGCAGGGGAGAAACTGAGCTTTTAAAAAGATGTATTTAACTGGATAATGTGGGTCAGGTCATGTTTATGGTACGTATAGAGCTTGATGCAGACAAGGAGCCATCTTGTTTATGGAAACCTTTGAGATGAGTGGGAGAGAAATGCAGGGAAGAGATGCCTTCTGCAGGGATCATTGCTCTGCACAAATGGACACTCTGTCTTGCTTCAAGCCTGTGCATTTTCCATCAACTTAATGCAGGCAGCAACTGCAGCAAAGGAAGAAATTCCCTCTGCAGTGTTCAGCTTCTTTAGGGCAGTTGGGGCTTGACAGTTCCTCCTCAGCATCTCTTGGCAGCTCCAGCCCATTGAAGAGCTGGCAGGCATTGCTGCTCCAGGCAAATACAGGGCTACTCCAATGCTCACAAATCCAATCAATTCCAGCTCACCTTTCAGGTCTGGCTTCTTTGGGGTTTCAGGTTTGAGGGGTTGCTGGGTTTTGTTTTGTTTTTAAAGAAGTCTGAAGTACAGAGAGTTTTAGGGTAATTCTTCAATTAGTATGTTCCCTTTTCATTCAGGAAACTTGGCTCAGAGATCTGCTCTCAGTTTTGCATACTGAAATGCTTCTGTTTCACTATTAATGGGCAGAAAAGCGTCTTCAGGGCCAAATTTTTGGCAGAGTTTTGGGTTTTGTTCTCTGGTGAATGATCTTCAGGTCAATGGTTTTTTCCCTTTAGAACATGAATATAGCTAAAGTATTCTTAAGTCATGAAATGTAATGCCTTGAATTAATGACCACTTAGGATTTTTGTAAGCAATTGGTTGTCCCCAGAGGGGATGTCCTAGTCTTTAGAAGGGACTGGGAAGTATTTTGAGGGGATCAGTGCTCTTTAGAAAACAGGGAGCATAAAGATCCAGCTCCCAAATTCACTCTCTGATCATTTTATGTGAACGAACATCAGAAACAGAGCATTTAAGTTCTGGTGCAGTTCTTAGAAGGGCTGTAGCTCATGGCCTTTCCTGGGGCTGTGGGTGTTCCCTAGGTGCAGCCTGAGTCAGATGGATCTTCCCAGGGTACTCTTTGGCCACCAGATGTCACGCAAGGACCACCAGAAGAGCGTGTGCTGCTGAGCTCCAGCTCCCAGCTCATGGGTTGACCAAGCCATGGTGTCTCCTGGTTGCGTGTCACTGCCACGTCGGTGGTTGTCTTCTCACACGTTCCTCAGCAACGTCTGCACTGCAGTTGCAGAAGGAATGTGTGTGTTAAACCAACCCCCCCACCACCACCTTCCACCCACCATCAAATCCACTGAAAATCCCTCTGTATCAAACATGTAAGTGTTTGGCTCCAGTGCGATTACTCCAGAGTCCCATCAATTTTACAAATTGGCCGAAACATTTTTTGGTAGAGAAGCCTTGCATACCAGAGGTCTTTAGTCTGATCAAACTGCTGCCCTACCATAGATCATACTGTTATTTTTATAACTCTGTATTACCGTGGCAAATGCTAGGAGAGGGGGGAAACCACATCAGTAGCAACCTCTGTCTGATTTGTGGTCATATGCTTATAACTTGACATGGTTTTGCAAATAACTAAACAAAACCAGGAATTCTTTTAGGGGGAGGAAAAAAAACCTACCCAAAACTCCAAAAAAAAGGCTGCATCAAATATCTTGTGTGGAGTCTGAATTGCTCACAATTTGCATCTTTTAATGGAAAATGGTTCAGTGCAGGAATAGGAACTGGTTGCCCTCTGTTAGCGAGTTGGGACTGTGCTGTGGCTGTCAACCACTGCCAAACACTGTGACAGCCTCTGGGCCATGCATTTTCTTGAATTTTTATTTAATTGCTGGTGTCTGCTCAGGCTTTATCCTAAATTTAGTAACATTCAGTGCTCACTTTTCTCTGCAATACCTTTATTAATTCCCATATAATCTGATCTCTAATTTTAAAGCCATCTGTCATTTTTGAGCTGTGTATTTTCCAGCTTTAAAAAGGTCTTGTTGAAGGAAAATTTAAATTCATGGTCTACTGAAAATGTATTTTTCTTTAAATTATTCATTGGTAAAATGTCTTTGAACTTGTGTTTGTGTAGCTGGTGAGCTGGGGGCAGATGTTGGGATTCCTGGATGCTCCTTGCTCAGATGCCCTATCCAGAGCACTGCTCACCTCATGGCAACAGTGGGACTTGCTGCATCAACACCTCGCCCAGGGACCAGCCTTCAGAGAGGTGTCCCCTGTCTGTCACACGCCATCCTGTTCACTAGGTGGCATTGCTTCCCATTCTAAAAGCTTCTAAATACTTCATTAATTATGCTAATCCCCGTGGTGGACGGAAAGTGAACTGCACTGCCATGTCTTCACCCTTGTGTGTCCTTTTTATTCTACTTTGCTGATGGGATTTCTTGGTTTGAGTGACCTGCAGCATCCTCATCCCAGTTGTTGAAGTTCAGTGTCCAGAGAAGGCTTTGGCTTGGCAAACATGAGTGAGCCTGTTGGGAACACTCTGAAGGTGCTGCCCTGGCTCTTGGTAGCCAGCTCTGTGATGCCAAGTCCACCAAAGTCATAATTCTCCTCAAGTTACTGACCTGGATTATTATCTTTAATATAAACTGTCAATGTATTTGCTGGAGCAGGGGTGGTGAAGCCTTGCCTGTCCTAGAGTGGGAGTAAAGTGTGCTGATGTGAGAATCCTTTCTGACATCAGACCAACCATGGGGGCAGCAGGACAGCAAGGTGCTCTGGAGGATAATGAGCTGCTACTCATCACTTGGGTGTTTTGAGGGAGATTTGTTCATCTCTTTTCCATGTAGCCCTGTTATTTTATTTTACATTCTTATGCCCTTCCTTGTCTTCCTCCTTTCCTTACACGAAGTCTTAATTAAGGGCTGGAACGCAGTAGATGTAAGAATCCTGTCTGTTGCCAATGGGAATTAATTGCAGCCTTTTGTAGGCTTTAAAATGAGATGAATTTTGCTTTACAGGCTCGTTTTAGTAGCAGGAGTACTTGGTTTGTCCGTGGGACACATCAGGAGGGTGAGGTGGCAAGGTCTCTGTGAGGTGCAGCTCTCACCTCTTAGGTGTCAGGTCCTGGGTGTGTGAAATCACAGGAACCTGCGAGGCTGAGAATGACCAAACTCCCTGAGGCATCTGATGCAGCTGAGATCAGGGTGCTGCCCCTCGAGAGAGGGGGGTCCTGCCACTTCCCAGCCTGCAATATTGGTGCCCCTTTCCCCTTGCAAACCCTGGTGGTGCCACATGTGAGTTAAGACCTGCAGAGGCCGATCAGGACAGGCGAGTCCCACGCTGGGCTCAAGAACATCCTTGCTTTGCTCTCATGAAAGGACAAGACAAAGTAGTTTTTGAACAAGACTTCTAATGAACAAGCAAGATAAAAATAAATGTAAATTGAAGATCCTGTTTCTCATGTGTATTTTATTAAAGACTACAGAGTTGTTCGTTCTTGCTGTGTAGTATAATTGCTAAAACATGATTTGTAACCAAATATAGCTGCTTGCATTAAAAATGGCAGTACTTCTTACTAGGGAGGATGATATGGTAAAGGAATGCTCATTTAAACAATTACATAGTTCAATTTTTGTATTCAAAACCTCAGCTTTTTCACTTTTTTAAAAGTGAACATAACCTTGAGATGTTTTTTAGCTTGAATTTTGTTGGGCTGCACTTGGATGAAGAATGGTATGCAATTAAAATAAACAATATACTTTTAAAACTGGTTATATACAGAAATTAAACTTGTCAAACCATGTTTTGCATTTTGCAGTGATTGAGTACAAGATAATGAATGTGACAGATTCTGGTCACAACAGGACTATGCCTTTCATTGTCCAGGGCCTCTGCAGTCATGGAAAGCATTTCCAGAAGCCATTTATGAGACAGCAAGGGCTTACATTTAGAGGTTTAGTACCTACAGCTTTTTGAAATGTTTTGTGTGGCTTTTTTCCTCTGAAATTCTAGAGTTTCTAGCTCTCACCCTTCCATTGTGGGTTCAGATTTGCCAGGTGAGCAAGGATGGGAAGATTGATTCCCTGTTCTCCCAGTTCCATCTGAACTGGGCTGGGTGAAGATCACCTTGACCTATACTTGGTAGCTGGACTGGAAACTGTTGGCAGGAGATGAGCTTTGTGTGACAACATGTGCAGATATTTACATGTGGTAAATAAATCCATCCTTTGTTCCAGTCTAAAGGCTGATATGGTGTTAAGTCACCAAGGGTTACCTGTCTTCTGAGGGCAGGGATGCTCCTTTCTGAGTTTGTAACCTGCTGAAACTCCCACATCCATCACCTGAAGCTGGCCTTTCTGAAATACCTGGTTCTTGATGATGTGAGAGCAGTCAAGGCTGTGCTGTACAAGGCTGGGATCCTGAGGCCTCCTCAGGTCTCTCTTGCCCTCAAAAGGTTTAAATGCTTGCTGGCTCAGGCTCAGTGTTGACTGGAAGGAGGATGTGTTGTGGCAGTCCTGGTGTGCAGGAAAATGCCTTTTCAAACCTCTCTGCTGTTTCCCAAGGAATTCAAGATCCAGTTGTACATCCACACCTTTCATTCCTAAGTACCCCTCTCATGAGATCCAGATACAAACTATTTCAGAGATCTTTAAAAATCAATAGTCCTGGAAAAAAGTAAACAACTTCCCTCTGATTTGAGATGAAGTCTCCAAGAGCCTGTGGATGTCTCTGGGGAGGATCATCAAAACTATCTTCAGCCCCACTCCCATGTCAGAGTTTTTATCTGGAGGAAAAGAACAATTGCATTTAATTTGAAATGCTCTTAGGAGATGATAACTTATTTTAGAATTAGAATTGAAATAAGACTTTTTTTTAGACTTGACTGGAAGTTTTGGATACTTTCAACCTTATCTAAACAAAAACATTGATTTTTGGTGAGATGTCTCCAAAGCCACACTTCTGAAAGCTCATTCAACAGAATGCTTAAAGGTTTTATTTCTATCCCAAAGGTGAAAGAAAACAACTTCAAAATGTCAGAAATGCTGTTACCTGATGAGCTCTATTTTTTGTAAGGTCAAGAAAAAGTGATGGATACAGTAACAAGCGTTTCTACTGTTTCCTTTTAAAATATCTATGTGATGCTCAAGTTCGTAAGTGAAGTGTGTGCCTTTCAGAAGCTAAAAAATAGCAGTGTAAAGCCAGAGTCCTTGGTCTGTCCCTCCTTGTTTCTCCTCAAATCGATTTTTATTTTAAGTTCTTCTGGTGTAAATAATTTTAATGAAAAGGAGAAAATTGCTAGGTGGAGTTTATCATCTGGAATATATAGGCTTAGATGGTTTCTTGAAATACAGAAGACATGTGAGCAGAGCTCTGAATGCCCTGGAGAAATAGCGCCAAATCCCTTAAAAATAAAATAATAATTTAAAAAAAAGTTGTTATCCTTCAGTAGACTGGCCTGGTGCCATTCTGTGTGAATGGAAGGGTTGGGGCTGTGGGTGCAGCCTGTGTGATGGAGCTGCCCCTGTGCCTTGGACACATTGCAGGGCCAGACCCCTTTCTCACAGCCCTTGAAGCAGGGGCAAGAGCAGCTGAGGAGCCTCATCCTCATCCTCCCCACTTCATTTTCTTGAAACTGTGGTTCCGGGAGATGGGGAAGGACATGTTTGTGGGGGACTGGGGGAAAAAGGGGATTTGAGCAAGGCCATGATCCATCCCACAATGGATCCATGTGATCCATGACCACACTTGCTCTGTGCTCCTCATTTCTTCCTTTTATCCTCTGATAAACACATACCAGTTTGAAGGAAAAAGAGAGAGGAGAGAAAAAACTTGAGGTAGGAAGAAACCACGTGGATGCCAGCCCATCTCCTTCCCAGGAGAGGGCTGCATGCAGGAATATGTGTGTCTACAGAGTTTTGTGCTCTCCAAACCTCTTTGTGTCTTGGGTCTTTACTGCTGGGAGATCCTCTAAGGCCATGGTTCAAAATCTAGCTTGTGTTTCTTGCCCTACTGCCCCACACCTTTATCAGGGTCCCACTGAGCATCCTCATCCTCCTGTGCCCCCATGCCAGCCCATCAGGGGCTGCTCCCAGCTCCAGCCCTGCTCGTTTCCCCAGACTCCTGAATTCCCCTGCCCTGATCCTGTCCCTGGTCACCTCCGTGTGGTTTTGTCACCTCAGCGCTGCCCGGGGCTGTGCCCATGAGCCTCCCCTGCCCTGCTGTGCCCCTGCCATCAGCAGTGACCGTCCCCAGGGCTCACAGCAGGGAGCAGGAACCTCTCTGCTGACACCAGCGGGCGTCCGAGGGGGTCCGTAATGCTTTGCAGACAATTTTCTCTCTGTTATTGTTTTAAACTCCGTGTTA
>NW_005054309.1:3847896-3873522 GCF_000277835.1 Geospiza fortis | reverse complement strand
TTCCTGCTTCCCAGGTTTCCGCGTGTTTCAAATTATTTTCCCCAGAGGCATCGACAGCATTTTTCCAAATTGAATCTCATTTATTTTCTACCCAGGTTTCCAATCTCTCTGGGGCTCTTTGTATTATTTCTCAGTCCGCACTGCCGTACAATATATCCTAATTTAGTATCATCTGTGAATTATATTACCATGCCCTTTAGTTCTTCTTCTATTTAATGAAGATATTTCCAAGAAAAAAAATCTAAACTACATTTTATTAAAATAAGAAGGTAGAGTCTTAAAAACTCCTTTGTGGGTTTCCAATATGAATTCTTTCTAAATCTTTTTCAAAGGAATCTTCAGTGTCTTAAAGAGAAATTAAAATCTTCCAAATACCAAAGTTCATAGGTGTAAAAATTAATCAGTTTTTCAATTAGTTGAGACCTCTGCCCCTGTGTAGTGAGCTCTGCATAGTGCACTTTCCCTGACATAGACACCATCTATGTACTTGCAGCAGATTTTTTTTTAAACCAGCACCAAACATATGTTTCAATTCCTCAATAAATTTGTTCCCTTTCCCTTCCTGACCTTTTCAGGTTTGCTCTATGTGGCTGTTCTAGCAAACATGTACACTGTCAGGAATGGTGCTGAAGCAGCATATTTTAATGCAAACTATGCAGGCTTATTCATAGGAAGTGATTTTCGAATTCAGAATCATGAATATTTGCACTGTAAGGTTGATTCTGTTGTAGCTTTTTATTTATAAGCTAAGAAGTGCTGCCTGTTGGTGCCTGGCTGGGAGAGCACCGCGCCTGTGTTGTGGGGAATGCACTGAGCTCTGGGAGCTGCATGTCCTGTCAGCACAGCTCAGATTTCCAGCCCTGCACAGGGAAATAGCACTGGCAGCAGATAGTTTGCTGGAGATTCATATCCTGAAATATTTGCTGCATAATTTCTAGCAATGGGCAATTTCATGAAGACTATGATCTGCTTGTGAAGAGAAATAAGATGTAAATTGGATTAATAAATTGTTCTCTGCAAACGGTTTGCTGGCTCCAGAGGGCTTTTCTCTGAGAAGTGCTGGGGTCTTGGATGGATTGGGGGTTTGACCCTGCATGCACACCAGTGCTGGGGGAGGCTTCTGAAACACCTCAAGCTTTGGCATGTCCTGGCTCTACTGACCCATCCCACTCTGCCTTTGGCTCCTGCTCTCCGGGGACTTCCCCCCTTCAGCTGGAGATGACCATGCTGAGCAGGGCTGTGGATGCTGCTGGAAAAATTCGTGCTCTGTTTTATCCTGGAGAACGTGTGGGCTAATTGGGGTGGGTAATGCTGTGTCCCCTGCCTCAGGGGTGAGGAGGGCTGGTGTTGGAGCTTGGAAGCGTCTGCGGTGTCAGTGCACAGGCTGAGCTGCCTGCGTGTCCCTGTCCCCTTTGGGTTGCTGTTGTTTGTTTTGGTGTTAAGAAATGAGCCTTGTTCTCTGCAGGTGTAGGGAGTTCCCCAGGGATGAGGAATCCCCGCGCTCCGGGGGCTGTGCCACCGACATTCCTGCCACCACCGAGGGGATGCTCCGGGTGGAGCCACGGGCTCGCTGCCACGCAGCAGCTGTAGGAAGTTAGAGGAGCCTTGGGGCTATTCTGGGAAACACTGAGGGAGATTCCCGAGGTTTCCAGAGCAGAAAACTGGCTCAGAACTGCCTGCCTCCATGCCAGACAGGGATGATGTAGAGCTGGGCGCAGAGCCCTGCAGAGAAGGATGTTTGATTGACAAATCAATGGGATCTTGGAGGAGCAATGCAGAGTCAGGGACCACCAAGAAGGGTGCTGGAGGGCCTGGCCCTGTGCTTGTGGATTGCTCAGTAGGCTGCAGCTGAGATCCACATCCCTTGTATGGCACAGCAGGCTCCCTCAGGATACTGGCATGCCCCTCACATGGCACTGGGTCTAGGGCCCATGGCTGGTATGGGACAGGGGGTGTAGGACATCACCTGCCTGTCCCCTGGGCCAGAGAGAAGATACTTGTTGCATTGTCTTGATGGGTTCAAAAGTAGTAAAATTACTCATCCCTCGTGCCAATCCCATGGAGCAAAAACCTTGCTCAAAGAGGGGCTAAAAGCCGCATGTGCAATGCTGATATTTGCACTGTGTTCCACATGAGCACATATGGGTGTGGAAAACACTGGGTCCAGAACCTCCTTGGTAACTGCAGGTCTGGTGAAGCTGTGCTTCCTTAGCTCTCCATGAAAGCCACCTTTTGTTTCCAAAGCCACCTTTCCTTTAAGTCCTGGTCATGAAAGGAAGCTCCAGCTCGGTGAGCAGTGTTGTGTTACTCAAGCAAGTGTTTAGGGAGTGGCATGTCCCTGGGGACAGTGGTGCCTTTATCCCAGGGGACACACCCAGACCTGTGCACCCCTCCTGTGCCACAGGCCAAATACCAAGTGCTCTGACTGAGCACCCCTCCTCCCCTTTATCAATAATTTTAATCGTTTTAATAATGTCCCCTTGCACGGATAGGATTACGATTAGAAAATGTCAGAGCCTTGTTATCATCTAATTAGAGTCACATTTCAGCAGAATAGAAAGGAAAATCTTCAAGCGCTGCCTTGTGCAATGAAATGGGGAGAAAGTGCTGATTTGAACCAGCTGCAGGCTGGGCCGGGCTGGGACACGGGGCACAGCACAGGACATGGCAGCAGGCCCTGGTCAGAGCCCTCTGTGCAATCAGTGCAAACTGCTCCCAGATCACTTTCGCAGAGCGAAAAACTCCGGCACAGTCCAGTAAAAACAATCAGGCTGTCAAGTTTGCCGGCTAACAGCTGAGGGGGTCAGAGCAGCAACACAACACAAACCAAAATAAACACCACCTCACTCTGCCAAAAAGCCTTTATCACTCTTCTGGGAGAGAGGGAGGCACTTTCAGATGGCTTTAACTTTTCCCTTTTTTTGGTTGTTTGTTTTTGTATGCTCAAATGTGAGCTGAGAGTTAGGATCTCTTTCCGCCCTTCCCCTAATGCCATTATGGCAGGCCGAGGTACTCTTAGGAGAGCCTCTTTGTTTGCCTTTTGCAGGAGGAGGCTGGAAAGGCAGAGGGGAGAGTGGGTGTGCTTAACCCCTTGGAAGCTGCCTGGGGGTTCGCTTTGGCCTAGCTCATCCTTGGGCCTCTGCAGCACAGCATCCCATTTGGGGAGGAGGTTGCATGGCTGCAGCGAGGGGCAGGGCTCTGATGATGCTGGAGTGTCCATGTCTGTGTGGGATTGGAGTGGCAGCATGCCTGCTGGAGGGGAGCCTCAGCTCCTGCAGGCCTAATGACTCCAAGGGCTGCAGCAATGCAGGGGTGACACTGTGCAGTGTTAGGGCTCAAATGAGCATTCACAAGTGCCAGGGCTGCAGGGAGAGCGATGCATGCCCTGGCTCCTCAGTCCCTCCACACAGAGCCCCTCTGGCTGCCCTCCCACTGGGATCTGCACATCAGTCTGCCCAGGGAGCTCATGTCTGGTAGCTGAGCAGGGGAGCCAGCAGGGAGCTGTAAAACCCAAACCTTCTGCAGCTGCTGTGAGCCTGAGCTGGGGATTGAGGTCCTGCTGTCGTCCCAGTGGGACAAGCAGAACTGGCTGCACTTGGCCAGATCACAGGGTGAGGGGAGAAAAATTGAGTATTTCTCTCAAAAGAAATACTTTTGCTGTTGTGCCTCACCCCACTCTGTAGGGATAGAACTATAGATTCATAGAATTCAGGCTGGAAAAGACCTCCAAGATCATTAAGCCAAACCAAACCCAAGGGATACGCCCCTTGCAGCCACATTACAGTGCTTTGCTCTGGGGAAGCAGCCATGGTTCCCCCATGGGTTTAGCAGCATGAATGCCTCCAAAGGTCTGGGCTTAACCACTCTCCTTAGGGCCAAAAGGGTCTTTCCCCTGTGATTCCTGCCTTTGGGAGCCTGCTGAAGGAGCAGGAGGACCGTGGCCACCTGCTGGTGTGGTGCTTGCCTGAGGCTGGCCACCTTACACCGGCACTTTGTGCTGGGAGCACCTGCTGTGCACAGGGGGCTGGACCCCAGCACTGACCAGCCCCACATAATAAATAACCACAGTAAAAATAGCCATCACTTAAATAGCACTTTACATCCTCAGGATGCTGTAAAACCCCAAATGCTTAATCACAAGCAGCTCTCTTGATGTTTAGAGTGAGCTGATATTTTGGGTCTCGGAGGAGAATGTGTTTTCTGGTGCCAAGAGCTACAGTGGGCTGTGTCAGCAGCTCCTCCGGGAGCAGGACAGGGCCACAGCAGAGGCAATTAAAGCTCAGGTGTTACACCAGCACATTGGAGTGACCCAGCCCGTGGCAGGGGCTGGTTCTGAGCCAGCACCCAGCACTGAGCCCTCCTCCCCCCTGCCACTGCTCTGCAGCCATCTACAGAGCTCCCGACATTTTGGGATTTGCTATATTTAAACGGGCGGACAGTTTAGCCCTGGCCAGGAGCTCACCTCTGACAGTGATGGCTATTGAGAGTGGCACCGGGCTGCCCCCGCTGTGCCAGGGGCCAGCAGTGCCATTTCTGCCAGGCACAGCTCCCCCTTCCCAATTAGGGGTGCTGCTAATTTTAAACGAGCTGCTGCCGCCAAGTAGGAGCACTTAAAATATCATCCAGCCCAAGTGCCTGTGGTGAGAGCTGAGGGTTGAGTGTGAAGTGGAAGCTCTGGTCCCTGATATTTCAGGGCAGGGAGAGCTGTACCCCTCTGCCTGCTGCAATGGGCAGGCTTGGCAAAGGAGGATTTTCTTTGGGTCTATGTTTTCCAGAACTTGCGGAGGGAGAGGGAGGTTTCTTTAATCAAAGTGAAAACTAGCTCTGATTTCATTTTAAAACTTGTGAAAACGTTTAATTTGACCTGATGCAAAGTGTTGCATTTCATTTTGCATTTTAATTAATTTTGTGATCTTCTAATTAGACTAATTTCAAAGAAAAAAAGTGTTTCTCTCAAAACTAGAAGTCAGAAGATTTTGAAGATCATTTTTGGCTCTGAAACACTGCTTAAAAGCGTCAGAGATGCTTTCTAGAAACCCAGGTTAATTCCTGCCTTTAAAGAGTTTACAAATGTCGTGGGAGTTAAACCCAAGGAGTGCTTTTAAAAAGGACCCTTGTTCCTCAGAAAGTGAGCACTGCTGCCTGTGATCCTGGAATGAAAGGGGAGAGGGTCTCTTCTCAGACCTTTCCTGCTCCTGAAAAAATTCAGGGCACTTGTGGGTATTATAGAGGGAGCTGGAGCCCATCACTGGCCAAGGCCCTCATGACTTTAGGAAGCCCCAGCCATGGCAAAATCTCACAGTGCCTGAGTCCCTGCTCTTAAAGGAACACAGCAAAGGACCTGGGATGGAGCCTCGTGGGATATTTCCCACTGAAGAGGCCTTTGTTCCCCATGTTGTTTACCTGCTGCCGTGGGCAGTTTGAGGATGAGTCCACCTGGAGAGCCTCCACCAGCTCCAGCTTCAAGCCCTGCTGGCACTATGAGTATCCAAGGTCATCTGACATTGCTCAGATCTTAGTTTTGCTTTAATGTGTCGCTTTTTCCAGTCAATTAACAAAATAGAACCACGGATTTTAAAATTCATACATGTTTACAAAGTATTATAGGCAGTTAATCCCACTCTGAGGTCCCATGGGTTTCCTGGAGCTGTATGGGCACACCTAAGCTCCATGCATTCCTAGAGGAAAAAAAAAAAATTCTTTAGAAAAAACCTTAAAAATGTCAGTGGGTGGCTGTAGCTGCAGCATGGGCTCAGGGGACAGATGCTCAGCTGCTGCTCTGCCACTGGCCCTCATCACACCAGAGTTACCAGCACCTCTATGAAGGAGACCACACTGAGCCTTAAATGAGGAACTTGCTGGTCTGCTGACCATCATCAGGGCTTCTCCAAAAGAGTCCTCTGCCCTGTAGAGTGAAGTATGTGTCACCCTGGAATATTGTTCCCTGCTCAGTGCTCCACCAAGGCAGCTCCAGCCCCCTCCAGGTGCTCCTTAACTTGTGCTGGGTCTCACCTCCTCAGGCTCCAGGGACTGGTGGCATCCACCTGCCTGATGGTGGTGCAAGAGAAGAGCTCACGTAGGTGCAGCCGGATGCAACTTCCAACTCCACCACAGCCATAGCTCCCATGTAAGAACCTGCAGGTGTGGGACAAAGGTGCCACCCTAGGGCAGAAGGACCCCTGGCTGATGCTGATCCCATAAGATGAAGGGAGGCTTTGAGAAACTAAAAATCCTTCGGGAATTTGGCAACACACTCACCCCTGGTGGAAGTTGTCACAGGGCTGTTCCTTCTCCTAGAGCCCTGTTGGTGTTTCACTTTAATTGGATTGTGGGTGTCCTTCCAACTTTGTCCATTTCTGACACTTGGGAGCCAACAATGGAGGAGCTGCCTGCTGTTGAACATCACTTTTTGTACATGATATTGAAAGGGCAGCGGGTACCAGATACCTCAATGCTTTTGGGAAGTTTACACTGCATTTTGGAAAGTGTTAGGGCTGCATTAGCAGGAGGTAATTTTATGCAGCATGACAGTGGCACTCGAATAAACTCTGACCCTCGATGGGCACAGGGCAGGGCTTTACTGAGGGTGTGTGCCCTTGGATTGACTCAGCTGGTGGGAATGTGTTTCCCTGTACCACTGACCTGCCCTGAGCCACCCCCAGAGCCTTTTCCCCACTTTAGTATTCCTGGGTGTATTTTCTCTGCTCGGTGATTAGAAGTCAGCACTCTGAGGCTGCAGAACAAAACACTTTCCTTGAGGATGGCATTTGCATTTGAAAGGCACGGTGGCTGTTCCAGGGACTTCAGTACTTCACTAACTTCTTCTGTACAGTCTCCTGGCTCTGTTCTCACAGTGCTTAATTTGGGGCTCCATGCTCTGATCCCAGCGACCTGCATCTGGCTCGAAGCCAGCCTTAATTGCCCTGTCTCGGGGTGGCTGGGAGAGCCATCCAGCTCCAGCAGAAATTACAGTGCTCTGAGGACAGCTGCAATTTCTGTCCTGCTGCCCCCAGTTCCTGGGAACTCTCCTGGCAATCAGCAAATGATGTGACTCACGTTCAAAGAAGCCAGATCCACTCCAGCCTAGCATGATATTTTGATTAGTAAGAGGCTGGCATAAGAGCCGAGTGGTTCCTGTGTGTGTGACAGGCTGTGAGTGTCATTCCCCCACTGCACCAGGCTCCTGCTCACTGCTGTGGCTTTGGGGAGTGAGTAAGGACCAAGTTGGGGTGCACACTTGCGCCTCACCTTCCCTGTGGTGGGATGAGGAGCTCCTGCTGGCCAGCCATGCCAACAGGACCCTCACAGCCCTGCTCTCCCTGCAGGACCGGGCTTGGTCCCCCTGGGGCAGGTTTGGTGATGCAAGCAGAGCTCTGGTGGCAAAGCTGTGTAACCCAGCCCTGCCTAGACCTTCTCTTCTTTGCACAAAAATTCTACAGCTGGAAGTCAGGCTTTGTTTACCCAGAAACCCAGGCAGTTTGCAGGAGAGTGTCTTAAGTCCCCAGATGCATAGGTGAGATGGGAAATTGCAAATGCTACCACCTATAAATGTGTGTGCGAGCTGGGATGTGCTCAGAAATGCTCACTTTTATCAGCTCTACCTAGTTCTGGAGATGCCTGGTTAATTTATCAACTGAGAAGCTCCATCTCGCTAAAAGTCTCATTTCCATATTCTTTCCAGATGGTCAAGATGCCACAGAGACAGTTTCTAAGTAAATAACTTGCTTCTTCATGCAGCCCACTGCCAGCCTCCCAAGTAGCTGCCCCAGATGGCTGGAGCATCCGAGAGGCACCTGCGATGTGACAGAAAGTGCCGAGTCGCATGAATAATAGATACGGGGTAGCTGTGACTTGGTCCAGCAAATTCTCTGTTTGCAGCCCGGGTCTGGGATGGAGAACTGCTGGGAAGTCACAATGCCCTCTCCCGTGTGGGTCCAGCACAGCTTGGGGGTTCCTTGGTGGCCCTCGGGGTGGGGATGGGGATGCCCCGTGGCTGGGCTGGGCTGCGGCTGTGCCGGCTTCTCTCTGCACCGCCGCCGATCGCAAGGTACAACCAAAAGGTTAAAAGCATTTAATTATGCTGATGCTTTCCCAGCGGATTAAACAAGAGGATAAATAGACTACAGCGTGTTATTTGGGATTTGATTTTGTTTTTTAAACAAGGGGAGGGAGGCGGGAGGCTGCGGCTCCTTGGCAGCTGTCACACGTTCCGCTTTTGATGGTGTCAGTTGTGTCTGTGAGGAGGTGTTTCTCTTGCCACTGTCAGCATTTTCCGGGGGAGGCTGAATTCATTGATACAGTCTGTTTGCTGTCCACATATTCACAGTTCATGTGTTACATTTTACATAAAGTAAACTTAGCAAGGGGAAAACCTATTCTGCAATTCTTCAAAGCTAATGCACACTAAATATATTCTGACACTGACAGGTATTTCTTATTAAATAGCTCTGAACTGCAGTACCAGGTTTTGCTTAAGTGGCATTATTCTCCCTGAGCAAAGACAGTTCATTTATTAGTCATTCTGAAAACCAAATAACAAATATTATTCTCTAAGCAAACTAAACAAACCATTTAAAAGGGGCCTGTCTGAAATGATTAAAGTACAGTGTCTGAAAAGCAGCTGACATTTTAGTGCCAAAATACCATATGGAGGCTCAAGTGCTTTATTAACATCCTTTGACCTAAGCTGCAAAATCTCCCAACACCTTTGAGCGTGGCAGAGCTGCCTTCCTGCATGCAAGGGAGAGTGCAGAGGCAAATCTTCCTGCCAGTTCTTCAGATGTCATTTTGGCACATGGCAAAGCGAGGTGCAATAATTGAGGGGCTGGATGAGAGCAGGTCTCTTTTCGATTTCTGCCAGAGATACAGCGTAAAATAATTCAACAAAGCTGAAAGCGCAGGCTTTTCACTTATGCCATAAAAAATAAATATATAGTGTTTTTCTTTTTTTCTTACAGCTCTCTCTTTTTCTCCTAACTAAATATTTCCTTTCTTCTAAGCATCAGACATTATTTCTAGCTTTCAGGCGTGCAAAGTAAAAGAGCACGTGCACTGATATATATTTATTTATGGTCTACATGGAGCTGCCTTTGTGTATCCCCAGCTCTGCTCTGAAGATTCCCTTCACAAGTAGGAAAACAATTTTGTGCTGCAGGTCAGACAGAATAACTGATACCACTGTTTACAGATCTGCGCTCACTGGAGAAGCTTATTAAGCCACAGTTGGGTAAGGAAAAGCCTGTTCATCCACACTGGGATGATAAAGCTGTGGTAAGGGCTTACGTGGGTGCTGCACCAGTGGGAAGGGCCCCATGAGCACCAGGGAGTCACTGGATGCCGGGAGGAGACGCTCGCCAGAGGAGCTGCTCGAACAACCTGTTGTAACATCATTCAGTCAATTGTTCTCAGCCTGTTCCATCTGTAAAATGCTTAGGATCTGACCTACTTTTTTTATTTTTTAAACAAATGTTTTCATTATTAATAAGAGTTTATCAGATAGTGAGAGGAAATAAGTTTTAGCCTGAGGTCTGCTCATGAAACATCTCCTGTGAGCACATCCTTGCTGGCTCTGAAGCTGGGCAGCTTGACTTGGCAAGGATCAAAATAATATAAAATTTACGCGAGGAGTTTAATAAAAAACCTGCAGATACAGAGCTGATGTATGTTATTAACTTGCTTCTCTGGGATTAGGTAGGTCTGGGTAAATGAGGAGATATTGGTCCAGGTTTGCTTTCTGCCGGTGTTGTCCTAGTGACAGGGGATTACGCGCCGCTGGGGATTAGCCTGATGGCACGACATCGCCAGGGTAACCGTGTACATGCTGATGTCACTGAAGGCATTTGGTCAGGTCCAGAGTTTCTGGCAGGAGCTGATGATTCTTCCCCCCATTAGCATCCCGGGAATGCCCAGCCGAGCGGCACATCCCCAGCACTGTGTTGTGTCCATCGGTCCTGTCCTCTCCCTGGCAGGGGCTGTGTGATCCCAGCAGTCACTCCCTCCTTGCTGATGAGAGTGCACAAACAGCATTTTCATAGCTGGCACCAGCAAGAGCTGTACAATAGTGGGAGCATTCGAAGTTCCTCTGTGGACACATGATATGGTTCAATAGGATGCTTTAAATAGCTCCTCTTTGGAGAGAGAGAGCGGGTCAGGGAGGCACAATGGCCGTGGCTGTGTGCAGCCATCGCCGAGTAATGATACGAGCTGCAGATGTGGTTGTGCTTTCAAAGGCACTTCTGCCGGCAGCTTGCGTTAGGGAAAATGAAAGCTGGGCTGTTCCTCCAGCTCATGGGGGGTGCAAGGCCTCCACATGACACAGGGAATAATTGGGATCTGGGGAAAAGCAGCAGAATGAGCGCTGGAGAGCAGCCTGTGCCCTGGTCGTGCTGCTGCCTTCCCACCGTGGTCCCAGGTTCCTGTGGCTGGGCTCCCTTCCCACACTGGTGCCAGGTTCCTGTGGTTGGGTTCCCTTCCCACACTGGTGCCAGGCTCCCAGGCTGGTTTCCCGTCCCCCAGCCGGGTGGTGGCTGCAGGTGAAGCGATGGCCCGCGCTGGTGAACGGCGCTGGAACAGCTGCAGCTCCTGCCAGTGCTGTGGGGGAACAACTTTGCTAATCTGACATCGGGAGCAAATGTTGCTAATGAGGAGCCCAGGCTTTGGTAACCATGGCAATTCATGTTCCTGAGAATGTGAAACAAAGTCAGAGAAGGGGCCAATCCTGCTCCCCTCTCCGCTCCAGTGCACTTTGCTTGCCAGGGATTGCCAGAGGAACACCAGGTCCAGCAGCAGCGAGGAGTGAGGAAAGCTGGAGAGCAGGAGCAGCCTGGGGGCCTCATCCACCCCTCACAGGAGGAGCCTACCTTGCTCTCAAAGTATTGCCCTCCCACTGCCCACTGGAGGCCAGGCTGAGCCCCATCAGCCTGGCGCAGGGCAGAGGCTCTGGCTGGTGCCAGGACTGCTTTAGCTGTAACCCCCAGCTGGGAAAGGCAGCAGCACTGCCAGCACGTGCTGCATGGTCACCTCTGCCAAGTGGCAATTCACTGTCTGCTCCTCACACTGTGTCTCTAGGGCCAGCTGGGTTCCCTATAAATTTTTATAGAAAATATAAAATGACATCTGGAAGCCTATGGCAGGCAGATAGATTCTCATTCTTCCTCTAAGCAGGGAAGAACATTGCCCTTTCTTAATTTTTCACAAATCTTGTTGTCGAGCTCAGTGGAGAAAAAAACCTGGTAATTGGGTAATCCTGTCTCCTGTTCCAGCTGCAGAGCCATCACCAGCTCCACACATTTTTGGAGAATAAACACAAATTCCAGCCTGTGCAATGGCCACAAAGCCATTTGCGGATACAGGAGCTAAATTGCAATGCACTGAGCCTAAAGCAAAGCCAGGGTTAAGACCAGAAATATAATTTCCCAGGACAATGCCAGTCTCGGTACAATGAGCAGATGCACCCAGGTGCATCCCTGGGTGTCAGGACATCCCACACAGGTGCCCTCAGAGGAACCCAAAATCCAGGCTTCTCCCACTCCCCCTGGGCAGCCAGGGATTGCTGCGCTGCCGGCAGAGGAGGAGCAGGCAGAGAGGAGCGTTCCGGTTGATGAGGCCTTAGGGAAATCCACTGGTAAGCGAAAATCTCTAAAGCAAGGAGGGGTTTTGCCTTAATTAAACTGCAGTGGGGCCACTGGTGCAGAAACCTGACAAAGCTTGGGGGATTATTTCAGCTCAGGAATGCGGGAGGTGCCACAGAACCCTTGGGTTGGGGGAGGCATCTGTCCAGGGCAGCAGCGAGTGCTGGTGGCAGTGGTGGGGAACACATGTACTGCTGGGGATGGGGACACCCCACTGAGGGAACAGGGCTGTCAGACAGGGCAGGAAAATAAAAAACCTGGCAAATAGAAAAAAAAAAAAAGTAAAGCAACAAAAGCAACAACCCATGCAGGTTTGTAACTGGAGTAAAGCTTAGAAAGAAGATCGATTAGGAGCCAAAAACCCCAAAACCCCAAGGCTTTGGGGCAGCCAAGGTTTCCAGTGCTGCACAGGATGAGGCACAGCTGCTGGCTCTCCTGCTGTGGCCCTGGTGCCTTCCTCAGGAGCTGTCTCAAAGGCACCAGGGGCAGGGAGGGGTTTGTATGATGCCTGCAGAGATGTGCCCCCGCTGCCTGCAGGGCCAAGGTCTCCCTCCCCAAAGGATGGCCCTTGTTCTCTCAGGTCTTCCCTGCTTGCCCCGTCTCCCTGCCAGCAGCACTCCTTGCTTTCTCTGCCCACCACCCTTTGCAGGATCAAGCACATGTTTCCCCATCTCTTCTGCCCCTCTAATCTCACTCATGTTTATAGGCTTCAGGAGGCCAATTCTGGTGGAACGGCTTAGTTTTTTAAAATATTCTTCTTTTTGATGAAGTTAGGGTTTGAGAAGTCCTGGAGGACTGCCTCAAAGGAAGTGTTAGGTTTATGTGCAGAACAACACAAAAAAAAAAATCTCATTTTACTCTCTTTGGAGCAAGAATTGTCCCCTCTCTCCTCTTGGCTCCCCTTCCTCCTCATGACTGGGAAGAGAGAAAAAGATCCTCTTGCTGCCAGTATGCATTTCCAGAGCATACTGGACATGTCCAGTATTTCCAGCATCCTGGAAAGGTCCCTCCTGCAAGCTGCTGTCTTTGCTGCTTTGTGGCACCATAATTGTTCCTTTCTGGGTCTGGTCTTTGGGTTTTCTGGCTTCTTTTGGGAAAGGGGTAATTTCTTTTCTTTATTTTGACCTGTTACTAATTCCCACCCATCAGACTATCCTGGATCAACCACCATCACCTCCTGCAAAGGTGGGATCTGCCATTTTGTTCTGCTGAAGAAGGAATGGAGGAGGACGAGGGGTCCAAAGTCAAGAATCAAAGTGAAGCATCAAAGCAGAGAAGGCATCAGGAAAAAACCTCAGTTAGGAGGAAGCAGGCAGGAAGGGAAGGAAAGGAGACCTGGGCTTCAGCTGCAGCTCAGTTGGGCTGTTAGAGGTGAAAGCTCCTTCCTGGGCTGGACACATCCTGTCCCATGCCAGAAAAACAGCAAGGCTCCCAAAAAAAGCATCAGCAGAGCAGCCACCCACCCTGTTCACATCTTGATGCTTCACCAACACCTCTCACTGCCTACAGCAATGCTGTGCAGGGCGTTCCTGGCATTACCTGCAAGGGCCTGGTAGCCACAGCAGTCAGTGCTGGCCATCGAGGCTGGGTCCCCCCTTGCTGTGTATGAGTGAGTGACCTGTGCCAGGGACAGTGCCCCAGCCCAGGGCAGGGCTCCTGGGGCTGCTCCAAGTGGTCATCACGTTCTTACTACCCGAGCACACATTTTGGCAAGACATTCAGCCTCCCCTTGACTCACAGAGCTGACAGCTCTCAAGTACATCCCAAGGATGAATAAAAAGCGACAGAACAGGTAGTGATTTCTGCAGTCAGCCAGAGTCTCTGTGAAGACAGTCTCAAAACTGTCTCACTGTCTTAGTGGCCAGAGGATGCCTGTCACAGCCACTTGACCTGTGGGCAGATGGTTACTGTCTGTCTAGCACTGTCTTTTGGGGCTTGATAGGCACTTCTAAAATGCAGATAGATGGCAAGCCCTCACTGGGGGAAGGGGGCAGTGCTTGGCAGCTGAATGCCAGCGTTAGGATGTGCAGGGCAGGTTGTTGGGGAGCATGGCACGTGGCTGTTATCAGGGGCCAACTTGATAGCCCCCATCTGTATTCACCCTGAGGCTGGCAGGGCAAGGTCAGAAGGGTTTGCAGAGCTGGATGGAAGAGCAGAAGTGTCACGGGGCTGATGTCACCTGCCTGTTATGTCACCGCTGTCTTCTTCAGAGGAGCACTTCCAGTGATAGCAGAGCTTCTGCAGTCTGTCTGCCAGGCTGGCACTCGCTCTGCAGAGCGTAATTAAGGAAATATATTAATAGATTGGGAGCTGGGGCCTGGGCAGTGTTCGTGTGTGACAGACAAATGCAGAGACAAAGCAGACGCTCCCTTCACAAGTCCTGCAGGATGCTATTAGCAGGCACAAACTCGCATCCCATTAATGCCATTGCTGGTAGGCAGCACCGAGCCATTTACATTTTAAACGAAGCTCCCAGACCAGCTCCAGTCCAGGACCAGCTCCAGGAAACCTGCAAGACTGTGTCTGCACCCGGGGAGCCTTGGGGTGTCCAGGAATACCCTGCAAGTGAGAACAAACATTGCAAGGGCTCAGCTTTTGTGCTGATTGCAAAGCCACCCCACAGAGGTGACACAGGACAGGAGCAAGAGCGTGGGGGATGCTGGCAGGGCTCATCTTTGCCAGGATTTTTATGAGGATGGTGGAGTTGGTCTAAGTTGATACTCCCTCGTGGGCCATTAGTAACTTAAATGTAGCCCATGGGGTGGCTAGCAGGAAAGGACTCTGCCTGCTGCATTTGCAGGGACACCTCCTGCATGTCTGCATCACTGACAAGGAGAACATGTTGCCCATCTCCACTGAAACAGCTCTGAGAGCCCTGAAACTGCCAGTTTCCAATCCCTGGCCTTACATGATGGTCTTAACAAACTATGGCATAAATATGCCAGGCAAGGGAAGGCAGCTTTCACAGAGGATTGGGAATGTCATAAAACAGGGAATGTTTTTTTCATTGAAAGGGAGACCTACTCATTTGAATGGACAGTGATGCAGAAACAAACTGTTCAGAGGTGTTGGGAGGGGAGGAGAGGGGCACTGCAGCCAAAAACCAAGGGGCTAATTGTGTAAGGCTGGTGAGGAGATGCCTTGGTCTGAGCCACCGGTGTGCTAATGGGGAGGTTGCTTAGCTACAGTGTCAGTGGTACCTCAGCAGCCCCGGGTAGGGGAGGGAGAGCCCAGCGTAAACAGCCAGGAGGAAGAAGGGTCATTAAACTGTTCCCTAAAGACCCCTAACTAGTGCTGCTTGGAGGAAATAAATAAGGAGGAAAAGTTGGTCTGAGTGCCAGGGAGGAAGCCAAGCTGTTCAGGAGATGGCTTGTCTGCTGCCTGAAACTGCCTCTTGTCACTAATTTCAGCTGGAGACTTTTCCGTAGCATGGTCTCAGCCCTCGAGCATTCCTGGCTTCTTTGTCTCTCTTCCACTTTCCCATTTAATTCCTTCTCCTTGGAGGTGAAGGCTGAGAGCTCTGGTGCGAGGGGGCCGGGGTGCCCGGGGATGGGAGCACACACGTGTTGCCCCTTCACATGTGCCTCAGGCCTCGCAGGAAGAGCAGCCAGGTGGCTTTCTGTGACCTTTCCTCTGTGGGCAAACATCACCCAAGCTGGCCTGAGCCTGCAGCCCGTGGTGCACGTTAACAGAAAATCACCAATGAAGCTCTGCCTGTGTCCTGGTCCTGTCCGGCAGGGAGGAAATCACGGTGAGTGGCACTGACAGCACCGGCTCTAAACAACAGTTAGGAGGAGAATTATTTTAAAGAATACGTTTCCTTTCAATTGTATGCGAATAGTGAGATCCCATTAGAACGGGGAAGCAATTAAAGCTAATAAAGATGAACACGCAGCACTGGGCGCATGTGGAATAACAAACAGCGAACAAAGGATTCAGGAGAGAGCTGACTCTAATCCAAATAAATGAGCGGCGATGAAAGGGAAAGCAGCTCGGCTCTCCTGCCGTGAGACACGCTTCCTCCCCGCCGGCTCCTGCCCGGCTTCACCTCAACCTGGCAGGGAAAGTCATCCTCGGGATCGGAATCAGGATCGGGATCGGGATCGGGCGTGGAGGCAGATGGTCAGTGGGATGGTCCCTGCCATGCCATGGGGCTGGAGGGGTGGCCGTGCTCCCTGGGGAGCACCCTGATGGATTTTGGATGAAGGTAGCAAGCGGCCCCAGCTGGGGCAAGAGAGCTCAGCAGCGTTTGGTGAGGCTGCTGTGGAGAGAAGGGGCTGGACTGGGACGGTGGCAGGAGCACATAAAGTGCCATTCCCTGCCTTGTATTTGATTATTGGTAGTGACTGTCCACCAAAACTGACAGCCCTGAAGACAACAGGCTCGTGACAAGCCCAAAACTATCAGTGCTATGGTGAGGTGGAGCATGGAGGAAATAATAGCCTCTTACAATGGTGTATTTACACAGTAGGCTCACAGGAAAATTGGGTAAACTGATAATTACCCAAGGATATTATTGGCTTTGGCAGAGTTAATAATAATTAGTACTTCTCCTTTTCCAGGCTACTTACAGGAGAGACCTTTTATAATCCGCAGAATACAAAGGACCCAAGGCACCAAGAACTGCTTCCACGTGTGGCTTTGGAAAAAAAACACACCAACTATTTCAGCTGGCAGGCTCCAAGGGTGAAAATCACACAAAAGACACTGGGGAGCCAGACTGAGAAATAATAATAACACTAGTAATAATAACAACAGTAACAACAACAATAATAATAATAATAAACTATTTTCTGTATTTGAAGAAAACCTTGTGTCAGGACTGCATTTTCCCCAGTCTATCTCATGCAGCCAAGCCAGAGATAAACCCAATGCTGACACTTGACAGATTTGTGGGATGCTGGAAGCTGCCCTGCTGTTCCTCTCCCAGTGCTGGCAGCTCCTGGTTTGCTTTCTAGCTGTTGCTTTCCGTGGCAGTGCAGCACTTGCTCTTTCCAGAAATCAGATATTATCCGTCACATCTCCTCCTTGCAGAGTCTCCCCAGTGCCCGTGAGACAGCAGCTCTGCACCACGAGGTGCCTGGGGCTGCGGTGCCATGGCAGGGATGCTGTCACCGCTGCCTTCCTGCGCCCAGCCTGCTCAGCAGCACGGAGGGGGACACTGCCCGCCCTCCTGCCCCAGCCTGCTCTGCTGCTGCCCCCCCGGAGCAGCCTTTTCTGGGTCAATGCCGCTTGACAGTCTGGGTTAAACGGGGTGAATTTGTTTTGAGACTCGCTGGAAGCGGAGCGTGTGTGTGCCCCACCAGCCCATGGCCTCCTCTCGCTGCTGCCGGGGGAGGGGAGGTGTGGGGTGAGAGGGATCAGCCGGGCGATAAGTACTCGGCGTGGATGTGTGTGATCAGCCGTGTGAGCACACCGCCAAAGCCGAGCGCTGCAGGGATGGCGAAGGAGGGCTCTCGATTTCGGCACGCCAGCCTCCATCCCGCTCAGCTGCCGAGCAATCGCCTCCCCCGGCTCCGTCACCTCCGGGTGAGCCCAAACCCCAGCAGCTCTTAAGACACCTCTAAGGCACAGCTTTGCCTATCACTCCTGCATCTCCACCTCTCATTCCCAGTTTTGGTTCCCCCCAGCGCTGCCCATCTGCAGTGCCCTGGCAGAAACCCTCAGTGCCATTCCCTCGCTGCCCTCTGCCCTGCCTGTGACAGCCACATCCCTGGCACGTAGGATCTTGGCTGTCTCTCCTGCCATGGGCAGCCTTCAAATGCTCAGAAATCACCAGTGAAATCCCCAGCTGCCCCAAGCTGGCCCATAAATCACGACATTATAAAAATAAAACTGTTTTGTGCGTGCATGCACATTTCAGGTTGCCTTTTAAACCTGAACTTGTTTCTCACACGTTGGCAGAAGAACAGAGGGGAGTTGGAGTCAAAAGGCAAGCTTGAAAAATAAACGCATACTTCTCTCTTGCTGCTCGTGAAGGGCTCCCAGAGGAAAACAGAGAAAAACAGGGCAGGAAGAGGCCCCAGAGGGGTCAGTGCGCCCATTCCCCAAAGCAAGGGCAAGCTCTTCCCTGCAGGCATCAGCCTGGCTTGTGCCCAGCAACTAGAGCGGTGGGAGTGCCAACTTGATGCCCACAGTCCCTCATTTCCATTGCCCTCTCAATTTTTCCCTTTCTCCCTTTCCCGCCCAGTTTTCCCTGCTTTCTGGTGGTCCCACATCCATCCCTTGTGTCTGTCCCGTGTCCCTGCAGGGCTGCAGCCCTGCTCTGGTGCCACACCCTGCCTGGCCATGCCACGTGTGCTCTGCTCCTGCAAGCTATCCAAGGAAGAGACTGAAAACTGTGCTGTCTTAAGCCACAGTTTAGCATAATTAGACATCCTGGCTTGAGGGCAGTAATTACTTTTATAATCCTTAAACATATCTAAAAAAAAAAGTAATTGCCTCTCAATTCAATACCTTTCAAAAAATCCTTTTAAACAGCGCTGCCTCCTTCAAACACAACTCAGTCAACAGTAATTACAATAAATTATTCTGGGTTCTAAAAAACATATAGGAATTAATCTATATGTGCAAACTGCTAACCAGTTGTGTTTACCCTTCTCTCCTGCCAGCTTCCCAGCTCCCTGGCTGCAGCCCTGCCCTCTCTGGGCTCCCATCCTTGGGATCCAGCAAAGCCTCTGCCTGCCCTCAGCAGCACCAGATCTGCACAAAGCTCAGGATTTGGGCTGGACACAGCAGCAGCCAGCTGTGGCTGGCACTTCATGGCCTTGGCTGCATTTCAGAGCCAAGCCATGGGCAGGCATCACCAAAATTACCAACTTTTGAGGCATAACTTTGCTCTAACCTGTGAGGCAAAGGTGGCATGAATGCTGGCCAATGGATTTGATCCTCAGCTGGGAAAAATAAGGCATAATTCTGCTCATGTCAAAGGTGAGATCATGATTCACAGCAGCTGAGAATCTGGCCAACAGTGTCAGCAGCACGACAATAACGTAATGTTTTCATTATGCATTGTTTTTTTCCAAATACTTAAAAAATTATCTAGGAATTACTCACACATCCAGTAATAGTTACCAGTCTTGGGTGTTTAGGCGAAGGTTTCTTGAGACAGGGATGGGATTGAAACAGCTTTAGCTATCGCCTCTCATGCTCTGTGCACTCCTCCTATCACTTCTGCTCTCCTCCTCCTCTGTGTACACAGTCCAGTAACCTCTTCCTGACAATCTCCAGATCCACAAAATTGCTCAGTTGGAATTTTGCAGTAAATAGAAAATTGCTTTGCTCCTTTCTCTCAGGACAGCACAGAAAATGAATCCAAATGAAAAAGCAAGTAGTGTGTATCTGGTAGACATAAACAGCACAAGAAAGGCAATTCTGTTTTCCAGCCCTGCTGCAGAGCAAATGACCTTGGAAATAATAAAAAGCCTGGGGCCTGAGCCTGCTGCAGAGCAGCATGAGCCTTTATTTGGGGGAAAGGCTGGAAAGGAAAACCTGGAGGAATGGATATGTTGATGTGCAAGTGTCTACCAGCTGAAATGTCTCTGCTTGGGTCCACAGCTCGCAGCAGGAGGAGGACAGAGCTCATTAGCCCTTTCAGCCTCACCTGGTGCTCCTGGGATTCTTTGCCCAACCCATCTCCCTGTCCTCTGCCAGCTGCCCACAGTGTGCCTTTCCCAGTTTGGAATGCCTTTCCCTGGTTGGGGTGGTGGGATGATGGCGCGTGGCCAGGGGTGAGCCACCCTCCCAACACAATTTTCAGTCATCCCTGCAAACATTTGTAAATTATGAAAGCCTGGTGAGGAGATCAGGGTAATTCATGGCTGTGGGAGGAAGGATGGGATAAATTTATAATACCAATTACACATCAAACCAGTGCACACAAACATGACCAAGGGGGAGGCATCTGTTGGGCCTCCAGCTCAGTCAGTGGCATCACCCACATCCACCTGTGGCACACAGCAGCAAGAGCTCCATGGGTGCTCATGGAGAGGTCAGGAGAGAACTGAGCAGTGAGAATGAGGGGTTGGACCTGGCAGTAGTTTGTGTCAGAGAGAAAAGCTGCTTTTTCTTGTGGGGCTGCCAAGGGGATGGTACCATTCCGAGCACACCCAGAGCCTGCCTCTGGCTGTGCTGGATCCAGCAGCACTGGCCAGGTCATTGTGTGCTGCGAGCCGTGTGCTTTTTCATTCCCACATTTCTTCAGAAAGAAGGAAATAAATAAATAAATAATTTTTTTTAAAAGTCCATGGAGGCAGCCAGCAGAAAATATGTGCTTAAAAAAATAGGTTCCTGGATAAGAGCAAAAGGGCAGCGTGTGCTGCTCTGCTTGGCACGGTTCGCTTGGTGCGGGACGCCGTGTCTGCCTGCCCTGGAGCAGATCAGCAGCTCTACAGGGACAGCAGGGGGTCCCAGGACAGCTTCACCCCCCTGCAACTCCCCCAGCGCTGCTTTGCCCACCCGTTTATCCAGCACGGAGGACTGACAACAATTTGTAATTCCAAGAAAGGCCTTTGAACTGTAATAATCCCAATATTTGCTCTGTTACTGCTGCTTTTTTGGCCCCAGCTGCTCTCAGGCAGATCGGGGTGTTGGATCTGCAGTGGTGAAGCCAAATGGAGGCCGGGCTGCTGGGACAGTTGAACGAGTGCAGCTTGCCTGGCTGTGAGCAAACGACAGGCTTGGGTTTCACTGGGGATGGAAGGGGCAAAGCAGTTACCCTCGGGGTCTGGAGGGCTGAGAAATGCCCCAGTGACCTGCACATGTATCTCCTGGAGCATGTCCCTAAATCTCAGAGCTTGTTAACTCAGATGCATTTTTATTTTGCAGCAAACTGTTTAATCTGAGCTTCAGAGGTGCAGCTTGCCCCCGCAGAAAGCAGTGAAACGACGAGGGGGGGAAAGGGAGAAGTAAATCCCACCTGTTTCCTGTTTTTATTTCCCCCACCCCCATCTTTCTGTATTTTCTTAGTGTTCCCTGGTTGTTTGGGAGCTCCTGCAACTTGTCCAGAAATACCTCTGCTAGTTCAGTGGCATTTTGGAGCCCAGGAATTTAAGGAGGGCTTGGAAATTCCTAACGCAACTTTCAACTGACTAAATGTGGGTGAAGGCAGCTCGCTGCTTTTTCAATCAGCATTTCTCTTTCGTGTCTCCCTTCCCCTCTCCTGACCTCTCCCTTGTCCCCCTCATGCCCAGGAGCTGTGGTACCCAGCTCATCTTCTCCTGCCTCATGTCCATGGACATTTGGTGCACATGTGTGGTGGTGGCAGTGAGATCCAAACATTCCCTCAGGCAAATCCTATGAGCAGCTCTGCAGACTTCTGTATCTCTGACAGGGTTTTGGGGACAAAATTCCACTATATTGCACTGTAGTGGAGAAATCCCTGAATGTGGGACTGCTCTGAAGACATCAGCTGGGAGATACAAGTTTCATCTGATATTCCCAGCGTTGCTGGGATGGTGCTTTACTATCCATCATGTCATGAGAGCAGCACTCAGTTTGGGACAGGAATTTCCTAAGCTCTGCACGTCTCAGTCAGAAGCAGCCAAATTTCCCCGTTAGAAAGATTCCCTAAGAAAACAGTCAGGATGGAAAACCACCCCATGAAAGCGTGGATCACCTTCCCTGCACCAGCCATCTCTACCTCCGCTGCCAGGGTTAGCAAGGCAGCCAGAAAAATGTTTGTGAGATGCTGCCCTGCTACCTAGAAACCCTTCTACATCTCCGATATGATCTGTACCACTCGCCTCACAATACACCGATATATTTTAACTACAACCCGAAATGTTGCAAAAGAACCTTTTGAGTGAGTCTCTTTGGTGCAATACAGATACGTCAAGGCTGATTGTTATTGTACGTGTCAGGGCTGTTGAAGTGCAGGATAAAGAAGGCCATTGTGCTCCCACGGAGGGGACAGCTCGGATGATTAATGACTGCTCCCTCAATTCTCCCAAGAAGAGATGGAAGTCGGATAAGGCCTCCGCTGGCGGTAGGGGCAGAGCACCAGAAGACATACCCAGAGTGGAAAAAAGAGCCCGGGGCTCCGCATGGAGGGGCAGGATCAATAGGCAGCAGCCTGCCCGAGCGCCGGCAGCTCGCGGGCTGCAGCGGGAGCGGGGAGCTGCTGCCTAACACTGGCGCTTGTGTTTGCTGCTCTCACCTCCCTTCCTAATCCAGGCCTTTTTCTCACTGCTTTTCTGCCTCTGAAAGTGGCTCTTGGGAAGGCAGATTGCTGCCCATTGAGTAAGGCAAATGGCAAAAATCAGGGAAATTGCAAATTGATCTTTGCCGAACACACACGGTGACTTTGTTACCCGCTTTTTGAGCCTCGGCGCAAATACCTCCCGGGCTAATTCTAAGGCGTGCCAAAGTAAATTACATTTAGTTTGCCTTAAATAAACAATGACTCTTCCAGGAAAGGTTTGTCTCTTCTGGGCACTTGCATCATTTATCATTGCTCCACTGTTTTGAGTTGGCTGCCCTTTTAGGGTGAGATGTCTCTTGGTTTTAGTGTGTGCACAACCATAGAGAGGACAAGGTCTTACCCCAAGAAAAATGTACTGAGAAGATGTCATTAAAGCTAATGAGAGTCCAGGCAGCTGCAGCTCATTAGAGAGTGCCTGGGGCCAATTGTAACTGAGACCTTTAAATATACATCATAGTCAAATAAACAACATCATATTCGATCTGCAAAGTCTCTATCAGTTCCTGCCCAGTCCTTATCACCCAGCCTTACATTTTGCTGAGAAAATGTTCCCTGCTCAATAACAAACCCAGAAGCAAGTGAGACCATCACACTTAGGAGTGATGTGCTGAGAAATGGGCATAGAGGAGCGGGTCCCTTCTGAAAGCTAAATTTGAAATTAATTGATTACAAGGGTAGAAGGCACTAAGGGCTCAAGCTCTCCACTCTGCCCGTAGGACAACATGGAAAACAGGTTGAAGAAACTGCAAAGATGCTGAAGACCGGCACATCTTAAACAGTGAGTGAGCAATTAGTTTTTCTCTGGTTCCTTTCTTTGGCTTCAGGACATGACTTTACCGTAAAAGAAAATGAGAGGTTTCTGACACTACTTTACATTTGTTGTCATTACAAAGCATTTAGTGAGGAATTACAGATTTACAAGCGTGGGGATTTCCTTCTCAATCAGCAGAGCTCCCAGAGGGGCTTCCCATCACCCCCTTCCCCCGCGGGCAGGAGCCCCGGGCTGCGCCATGGGCAGCCTGTGGCTTCCTCCTGTCCTCGCCCCACGTGTGATTATTAAGTTCTTATCGCAATAAGGAGTCACTGACACTGGGCTGCTTTCCAGGGAATGCTGCTCCCTTAATAGGCCATTATATCTCAGTAATAAGGGCTAAACTCTTCTGGGGGCATTTAATCATGAATTAAGTAAAATAACACCACCGATCCTGCCTTTCTCCCAGCCCTCACTAAGGGGGGTGGTGCTGTCCATGGATCCTGTCCAGTGCTGGCTGCTGGGGCTGATGCAGGGTGTGCACAGCACTGCCAGAGGGGTGCAATACCCCTCATGCTGTCAGGGCCGTGTCTGGGTGCCCATAAACAATGCAGATAATACAACAAATTGGGAACAGGCTGTGGCTGGGTTCATTGACTCCAAGGCCTGGCTCCCACATGAGGTCTCTGCACCCTCACTTTACAAAGGGCATCTCCAGTTCCCGTCATGCCGGGGCCTGGGAACTGGATGGCTCTTACTGTGGGTGTCTGCCTGCTTTAGGGCACAGTGTCACATCCCTGTGACAGAGCCATGAAGGCAGCACAGACACCCACCTTGGTGGGAACTGTTATATTTGGGTAGCTGAATCTCATCCTCTGTAGCTACACCATGGAGTAGGTGCTGTCCTGGGTGGATCAAACCCAGAGTCCCTCCCAGGTGTTGCCTGGCTGTTGGCCACAGCTTGTCCAGAGAGGCTGAAGCCAAGCAGCATGAACCATATCACTTCCAGGATATCCAAATCTTGTAGCATTCCAGATGGAGCCATGCCCACCCTCTTACCCAGGAAGGGTCCCTGTCCCACACGACCCCAAGTCAGGCTTAGCAGAGTCACGTTAGCAGAGCTGTGCTAACAATTTCCCACTCCCTGGCGCTGTTTTGTTCATCACTGTGGACATGACCATAGTGACCTGCAAGAGCTGAGCTGAGCCTGGGGTTGTCACTGCCTGTCCGGGGCTGCTCTACCTTCTGCATTTGTGGGAATCAAACCATGGGCCCATCTCTGCCCCAGCAAGAGAGCTCTGGAGCCTGGGATGGGGGAACTTCCCACCATGGGGGCTTCAATGTATTCTCCTACCATGGCTTGCAAGGTTATCTCATAGGACAGAGGTTTGGGAGGTGACTTCCCACCATGGGAGCTTGCAAGGTGGACTGTGATCTCTCACCTTCATCCTCTGGATGACGCAGAAACACAGGATTAGGACACTGTGTGAGGGAGGGACATGAATGGCAGCCCAGGGAAGGAGGATGTCCAGCACCAGCGCTGCCAGGGAAGGAGCATCGTGGGATGGAGCCAGGGCAGAGCAGCCCTGTCCTGCCCAGAAAAAGGAGCAGTTCCCTGCTTGCTGTCCCCATGGGACCTGGTTTGCCACTGGGTTACCCTGATCCCATAGGCACCTTGTGCAGATGCAGTCCCTGCTGCATCCAGCTTCACATACTGCAACAGGCATCAGCAGAGCCAGGAGCCAGGGCAGGACACCCCCCTGGTGCCCTGCCCTGGGGCAGCAGAGCTGGCAGTGCTCCTGCAGCTGTGCCAGATGAGACAGGCACATCTCTGTCCCCTGGCAGCAGGGACACTGAGGGTGCTGCTGCTGCTGGTGTCATGTTGTGTTTCCAGCCCCATTAGAGACAGGGCTGTGCTGGCCTGGCAGAGCCCTGCCAACACACGGCTGCTGTGAAATGGACACAGTGCTTGAGCTCCGCTTGGCTTCAAAGCCAGTCTGGTAACAGCAACGCAAACCTTCCACAGACACCCCCAGCACCTCCCCACACCAGGTATATTGATTTAATTTGCACCTGTGCATTTCTTGGCACAGCCTAACAAGCAGCAAGCCAGGAGTAAATTCAGTTAGGAGAATTCTGGCACAAAGCTGCCCCAGCTGAGCTAAGCCAGCATGAAGCAACAGTTCAGTGGGTTCAGACTTATGTGCAGCCCAAGCTTGGGCTGTAGCTACAACTCTGCCCTGAGATGGCAGGGGAGAACAGGAGGTGTTTGGGGTGAAGGGTTTTGCTGTGGGTAATTTATGTCACCTCAGAGCAGCTCTTTGCTGATACTGACTGCCCAAGGAGGAGACTCTGGATTATACCTGGCTGGCCCCTCTCCTCCCTACTCTACCAACACCCTGATGTCACTTAGGGGTTCCCCCTTCTCCCCTCCCCAGGCCCTAAAGCATTTTGGAGCATGCCCTGGAGCCATCCCACTGCCGACCTCTGCTCAGGCAATGGGGACCTATGAGCAGGATGTTGATGCTCATACTTGAGGTTTTTTGCTCAGTTCCTTTCTAATCCAAATTTTCAATTGCTCATAACTTATGTCATTTGGGCTGGAATTTTCCAGACGTGATCTCCCCTACAAAGGTGGCTCTTTCCTTTTCCTTTTATTTTCTTTTTTTTCTTTTTTTTCTTTTTTTAACCAAAGAAAAGCATTCAGCCAAATGGTCTGGCCATGTCCATTTTCTTTTTCTTTTTTTTTTTTCAGTAAACACAGACTTTTCTCATTATATATTAAAATTATAGTTACAGAGTCACCTTTCCTGCCCTGCTGTCAGTGGGGAGCAGGCCTCTGGCCGACCGCCGGGGAGCTGGCGTGCGGAGGGGGATCCTGCCGGCCAACCCAGCTCAGCTTTCCTCAGCTCACCCAAACTCTGACCCTCCCCAGAGCCCTTCAGGTGCCCCAGGAAACCTGAATTACGACCCTTGAAGGAGACATTTTACCCAAGAGCAGAGAAATACGTGTTCCTACTTTAGTGTTTGTTTTCCTCCAGCAA
>NW_005054309.1:3823318-3847837 GCF_000277835.1 Geospiza fortis | reverse complement strand
AGTTCAAAACCCCTTTTCCTTCCAGATTTTCCAAAAGCACTGACTTCCAAGTAGGGCTAGGGAATATAAATGTGCAGGTATTTCTGACATATTGATGCTGTTGCTCCCTGTCATCTCTCTGTTGTGAGGATCTGAGGGATGGTCCCCACCACTGAAGGATGACATCCCCACTTGGCTCAGGATGGCCAGCAGCGGGAACAGGCAGCACACACATCCAACGCCGAGGCAGTTCTGCAGTTCCTCCCTTCCCTGTGGTAGCAAAGGGGTTAAAGCCGACAGGGTGAATCCCAGGGGGCTGCTGGGGGGCCATGGCTGTGCAGAGCAGGGCGGAAGCCGCTCTCCCCCCTCTCTCTGCTGCTCGCCATGATGTCACCTCCCTGCTCTCCCCAAGGAAGCGTTAAGCGAGCCCCTGCGCTAATGGGGCAGCGGGGCCAGGCCGTGCAGGTGGGCAGCACCTGGCAGGGGGTGCCCACGGCTGCAGCTGACAGAGGAGCTGGGCCCACAGCACAGCCCCCACCAGGGCTACGTGCCACCTCCTGGCTGCTGAAATGCCTTGGAGAAGCCGGGGGTGAGACGAGTCGCTCCGCTCCCCACATCCCTTCTGACTCCTGATGGGAACCTGGAGCAGGCAAAGGCTGGAGAAAAATGCCCATTACATTTTCCAGGGATTAATAGGTCATCTGACAGTGCAGCGATCATCCAGGCTCTCTCTGGGGCGAGGTTGACCACAGAGCATCCCTGCTGTGCCTCCTCCATCCCCATCCCACCCTGACAGCTGATGCGAGTCCAGCTTGCACCCTCATGCAAGAGAAATCCCTTCCTGCAGCCCTTCTCCTCTGCAGAGAAGAAAGGCGTGCAAAGGAGGATGCTATGTTTCTCCAATTAATGTAATTAAGAGAATTAAACTTTTGGAGAGAGTGAGTTTTTCATTTTCTTTTTATTTGATTAGGGAAATTCCCACTGCACACTCTGTGCAAATGAAACCCAGGCTCCTTTCCGTTGTTCGGCAGCCCTGGGAGAACACGTTACCTTTCAATCTCGCACTCTAATGTGTTTAGAGTTAAAATCCCCCTGCCCCAGGCGAGCAAAGGAAGGATCCCAGAGCCTTGATTAAAGCACGGCTTCCTGAGTAAGGATGTGCATGTGGAGCTGCTGGGCTTGCAGTGTGCCCTGCACAGCCAGACCTGCCCATGAGCACCAAGAGATGCCACGGCATCCATGACATTCCAGTTTTCTGGTGTTAAGTCCAGGGTCGTGCAATAAAAGCCAGGGAAAAGCAGGGCAGCCCTGGGATGGGGTGGCTGGTCCCCACCTTTCACTAGAGGTCTGTCCTGGCCAGCTTGCCACGTGAATTCCAGCGCCGTGGCCCCATCAGGTGGTTTAGCACGTAATATTGAAAAGCAATTATTTTTGGCAGCCTGAATATTAAAACCTCTTCTCCACAAGACTGTATTTAGCTATCAAGGTAACTGAAAAATAAAACACGAGTAAAAGTCTTTGTACAATCCTGCCATGAGGCCTCGGGTACTTATATTATCCCACAAGCGCTCCAAAATTACAAGCCAGCTCCCCAAAATGAAGTAGGCTTAAAAATCAATAAGAATAAAAAAATACATTATGACTTTTAATTTTTCTTCAGCTTTCTGAGCATTTTGAGCACACAGGGGACATGTTAGACATTAATGAAAGCTGCTTTTCTCATCTAAACACAATTTCAGGTGGTCGTAACTTTGAAAACCATGGAGACATCACTGGGTCTGTGGCAGGTACAGACCTGGACAGGGAAGAGAAATCAAAAAACTGGGGCAAAATGGCTCCTTTAGCACCACTGGGGCTTCCCACAGTTTCTTGTAGTGGGAAGTGTGTCTACAAAGAGCCAAACCTGCTCTTTTTTAGTTTTTTTCCCCCCAACAAAAATCTGCTGACCCAAAGTCTGGCTTTCTGGTTGCTCCCATTTAGCATAATGGATGGGAGATAGAGCTCCAGGAGCGCCGTCTGGGGTGGGAGGAAACCACAGGGCGGCTCAGGGGGCGGCGCAGGGCCCTCGGAGCTGTGCTGACATGAGCACAGGTGGCCCAAGAGCGGGCTGGAGGTGAGGCTTGGGTTTCCCAGCGTTTGGCTCCTCTCCAGTAAAAACGTTAGAGCTCCGTGGCAGAAGATGAACGGGGTTATCTGGATTTAGCAGGAGGCGTTGCCTTCCTTTTCGCCTCCAACGGAGGAGTGGGAACGGGTCCCTGCGGTCAGGAGGAAAACTTGAAGCTTTAAAGCCCATCAGGTTTCTGGGCTCACAATGAGCTCTTCTGATGATATCTTTTTTTTTTTGATTAGGTGAAATATTTTTCTCTGTTAATCTCTAATTCCTCCAGATTTCCCAAGGGTCATCCAGAGGAGAGAAGCTGGAGAGGGGAGGAGGGAAAGGCTGGGCAACGTCCTGTTGGGAAAATGGCAGAGGATAAGATTTATGGATGCTTTTCCAGATCCTCAGCTCTGTAAGTAACTATAAGGGCAGTGACTTGCTTGTGACAATCCACAGGTGTCCTCAACATGTGACTTTGGAGAAGAAAAGCACCCACAGCCATCACCCAGGGACCAGCTGCCCATCACCACAGTGCTGGCAAACATCCACTTTGGGAGGATAACGAGCATTTTTGGCTGCAGCAGCAACGACGCCATAAAACACCAGGAACTGCTGCTTGCAGGCTTCTCCCATCACTGCTCGGAGCATCTGTGGAAGGGAAAACTTCCCAGCGTAACATCCACAACCTCTTAAGTAAATAGTCTTTAATGTTGCACTAAAGGCTTGTAGCCTTAATATGTAAAATCTGTTTAGCTTTTTTAAATTCTTGGATCGCGCTGTGGAAAGCGCTCCAGAAGTTGCCTGCTGGCTTTTTTCCCCCAGCCTTTGGTCTCGGAGGAGCCGCGGCCAGGGCCGCCCTCCCGCCGCGCTCCGCGGGGCCCCGCGCAGCGGGGCCGGTGGGAGATGCCCTGAAGATGGCAGCAGGGCCATGGGCACCGCGCAGCCCGGCCGCGACAGCCGGGGACGGCCAACGCTGCCACAGCGCTCCGCCAAGCCCTGCTTGAAGCAAATATTTTCGCTTTCGAGAAGAAAGGGGAAAAAAAAAAAAGAAAGAAAAGGGTGGGGAGCTCTTTTGTAACAAATGCCGGAGCGCTCTCCGCAGCTGCAACTTTCTGCCACATCAGGATGGAGAAAATCACACCCGCTCGCTGCAATCTGCCGGGATGCTGAAAGGCTCTTCAGTCCCTCGCAGCTGGGCGCTGCTCGCTGAGTGGCAGCTGAGCCTTTTTAACGAGGCATGAAGGGTGGGGTGGGTTTCCCCGACTGCTTTGGGTGCTGCCGGCTTCAGGCTGAGGCAGTTATTTTAGGGTTTCTTTCTTTCCTTGTGCTTGTAGCCTTTGGAATGTAGGCTCATCTCTGGTCTGTGGCTGCTCCACTGATGGCATGAAGGCAAGTGTGAGATGGAGCCAGTACCCATTTGGCTCCTGATGGGGCTGTGTGTGTTCTGGTGCACTGACTGGGTCTGCTGGGTGCTGTGAAAATACATAAATAAAAGAAAAAGAAATCTTTCCCCTGAGCTCTCCCAGTCTCAAATTAGGGAGGCTGAAGCGCCGTCAGTAAATCACAGGCTGTGGCTGGGAGAGGCACAAACAAGAACATGGGGAGAGCACCAGGAGGAAGAGGAGGAGGAGGTCGGGGTGCTGTACCTGTGTTTTTGTTTAGACTGGGAAACTGCACTGAGCTTGTCTCCTGCCCGAAAGGGGAAAGCTCGGGAGAAACCAGCCCTGCCAGGAATGGGGATGTGTGAGGGGGAGCAGCAGCAGCCCTGGAGGCTGGGGTGAGGAAGGGCAGGGCAGGCAGGAGGAGAGCGGCAGCACCTCTGGGGAAAATACCCAACCTCAGCCATGGGCTGCAGGGCAATAGCAGGGTTTGACCCACCACAGTGGAAAAGCAGGTGTGGGAAGGTGGCAGTGAAGGCAAGGAACATGGTGAGTCTGAGCAGTAGGGTTGAAATTGCCGTCCTGCAGTGCTCTGACCTTCATGTCCATCGCAGCTGAGGGACCTTCCCCATGGCCAGAAACACTCGGAGGCTGTGCACACGGAGCAGCTCCTGCACAGCTGGGCCAGGCAGAGTGGCAGGCTGGCCCCAGAGATAGGGCCCACTTCTTTGTAGAAGCTCTGGTCAGGAGACAAAGGAGCCTTTGGGCCCACAGATCTCAAGGTAAAGACCTTGGGTGGTGTTGATGGCCCTAGAGCTGGCTGATGGAGTGGGGCTGGATGCAGGGGTGTAAGGGAAGGGGATGGGTCCTGGGACCTAAACATCCATGTCTCAGAGGACAGTAGCTGTACAAAGAGAGCTCTGTGTGCTGCCAGGCAGGACAGAGCCCGCAGACAGACGGGGGAGGAGGAGGCTGAGCTCATGTAAACACTGCGAAGGTAGGAGATGTTGGACCGAGGCACAGAGCACGCCCGGAGGGCGGCCACTGACAGCTCTGGATGTCAGTGCACAGGCACGAGGGGCTCAAAGGAGAAGGCAGTGAGGCAGCACGTCTGGCACAGGTGGGAGGTGGGCTTGTGGCAGTGTTGCTGCAGTGGAAGAACATGGAGATGGGATGTGGGAGTACATGGCTGCACGTGAACACAAAGCCCCGGTGCCACCACACCCAGCACCAGTACATTTGAGCAGTTGTGCCTCTGGTTCAGCCCCAGCCCAGGATATGAGATGTCTTTCCTAACCCTCCTACAGAGGAGAGGCTTGTGAGTTGCCACTGTGCCTCCTGACCTGTGGCACATTGGCCTCATGCTTGCAGCAAGCGGACAGTGAGAGCTCCTGAGTGCACAGGGGTCTGCAGTCCCCTCTGTGGAGATGGGGCCCAGCAGCAATGCACCCATCTGTCCTGCCAGCCTCGCCCATGTCCCTCCAGCCACTGGCAGAGCCCAAGCAGCACCATGCTCTTGCTCAGACAAGATCTTTCTGGTGCAGGTACGGCTATGATGACATCCTTGGTGCCTGCCCTGGTGTCAGCATCCCTGGGGCCCCTGTGAGTCAGCACTCAGTCCCCTCTGCCTGGAGCACTGCCAGCCCCTGAGCAATGATTTCCAGCACATGCGGCCAGGTTGTGTGTCAGGAGGATTAATGACAGAGGCTTCTCAGGACTTTGAGATCTGGGTCTAATTTAAAACCAAAACAAATCTTAGAATTTTAGGAGCAGGGGAGTTGCTGTCCCGGGGCAAGCCTGGGATGCAGCTCGTCGCATATCCGATCTTGCAGAAACATGTGCCAGGACCTTCAGAGAAGGTACAAGCAAACACCTGGTACACAGGAAAAACCCAGCCTCCCAGGGGTGCTTTCTTCTTTGTCTTTTGCTATTAGTCATTAGCTTATGCTCCGAAGCACATGGCCTTATCTTCCCTCCAGGCATCTTCCTTTTATCTACCTTGACTCATGGAGCTACAGAATCTTCTATTAGCTGCGTAAATGTCAGATCTTCTTTAAAATCTTACAAAACTCTCTGCCTCGCTGTATCTTACGGCAGTGAGTACCACATATAAATCATGTGCTGGTGTAAAAATGAGTTTCTTATCAGTTTTTAGCTCTTTGGATTCCACCGTCCGTCCCAGCAGAGCTTTCACTGTTGCATGAGGGATGGACACTGGGTGAGGAGCGAGCTGGATGCCAAGATGAACTCTGGTCTTGCCTGACTTTTTCTGGTAAAGGGCTTAAAGCTGGTGACTGGAAGAGTTTGACATCAAAACTCCTCTGCAAAAAGTCTTCAGCAACTTTCTGGCTGGAAAGAGGGGCTGGCAGTGGCGCAGCTCTGCATGCCAGAGGGATGGGAAGTTCAGGCTGAAGATGTCTCCCAAGGCAAAGGCTTGGGGATGTGCCAGGTTGTGGGAGGTGGAGGTTTGGGAAAGGGCTGCAGGGCTTAGCCAAGGACCAAAGGAAATGTGGAACAGGGGAATGTTTGTCTTGATTTAATTTGACACTTAAACTGAAAGAGTGTGATTTGTAGTTTTGCACATTTAAAAAGCTCCTCGAGATAGGGAAGTGGAGGCAATAGCAGGTTTGGATGCCAGATCAGATAAGACCCTGTGGGTAATGCCTCTACCTTACTCATTTTTATTCAGATTTATCTCCACGCTCCTTAAAAAACCCAATTGCTTGAAATTCTCCACTGCTGACTCTATTTCCAATATCTCCTTAACTGTGAGGCACCTGAACCTGATGTGGCATTCACTGTTGTGTTGCCTTAGCCTGGGACAGCTCTACCTGGCCCTGCCTTCACATGCCCAAAGGCAGTTTGGTGTCCTGGTCTCTACTGAACACCAAGCTCTGTGTTGTGATATATTTGAGCAGCTTGGACTGGGAGACTTGATGGGACAGAGCCCCAGAGGTGATGGAAGGAGGTCCTGGAGGTCCTTGCTGTGTGCAAAATCCCAGTCACTGTTGTTAGGATGCTCCAGGTGTATCCTGATATGGGGGCTGGTCCTTGCAGAAGGTGGAGGGAACGGTGTTGGAAGGACCATTGAAGGTTTTGCTCACCAGGCCCCATTGGTTGTGCAGCAGAGACCAGAGCAGATGCCTCAGGGCTCTCTGATGTGCACGGGAGCTTTGCTGGGAAGAAGGGAAGCAGGCACAGCCTGGGCATGTGGAGGCATCACCAAGGAATGTGCCCACACCCTGCACAGGGCACATCACGGGCTGCTGGCATGAGAGCCCCACAGGGAGTCATTCCAGCTCCTGAGATGGGCCCTCTGCAGGTAGCTGGAGTAGCTGGTGGAGCACACAGAGTCATGGAAGTGCTGGCCAGGATGAATGTGTTTGGCACTGACCCTAATCCTTTCCTGCCAATACACTGATTGGAATTGAATTTCCAATATGAACCGTCGTGGGACTCTATCTGCAAGCTGGCGAGGAGAGCTATAGATTTTTATCAAGTATTTCACAGCTATTGCTTTAATTTAAAAAAAATAATAGGACTGACTGCTGAAAACAGTTCAGCAGCCAAACAGTCGTGGTGGTGTTGGGCAGGGCAAGACGTGGCTGGGTGTGAGCTGGGGAGGCAGAGGGGGAGCAGCAGCTGCCAGAGCCACAGCCCAGCACCACGGCAGGACAGCCCAGCCCCTGCTGGGCTTGTGGGAGGTTTCTCAGCCCCTCTGGGATGGAGGTGGTACTCACCCCTGATGGTGTTACAGCCAAAAGGAGCTTGTGCTCCCTGAAGCTTCAGCCCACTGTTTCTCACTCACCACAGATGAGCCCCTTCCCCCCTGCAGGATCCCTCCACCTCAGGGACATCCCATCTCTCCATCCCATCTCCTTCCCCAGGGATGGCTGACCCAGCCAGGCAGCCACTCCAAGGCTTTGCAGACTTCTGGCAGACCTCACTGACCTTGGCCAGCTTTCACCGCTCATTTCCCACTCCATTACAGGGTGGCACCCAAAACAGGACATATTCACAGGGGTGACTCTGGCAGGGCTGAGGAGGGTGCTGGAGGCAAGATGTTCTTTTTGTATCTCCCAACACTACTCCTTTTTTAATCTTTTAATCTTTTTTTGTCGCAGTACAAGGCTCCTGCCTTGTGCTCAGCCTGCAATCCATTACATCCCCCAGCTCTTTTCTGCAGAGCAGCTGCCTTGCCAGCTTCTCCCTGTATTTATTTAGGCTTCCTCCCCTCTGCCCTGTATTTGTTCAGTTGAACCTTGCACTTGTCTTGGTGAACACCCTCCTGTTTTTCCTGGCTCTGTCTCTGATTTATGAAGATCATTCTGTGCTCTAATCCTGCCTAGATGAGTTGCCTGAGCAATCCTGGCTCTGGCAGGAGGCACGAGTTCTCCAGCAGGTGACAAGAGGTGATTTTCATCCATGCACAGGTTAAGGACAATCAGTTCCTCTTTCTTTGACCCTTTCCACCCTCATATCTTTAACAAGACTGGTCCATGTGTGGCAAATACCCAGGGAATGCTCTTGCTTGAGGATTAAAAAAAAAAAAAAAAAAGAGAGGCAGCACGCCCAGGGGAAGGCAAACATCCTAGAGATGCTGGGAAAGGGACACAGCATGACACTGCCCTGGGAGAGCCTCCCCTCTGCCCCTGTTGTTATTGCTGCTCCCTTTTTTGTCCTGAGCAGTTTGCAAATATTTTCAGTCCTGCAGGTTGTTTCCATTAAGAGGGAAAAATCAATGAGGCAGCCAAGAGTCTGTGGCTGAGCCTGCTCTCTGCTAAAAATGGACCAAATGCCTCTTTCCTGAGTGCAGCAGGGTGGGTTTGCCTTTTCCCAGCTCTGACCCCAGCACTTCCCGAAAGCCGCTCCGTGTTCCAGCCCTCCCTGCCTGGGAGCTGCTCTGGCTTCTCCTCCCTCAGCCTGAGCCCAGCCCATGCTCATCCTGGGCTGGGGCTCGGCAGCTCCGGCTAATGGGAAAAGCATTCCTGTCATTTCATCAAGTGGCTTAATAATTTGCCAGAAATGCCCATTGATTCCTTGCACGCTCCTGTGGAGACAGAGGTAAATAAGAGCCATTCGTCATTGCATTATGTATCGGTAATTAAAAATTACTAGGTAACTTGAACCAAAAATTGAATAATTTGAAGTAAAATTAAATAATTCTAGGTAATCAGTATTAAATGAGACCATTATTTTACTTATCAGTGACTAAAAATTACCAGGCATTTTTCCTCATTTGGATGCTCTCCTTCGCCCTCCGTGTCAGTAGAGCCTTTCTAATTTGTTTTAATTGTTAATTTTAATGAGTAGTGTTTTTCTGATAACATTTTAGCGTGTTTTGTTGTTTTTAGAGAGGGTTTTTATTGCATTGCACAAAGCCTGAAGCACCTCAATGTGGGAGCAATTTGGAAGCTAAATTATTATTATTTATTTAAATCAAACCCTCCAGCCTCTTTAACCGTTTGGCTGATTCTGTAATTGCAGTACCAGTGTGATGGAAATGCTCATGGGGCTGGCAAGGAAGTGTCTGGATACTCCTCTCAGCTCTGTGACCATGGCATATCCCCAGCTGCTGGCTCTGCTTCCTGGGAAGATTTTTTGGACCCAGAACTCTGCTGTTACTCCAGGTTTGCCCAGCACCTCCCATCAGTGTCCCCAGCAGCGGTTTGGAGGCACCTGGAGTAGGACACAAATAGAAACCTTCTGTTTCAGGGTCTCATCCCATCCATGGAATACGCAAAATTTGGGGGTAGGCAGAGAGACACCAATTTCAGCTCAGTTTTTATCTGGTTGTGGCAGCAGGGCAGGATGTGGCTGGCGCTGGATTGCTTTTGGAAGGGGTGGTGCTTCTTTGATGTGAAGTCACTACAGTCCTTAGGTCAGGAGCATCTTTGATGCTCTTTGAAGGTCTCTCCTGTCCCATTCCTGCCGTGGGCAGTGGGGCTGCACCATGGCCCTGGGGCCCCCGAGACACTGCATGGCTCCAAGAGGCCACCAAGGCTCCCCAGACTCTTTGTGTCTGGTCAAAAATCTCCAAATAGCTCGAGGTGAGCTGTTATTCCCGGAATCCTCTGACTCTTCTCTGCACCCATCCTCCTCCAGCTGCTTCCTAAGGGACTCCCAGTCCCTGTGCCCTAAACCGGCAGGGCAGAGCAGGGTGGCACTGGCACAGCATCACTGCATTCCCCCTGCTCTGTGAATCTTGAGGAGATCCTGAGGCTGATTATCCTGATCCCCCTTGAGCCTCCCTTCCCTGCAGGGAAGGCCTGGATCCCCTGCTCTCCCCATTGTGCCTGGCAAGGGTTTGTCACCTCCGTGCTCCGTGTCAGTGCGCTCAGACGGAAGGATGCTGGCTCACTCGGCCGCTGCTGGGTCACGTTTCTGTCCCCTGGGAGAGCACAGATCCCTTCACACGCGGGTCAGAGCCCAGGGAAACCCTGCAGGCATCCGCTCAGCCTGTGCCTGTCCTGGAGGTGTTGGTGGGGCTGGGGTGTGAATGGCACAAGGTCAGGCTGGATCGCCTTGCTCGCGGGTGCTGGGGGTCTGTGAGCATCCTGCCCTGGGCTGCTCTGCCCCTTCATGGCTGCTAAAGGGACAGAAATGTTGTCTCTTCTGTGGAGGTGGAGGTTGTGAAATAGCCTTATAATGTTCCATCAGCAGGTGCCAGCCCTCAGCCTGTGATAACCCCTGCTTGGTGTTGACCAAACAGGACAGCAGATGGAATAAGCAAATAATTTGGGGATATTTTTTTTCTTTTTCTCTTCTTTAATAAGACCTTCTTCTCTAACCTTCTCTGAAATCCTAGAAAATCACTGGTTGAAAAGCTTTGCCTGCTGCTGGTGTCAGGCCTGCCTCTGTTCTTGGGGTCGTGGTGCTTCCTTGGGGTGAGCCTGGGAGTCAGGGCAGGGAATGGGCTGGAAACACTGAGGATGGGCTGAGGATGGGAGGCTGGGGATGGCTCTGCAGCTGAGGAGCAGGGGAACCAGAGGAGGGGAAGGGTGGACTTATTCTTGCAAGCTCTGTCTCTCTCCAATGTGCATGAGATTCCCTCTGTGCTTCCCAAATCCAAACAATCCCCTGCAATCTCCACAATGGGCTGGGACTGATGGGGAGACACCCAGGCAAATGTGCTGCTGGGCTGTTTCAGGGCACACAGGGAAGCCCCAGAGTCTCATGCCCACTTGCTCTCAGCCCTGTGGCCCCAGTCCCTGGCCCAGTGGCCATCTCCTGCCCTCTGATGAGGCATAGAAGTGCCAAATTCAGACCAAGCAGCCCCAGATCTCTGGGGTGCCTGGTGAAGGGATGTACCAGGGGTCTGGACAGGGCTTTTGGTCGAGGTCTGCCTGGAGAGGCTGCTCCCTGCCTTGTACCTCTCACACCCAGGAATAGTTTTGTGGTACTTGGCATTCATCCCCCCACGCTTAATTTCATCCCATTTAGACCTAGTAAAAACTATTCCCTGCAAGCAATTTATTCAACAAATGTAGCTGGCACTTTCTGTTGCTGAGTTGTCCAGGAAGAGGCCACAATTTTTAATGATTTTTTTCCATTCAGTGAATACTCTTTATGGCAGTATTTGAGCTCAGGGTTGTTCATGAATGGCAGTATAGTAAAAAAAATATCCGGTGGCCTATCTGAGCTGCAGTTTGCTATTCACGCTGTGAGGCTGGGCACCTTATCACACCAAGCATTGTTTCTCTCCCCTGAATAGAAGCTCTCATCTCCCTCAACTACCTCCACTCCTACCCAGAACAAAATTAATTTCATCCTGCAACAAATCTGGCTGCCTGATTAAATGAATCTGTTGCCGGCCCTGAAAGATATCTCAGTGAGCAAAATTTCATTTCTGGTCGAACACCCACTGAGGAAGCCGCAGATAGAAGTGGATGCCTCCCAGAGGAGCTCGGGGCTGTATTTACAGTGCTAACCTGCTTCTGATCCCCCCACTCCTGTTTGTAATGCCCTGGAAGGCAGCTCCTGGTGGTGTGGAAATACCCTGGGCACCAGTGGCTCCTCATCGGGCTCTCCCAACCCCAATGCCTGCTCCTGGCTGATGCCTAGTCAAGCTTGGCAAATTGAGCTCTTTTAATTTTTCCTTAGAAACCAATCCCTCGAGCCCCTTTTTTTTTCTGTGGTAGGGGAAGATCACCCCTCACATTAATTTCTCTGCAATTTCTTAGTGTACTCTGAAGCCCTGAGTGTGCTGCTGAGGCTGGGGTTGGAGGTGTGATGCTGCTGGCACTGCATCCTCATCCTTACCCAGCTCTAAGCCTCTGTTACCCACAGACACTGACTACTCCTGTCACCATCCCACTCTTTCTCTCTGCCTTGTTTCCAGGCACTGAAACCCTTTTTATTCCGTCTGATCAAGACAAACATAGGGGAGTACTCACGGCCGCTTGCCCAGGGAGGGGTTTGCCAAAATTGTCCTATTCTGGAGCATTTTTATAGTAACTGTGTGATGAGGAAAAGATGGTGAGGGCTCACCGTTCTAATTAGGATCGTTTCTGTCTTGCAAGAGGGATTGGCGGGTAGTATTTATGGATACGAGTAGGTTCAGAAAAATTCCTAGCACCATCTGTTTGAGAGAGAACAGGAAGAATTTCAATATGCTTTAGACCTTGAAGTGCAATGTTTGTGTAACAGGCTCATAAAATCAATTTCTAATAGTTACAGGTACCCCCTCAGGAATTTAAATAGTCTGTTAACAAAGTTATTCCATCTGCCAAGCGAATATATTAAATATGCACGTTCCATGCTACATGTATGGCTGCATGTGCCTTCCTCCTGTATGACATGCCCTTGGGCCCTGTGTGTTGGTTTTGCTCCTGGGTTACGCTCGGTTTTTCCTGATGGCAGCTCACTGTTTAGTCCCAGCTCAGTGGGAGCTCATTCACCTGCCTTTGGCCTGATAATTCATTGTTATGGTCACCTTGTTCCTTGGGAGCTGAGTGTGGGGGTTGCTCTGTCCTGGTCCCCTTCCCGTCTCCTCCTTGGCTACCCATGGATTGTCTCAGTGGAGGGAATTGGCCACAGGGGTTACAAGGGTTGGAGGGGATGGAGGGGTCTGAATTTGGAAACTGGGGACATGCATGGAGCACGATAATCCCTTCACACCCATTTTGCAGACTTTTTTACACTGGTGTTGCAGCCTGGATAACGAGCCTGTTGTGTTTTGCTCTGCTCCCTGCTCCTCCATGGCACCTCACTTTCCCATTACCGTTCGGATCCATCACTGCCCTGCTTGGTGCCAGAACTCCAACTGCCTTGTGTGTTTGGGAACAGGCTGACAACTCGGGGCATATGCAGGGAAACTGCAAATATGTCATCCTGTTAACTAAACAGTTTGCATTTAAGGCTGCCCGTGGAGCTGAACGACACCTCGCCAGCTCTGCAAAGGTTGTGTTCTCAGTGCGATGGCGAGTGATTTATGGCGAGCGTTCGGCTCTGTGTCCAGAATATCGATGGAGGCGTTTGCTGCCTATTGTGTTTAATAGCTCCTGGGGTCCCTCTTTTCACCATTGTGTCATTTGCTGCCTGCCAGCCTGTGCAGGTCTCAGTCTGGGCAGAGTTATTGATTGCGGCGTGTTTGGAGCCGCCGCTGGCTGGGTGCTGGCAGTGGGTGCCTCTTCCAAACAGCTGCAGCAGGCACAGCCCTCGCTGGCCACTGTCCCCAGGTCCCCTTGTCCACCTGCTGCAGCATCACCTCAGGGAAGGTGCCCTGGAGGGAGGTGATCTGCCCTCCCCTCCCCACCCTGTATCGACAGGAAACAAAGTGAAACTGCTCTTTGATGGGGAGTGGAGCTGAGAAGCAAAATCTGTGCGGTTTTAATGGATTTAGCCTCTCCACCCAGAAAGCAGATAAAGCACAGAAATCCCATGGGATTCACCAGCAGTCAGGCAGGAGGTGTCCTGGAGGGAAGAAGCAAAACCCCGCACGTCTGAGGCGTGCCGGGAGACTGGGATTTCCTTCTGATGATGATTTCTTTGTGCTAGGCCGTTTATTCTTCTTTTTTAATTTAAAAATCCACATTCCCACTTCCACATAGCTCGTTATCTCAGGGCGTGTGATGAGGTGTCCAGGGGTCTGTCCTGGCAGAGATGATGCAGAACACATTCGCACGGGCTGTTGGATCTGACCCCCCTCTCCCTCGGGGAGCGGGTGGTTTTCATTTCAGCCTCTTCCATTAGAAGCTCTAAGGGGAGCTCCATCTATTAACTGAGAACTGCAGGCCTGTAAATTTTGGCAAGAAAAAGTCCTTGGAAGCAAATAATCTGTATTTTCTCAGGGCTGTTTGTCCTCCCTCTTTGCATGTACAGCCTTTGCCGGGCGGGAGGCAGGTACTGCCACTGACTCCTTCTCCACATGTGCAGATTGATGGTGTCTGCTCCAGAGCCTGCTCCCTCTTCCCTTTCTTTCCTTCTCAGTTTTGTTCCTTCCCTTTAGAGCTGTTTCTGCTTTGCTTAGGAGACTCCTTTATCTGCCAAGTCCTGATGTGTATCTGTTCATTTCCTAGGGCAAACACATTGATCTGTGATTTCTGTTATGATACTGCAGATTTGTGTTCCCTTTATTCTTTTTTTTTTTTTTAATACTTTATCCTGCCATCGAGGAGGTGGTTTCTGTGCTATGGAGAAGCTCAGTGTTTCTAGAAAGATGTGTGTTTCCCTGCCTCAGAGCTGTGCCTAATTGCATACAGAGCGAGCGTCCATCCCTCTTAGTTCCAGTGTAATTCTTTGCGGTGTGTTCCTTTGTGATTGTGTTATTCCAGCAATAACAGCCACTCTCCTTCCAGATATTTATTCTTTTCATGAACATCACCATACTGGCAAAGGGTTGGGCTTTTTTTTTCCATCTTAATGCTCTACTTCATAGCTCAAATCAGGGATTTATGCTTCAGGGATCTCAGAGAAGGTTTTCCCCCTTTCTGCTACCTCCTTCCAGGAGCACCATCTTTCTATGCTGGGATTTGGAGTTCTTGGACATGTGTTACTGATGCTGGGGATGCTGCTCTCTGCTCTTAGATTTGTATTTACTGCTGTGCTTTGCTCTTTGATTTTGTTGTTCTGTTTCTGGCACAGAGACGAAGTGATGCAAATGAAGGTTGGAGTATTTGGTTTGCACAAAAACCAACCCTGGCTATTCCAAGTGGAGGCTGGCAGGGAGTGGGAGGGCAATGGGCATCATTTTTCCATGCAGCCACTGCAGCTCTGGGCATCCTGTGAGGGCTGTAGTGGAGGGGCAACAACCTGGGCAGAAGTGGGTGTTCCCAACACCTGGCACAGCAAGGTTTAGAGAACAAAGTGCAGAAAAGGCAGGGATGCCTCTCAAAAATACCACTTACCTCTATCACACCTCTCCCCGTGCTGAGGATAACACATTAGTTTTTCATCCTGGAAGACCTTATTTCTTATTATGAGTTAGTTTTACAGCACCCTGATGTGTGCTCAGCACTTTACGGTGCAGGGAAAAAGATGAGGTCCATGTGACAGATTTACCCGGCATTAAATCCTGACTGAGTTACAAAGGAGAGAAGCAGCATGTCTGTGCCCTGGCCTTCATCCTGTCCTGCTGCCACAGGGGCTTTGAGACCCTTCTACGTTTTTTAGTGACATGAGGGAGGTTTTTCTGCCCCATGGCAGCCCTGCTGCCCACTGTGCTCTGCTTCTTGCCCAAGCCATCACTTTTGGCAGGTGGGAGTCCTGTGAAAGCTGCAGCAAGGAGGGCATATGGCACGCAGCTCCCAAACAGGGACCAGGCAATGGTGCTGTGCCAGGACCATTTGACAGCCTGGCACAGTCCCCCTGAGCCACCTGTGAGTGGGGGAAAACGTTGGCATTCAGCAAGGGCTCATTCACTCAGGCTGGCACCTCAGCTGCAGGCTGTGCTGGAGCCAGTGGGACTTAGAGGCTGTGTCAGGGTGGGTTTGCAGTGGGGATCCATGCTGGAGGAGGAGGGTAGGCTGCCCCAGGGCCATGCCCCATCTTGGGCAAACTCCCTCTGCCCTTCCAGAGGGTGCCTGGGTGTAGGATCACCTCAACCCTGTCATCTGGGCAGGAGAGGTGCAGACTGCCTCCCACAGCTCTGGGGATGCTCATGCTCCACCAGGGTCAACATGGGAGGCAATGGGCCCTCTGCTCCATCCCCATGCCTGGGTGCTGCCATTGCCCTCCCTGGCTACGTGGGAATGGCTCCTGGGGCTGGAGCATGCTGAATTTCACATTTCAAATGGGGTTTCTGGCACTCAGCCAAGCAGCATTTCGTGTTGTCAAATATTTTGGCAAACCACATCTCAGCTTTAGTCTGAAGCATCTTTCGCAGGGGAAACGGCGTCGAGCCGAGCTGCCGGCGCGGAGGGGAGCACAGCACTGCCAGACACATCCTGAGTGGGAGCTGCTGGTGCTGGGGGGCACTGGGACCACAGCTGGGCAGGGGGACTGGCGTCTGGGCAGTGAAAGGGCCAAGAAAAGGTGTTTCAAGGTGACTGTAAATGGTTTGTGAAATCAGGCTGAACGGGGAAAATCGTATTGACAAGAATAAGAAAACCCTGAAAAGTGATTTTTCAAGTCTCGATTTTGGCTTTTTGTTCTGAAATTGCCCTGCATTAAGAAGAGAATAAAAAAAAATAAAAGAAAAAAAACCAGCTCTAAGTAAACTAGAAATAAGGGGACTGTATTTTTTTTACCAGCTCATTGGAAAAATGAAACATATTTGTTCTGGGTCAGACCAAAATGAGCAAAGCAATCAGTTATCCACAGAGCCACGCTGCAGGCTGCCTTTCCTTCTGCTCTCTCTCCTGGGCATCCTTGAAAGAATATCCAATACATTTTTATGATGTTTGAAAGAAAATATCTCTGAGGAGAGGGAAAAAAAGCAAGGTGTGATCCCAAGAAGTCTGCTTTCACAGCTTGGACAGACCCATCTTTCCCTCCCGCGGCCGCTGCTCCTTCCTCCTGCCTGTCACGTTGTGTGGTTAGAGCACACGTACTCACAGCCCCAGCACCATGATGGGTTTTGAAAGCCTGAGAAATCCTCCCAAAAGCCTGGTTTCCGGCCAAAAAAACCCGAGGTTATGCAAACATACACGGAGCTTGCAAACAGGCTGTGTGTGTTGGATGGAGAGCAGCTTTGCAGAGCAGGTGTGAGCTGATGCGGGAAGAGCTGCGCTGCCTGATGTCTGCACTGAAATCCACTGTCAGCCCGCAGACTGAAACCAGGGCTCTGGAATTAAAGAAAAAACAACCAAGGAATAAAAATCTGCCCTTGCAGCAGCATCCCAAGCACAATCCCACTGGATCCCAGGCCAGTAGGCAGTGCCATCCGCGCAGGTTAGGGCTGCAGGACCCCTTTTTGAAACACCACCAGCCCATTTGGGGGCAGTGGGGTGACCCCTCCCCAACCCAACTCACCCACCTGCATCCCCCACCCTGCTGCCACTACCCTGGTTGTGCCCCTAGAGCCCTGCATGACGTGCCTGTGTCGAGGTTTAAAGGTGAATGGCTCCTCAGCAAAGGCACACCTGAACCCTTGCGTGCCAGTGAAACCTCCTAAAACCCCAGTTTCTGTCAGCTTCCAGGAAAAAGCTTGTTTGGGTTTAAAATGTGTTCAGAAGAGTTATTCTCTTATGAAAAACTGTGGCTGTCAAAGCACCACAGTGGAGTTGCATTTATTACATATTAATGACTCCACATCAGCTGTGCTTGCTTTACAGTACTCAAATATTGGAAATATCAGTGTACGAGCAGTCCCCAGTGTGAAATGCAGACATGCAAATCTTGGGAAGCTCAGCAAAAGCAAAGCCACTGTGTTACCCAGAGGAAATGCTCCCTGTGCTGGTGAATGCCATCGTGGCAGTGAGACTCGGTCATCCTGGAGCTGTGCACTCATAACCGTGTGAAAAGCAGGGAAGATGTGAGTCTGTCTTGCTCCATCCTGGAGCTGAGCTGCACCAACCTCCTGTTTGGATGCCTTTAACAAACACGGGATGAAGAGGCTTGTGCCAGCATGATAGCATGGAGGGAGGCACCTGGTGTGAAAAACTTTCAGGGACACAGGATGGAGGTGTTTGCACTGTGGAATTCTTGACACCTGGTGCTGGAGGCTGATCAGAGCAGAGAGAAGCTCTCTGCCATGGAGAGGGTCATTCAGAGTATGTAAGCCTTTTTCTCATGGCTCCCTGGAGGGACTTGTTTGGGGATTGAACCCAATACTTCTATTCTATTCTATTCTATTCTATTCTATTCTATTCTATTCTATTCTATTCCATTCCATTCCATTCCATTCCATTCCATTCCATTCTCCAAGCCCCTGGGGGTTACCTGGCCAGAGTGACATCCTTCCCCTTCAGCTCCCTCCTCCAGGGCAGGGAGAGATGCTGCTTGGTTCGGGTGAGTGCCAGGCAGAGCTGATTCCCCTGGGGCAGAAGCAGCAGAAATGGGACCAGGGAAGCTGTGACTGGGACCCTGCTGCTCGTGCCTTTCTCCAGCCTGATAAAGGAGGCTGATAAAGCATCTCTTCTCACTCACTCCTTGGCCAAGATCAGGCATGAGGAATCATCCCTTGAGATGGCTTTCTGCAGCCTCCACTGTCCCCACCACCAGGCATCAGATTCTGAAGGAGCACAGTCCCACTGTCTCCCAGACTCTTTGCTCCCAGAAGGGGAACAGACATCCCAGAGTAGTTCATCAATAATGTGTATTTTCCTCACTCATCTCTCCACAAGACCTTGGTGGGTATGGACATGCTTCCCATCCTCTCTACTCCTGTGTTCATTGGGGAAACTGAGGCACAGTGTGGCGGGAATGTGAGAACAGGAATCTCCTCCAGCATAGGCAGGGCTGCAGCAGAGCTGGGACCAAAACCCAGGGAGTTCAGTGCTTCACTCTGTGCCTCTGCTGTAAATCCACCTTCTTGCACCACTCACTGTGCTCAGCATTAGCGTGATATTAGCTTGAAGGAGACATTGACACTCTGTTGGGGTTTTTGGTTTTCTTTAAAGCATGCCATGTGGCAGTTATTAAAAGAGCTGCCTACATTTTACAAATATTTCCAGGAAGAAATTTGCCAGGCTGCAGAAGAGGGAATGTGAAGATGACCAGCACGAGGCTGGCTGCCAGACTGTGCTCTTTATCCATCCATCAGTCTGTCCCCAGAACCTCCCTTCCCCCAGTGAAGGGCTAACAGCACTGAGCCAGGGTGCCAAAGCCTCTCTGTGCCCTGCTTTCCCCCTCCAGCCTGGCACAGGGACCATTGTATCCCTCCCTTGGTGTACATTCAATTTGGGGCATTTGCAGCATCCCCATCCTCAGGGGCAGTGGTGCCTAAAGGAGGATTGCAAAGCTGCCAGGCTCCTGCCTGTGAGCTGCCTGTTCCCTGGGAACACGGGGAGCTGAGCACACTGATGGCTGCTGAATCTGGGAATGGCTGGGGCTGGAGGGCTCCTGCCAGGGCACTGCCAGTGAGAAGCAGGAGAAGCTATGCCTAGGGAAAGGGCTTGTTAAGAGGCTGAGGGGAATTATGGACAAACAGGGGGAGTTGTCTGCAGGAGATCTCCAGGTAACACTGAAGGGTGATGGCAGATCTTGGTGCCAGTGAGAGCTTTGATCCCCCTGGCCATAACTTACACACCCAGTGCAAAGTGCCTCCTGCACCTGCCTGCCTCTATAACGGATAAACAATAATAGTTTGTGGTTAAAATATTGCCCTCAGATGATAATGTGTGGGACATGGTTTATATAGAGCAGCTGCACTGGGAGCAGGGGTAACCTCTCTGTCCTTGGTGAGAAGTTTTTGCACCCGTGGTGCTGGATCAGGGCACAAGGAGAGGGATGCTGTGGGATGTAGGGGTTTGCAGTCTGTGTGTGAGGCTCTGCACTCCCCAAAGCAGGAGAGGTGCAGGAAGGGTCCTTCACCATTCCCAGTAAGAGTGGTTACTGGGCTTACAGATAGAAATGGTATCAGTGAAACCTCAGAAGTCCCACCCAGAAAAACAGCAACATCAAATCCATGCAACCCCACCTTCCCAGGACTGTTACCTCCCTCCAGGATGGTGGCTGCCTGGGGCTGGGTGACCAGGATAACACTGGAGCAGGATCTCAGCCTGGAGATCTCAGCAGGATCTCTTGAGGCTCAGAAGAGGTTTGGGGACAGACAAAAGTCTCCTGCAAGTGGGTGGCAGTGACGCAGGGCAGAGCATTGGTATTGCTGGTATGTCGAGCACCTTGTTTATTATACCTCAGACGTGTCGCAACAGTCCTGGGTTGTGTAATGATTTCCAGGAGATTTCCTGCTTTCAGTTTTTGGAGCTCTCATTCCCAGGGCTTAGTTTCTGCCAGAGATGGGTTGTGGTAGAGAGAATGAGTTTGATTTTAACTCTGCTTAGTTGGGGTTTTGTGTTGAGATACCAAGTGTGTGATAGAGAGAGGGAGGAGACTTTTCTGAATTGTTTTTTCTTCCTTCTCAAGAGCTTAGAGATATGGGGTGAAAGCTGGGTGCAACTTCCCATCTTGATGATCAGATGCTACTCTGTTTCATGAAAATTTTAGGCCCTAACACCAGGAATTTCACTCACAGGGAATTAAATATTTCTTCCTAGCACAAATAAGAGGTCGTATTTGACAAGTGGCCTTGCCTTCCCACTGCAGGAGGCTGAGGATCCCATGATCCAGCCTGAGTATTTGTGGCACTTCTGGGGCACTCCTCTCACCCCTGCCAAGTCCCAGCCCTCCTCAACCAGGTTCTGGCACATTCCTTCCTTTCCCTTGGCACATGTACTGTTTTCCTCTCCATTCTCTCCCTGCCTGGGATTTGGAGAGTTTGCACCATGAAATGGGAGTCACCTCAGCCTCTGCAAGGTGCAAGAGCAGAGAGAGCTCTGCTCTCCCAGCATTCCCAGTTTGGGGCTTGGATAAATCCTCTGAGTTGTCAGGCAGCAAAGGAGAGCTCTTCATTCAGCACGGGTGACCCAGGAGCTTCAGAAGCTTAAAATATTGCACAACTTAGAAGAATTATCACTGGGAAAACTGCTGTAGCACCCCAGGGAAATTCAGAGCTCCACCACAAATGCAGAGGAATTCAAGCCTCTCCTTGAAGCGGCTGCAAGAATTTCTCAATTTGGCCATCTTTGTTTTCCAGAATCTCATTTGGCACATTGGCTGAAATCATCCTGGCCTGGCTTATGCCCCCAGCTCCAGGGGCTTTTCTTATTTTTGAAAACTAAATGCTGGCACGGTTAAAAGGAATTGAGGGAAGATCTTAAAATGGAAAATGTTGGGCAAGCCTGAATAGTTTTGCAGCATGCAGCATGGTGAGGGGAACCTCCTTGGTGGGGAGACTGGGTCCTTCGTGCTGCTGGCTGCTGTGCTCAGCCAGACTGAGCACGGATGGGCTCTGAGCGTGGGAGGAGGCTCCTGCCCCCACTCCAAAGGAGCACAGCAAATACCAGGGTACAGCAACACCAAACCTGCTTCCCACTGCATTTCTCTGCAGGGAGGTGCTGGGCAGAGGCTGAGAGGGACCTCTCCAGCTCGCTGCCATGTCCAAGCTCCTTCCATATCCGGACTTGAGCCCTCAAAGGATGAGTTGCCCCACATTGTTAAGCACACAGCAAGGTCCCCCTCTGCGCTTCCCTAGCAAAGAATAAAATAACCTGGGAGCTGTTGGCCTCTGGAAGCAATTTAGCATGGGACGTGGCTATTAATTTAAATAGATTACAGAAATTTGAACTAAGCTGCATATAAATCTTCTGACCAGTTCTTTGGGCTTTGGTCTCTGTTGTTTACACTTTTTTTTCTTTCTTTTTTTTTTGGAATTGTGTTTTATTGATTCCTGAAGCTGTGATGTTTCAGTCGGAGCTCACTGCTTGGATGGCAGGCAGCTTCTCTCTTTCACACATATTACCTTTCAGAGCTACTGTGAGTAGGACACAGATGTTGTTGGGGCTCAGGTAAAGCCATCAAAGGTGGACATTCAATCAAATTTGACATCATCTTCAACCTGAAGGCAAAGGGGTTGGTTTTGATTAGCAGCTCGCGGGGCTGAGCCTAACCCGTATCAGCGCTGCTGCCGCTACTTTACCTGAATGGCAAAACCACAGATGGTAATTATAACCATAAGTGCTTACAGATTTCCTAACAACAAAGATAATTTGTTTGCTCCATGCCTTGTTAGAAGGGGAATTTTGTTCTGGTGACTGGGTGGTTTGTGGATCAGTCGTTGCCCTTTCACCCCTCCGTCCCCAGCCCGGCTGTTCCCCCAGCTGTGGCCATCAGATGTTGATCCAACCAGAAGGGTCCCGCCGAGTCTGGTCCCTGCAGCGGCCACGGAGACGCCAGCCCTGTGCAAGGAGCAGTCCTGGCCTGGTGGGGAGTGGGATGCTCTGGGATGCTGGGCAGGGAAGGTCCTCCTTGCTAAAACCCTCCTTTCTTCATCCTATGCATCCTGTAACTTCTAGGGCAATTGAGGGGAAAACTTGCTGTCAGGCTTGCCCTGCCAGGGCTGAGCAGGGTAAAGCTCAGCTGCATCCCCCTGCTCACCCCACTGCGCTGCTGTGGGGAATGACAACACAGCATGGGAAGCGCCAGGCTTGCATCTCTGTTCTGGGAACCACTGCCAAAAACCACGGCTTCCCTTCCTCCTGAAGGTGACCCAGCGCCTGAGATCCTGGGAGGAAAAGGCGGGGAGCTTGTCCCTGTTGATCGCTGACAGAGCTTGTCCCTGTTGATCCCTGACAGGCGGAGGTCTCTCTCCCCCCGCTGGAGACGGGTTACCTGTGGATCAAAGCAGCTGGTGCCGGTGGCTCTCTGGCAGCCCTGGCCCACGTCCACAGCCATTCCTTAGGGCAGAAAGCCGCTGGGCTCGGCTTGGACCCCGGCTTGGCAGCAGCTGATGGCAGTGTCTGTCCTGGCAGGCAGGCAGGCAGATAACAGCTTTGATTTCTGGGTCTCACTTTAATTATAATGGAAGGACGCGGCTCGTTAAGTGCCCGCTTTGCTTTCCAGCGATCCCTCCCGGCTGCCAAGAGCGCTGGGCTAACAAAAGCATTCCTCTCCCCGCCGGGGCCGCCGCAGCAGCCCGTATGGCGAGCAGACGGAGGGGATTAGTGCTCACAAGAACAGTCTGCCCGGCTCCCGGTCCCTGAGCACAACCCGAGACCTCTGAGCAGCCTCTCCGGGAGGAGAAACTGCCCTTGAAATGGAGACCTCCTCCAAAAAACACCCTTACGCCTTTACACCGGCGCATCCCCGCCTCTCTGCCTGATACCAGCAGAATACCTGCAGGGTCTTGCCCCAGAGTGTTTCTTCTCTCCCACAGCTCGGATCAGATGATTTTTTTCGTGCCAATCGTACCTGGAGTTGTTCAAGACGATGATATTGATCTTGTTCATATTTGTTGCCTTAATGAGTCACAAATTCTGTCTGTGAGCAGAGGTGGTTTGGAGGTGCCGGCTGGCTGCTGCTAACCTGCCTTTCTGGAAGGGTAGGAATTTCAGCAGATTTGGAGAAGTGGTGTTTTCTTAGATTCCTAGAGGAAATTACACTAATTGCAACAACCCCCATGTGCCTGCAGCAAGCAGAAGCGATAGGATCTCCCCAAATGTCTGCTCCTGAAGCCTGGTAACCTTCCTAGCAGCCCTTCTCCCACCCTGCAGCACCGAAGGACCTGAGGCAGGTGAGCTGCCAGACCCAAACACTTACAGCTGCTTTGAGGCTGAACTGTTCCTGTTCTGGTTCATCTTTTGTCTGCAAATGGTACTGGGGCTGAGCAGAGGTGTGAGCTCTCCACATGGGCAGGGAACTCAGGCTGCTGCCCACTGCCCCTCTGATCTTGGCTGGGGCCAAAATTTCGTTATTTTGAAATTATTTTAATATTCAGACTACACAAATATCCTCACATGGGCACGGGGTCACAGCACAGTGCCAGTGTGGAATTAATATAAATGCACTATGGGGTATGTCTAAACAATGGACCCATATTATTCAAGCTTAATATTAATCAGCTTTCTCCTCCACTCAGCTCCAGACCCGGACATGGAGCTGGTTTGGGGATGCAGGCTCTTTCCAGAGCAGGACAGTGTGCTTCTCCCATCTCTCAGATGCTCCTCAATAGGCTTAATTTAAACATTAACTCCCAATTTGCCTCTGGGCTCAGGGCATGGAAAAAATTAGAGCAAAAGGAGAATTTTTCAAGAAGCTCTGAGTGAGCAAAGCAGGGCTATAATAGAAATAGTTTTTGACCTTAATTATGGCTTCTAATGGAAATAGTTGTGCAACCTCAGCAGTGGGGTTTGGTATGTGCAGATCTGAGCCGAGGATGGTGAGGGGATGACAACAAGGGCTCGGCAGCCTTTGGCTCCTTTGTCACGGGAGGAGAGCTGGGCTGGGGCTGGTGAGGGAAATGTTCCTCACTTCCATCAGCCCCAGCTTTGGATCACTCCATCCAGAGCCAAGGCTTTGCCCCATTTCTGCCTCAGATGGGAATGAAGGCAGCCTCAAGTCCCTCATCAGTGCCAGCAGAATGTACAGGCAGCACCCAGCCTAGCAGCCTGTAATGCCTGCTGGGATCAGCACAGCGAGAGCACAGGGGCAGCCGGGCTCGTCCTGCCCAGCTCCCCCCGGGGCAGGGGGAATCGGGCTGCCTGCCTGCCCCCGTCAGCTGTGAATGTGGGTACAATGAACTCCAGCTCTGTCCTCCAGGGATAAACGGTGCCGGTGAGAGCAGAGATGCTCGTCTGAAGGATCCAGATTGCAAAATAATGACACAGCATTTGCGAGGGGTGGGAGCAGGACGGGTTAATTACTGAAGAGGAAGCACATCACCTCTGGTGCAGGGTCAGACCTCCTCGCTCTGGAAATCTGCTGTTATTACCCCTGCTCTAACGGGTCACTTGGCACCGCCCGGGAGCACTGACGTGTGCAGCTAATGTGATTTAGAAACCTCTGCTCCGGGCCATCAGTGGATGCTGGCCCTTCAAGGGGCAGGGATCGCCTGGTTCACCTCTTTTCCTGCCACAAAGGCATCCGAGATCTCGGGGAAAAGGCTTCCTTGTGGCTAAGGACAAA
>NW_005054309.1:3811241-3823308 GCF_000277835.1 Geospiza fortis | reverse complement strand
CCTTTTTCCCTGCCACAAAGGCATCCGAGATCTCGGGGAAAAGGCTTCCTTGTGGCTAGGCAAATGCAGGGGGGATGAGTGGTTGATTAGCATAGCTGCAGGGCCGGAGGACACCAGCCAAAACCACTGCCATCCACGGGCAAACTGGGATATTGGGAGATCCAGAGGGACTTAAGAAGGTGTGACCTCCTCCTGTGCCTGCACACTGCCAGGAACAGTCATGGAAATGATGGTGACACCTTGCAAGGGACCAGTCTCCATCTCTGCAGTGGTGTGGGGAGTGGCAGCCCCTCTTCCCCAGCGTGCTGAGCAGAGCTGCCTGTCACACTGTCCCCCTGCCAGGCCCCAGCCAGCTTTAGGCTGTCCCCAGGGGGAGCAAAGTCACCTCCCAAAGACATCCATATGTCTCTTCTGGATATAAATGCAGGAAATATGGGTTGATTCCCAGTCCAAGCCCTGTCCAGGCTCCAAGGAGTATCTTTGGGAACACCTCATGGTGTGATCTCACAAGCATGATCATGAGGAGGGACTGGGGCTGCAGCAGCTCTGCTTCACCTCCCAGGCTCAGAGTCAGCAACCTCCTGTACCCCAAAGGCAGCTCCTGTCTCATCAAGAGCAGAGGGATGATGCTCTGCTCCTGGGGAGGGACCCAGGGCAAGGTCTCCCCACAAACTCAGGGCCCAGCAGCCATTGCCAAGGCACATGTCCTTGCATTTTCAACTCTCAGTTCTTGAAAACTCAGGAAAACCTGACCATTTTGGTCCTCCAAAGAGTGCCAGAAAACCCTGGCCTCAGTGTGGGGGTTGAGTTGTTTGGAAAATTCAGGCTTTGTGCTGAAGATGCAAACATGTTAGTTCCCCTCCATTGCCCATGTCTCTGTGTAGGCTGCAGAAATAAAGCAAGTGTTTAACATGCAGGCATTTAACCCTTTCAGGATTCTGGTTTATTCATAGCATTAACTAACATAAAGAATCGTCCAGTGAGTTTTGACAGCTACTGTTTTAAAGTTCTTATCATAGCTATTTTTTTCCTTTTATCACAGTTTTTGTATTGTGTGGTGAAGATTCGTCTCTCTCCTTGCCTAGTTTATCTATAATTCAGGACGTTTTTACACTTAGGTTATAATTGACTTTTCCATGCTGCAGCAACTCAAACAATAACTATTAATATTCAGCAGTCTGTAGTGATAAAGATTTCCATTTACTTTCTTTTACTTAACCGTGTGAATATACGACATCCTATCTCACACAGGTAATAGTGAATTCATTCATATTTACTCTCCATTTCCCTGTATAACAATACTGAAAGAGTGAGCACTGTGGGTTTGGAGACGCCTGACTCCCGCTCTCAGCTGGCCAGCCCTGCTCCCACAGAAGGGAGCCAACACCTGCAGCTCCTGGCGAGGCTGTGGTGCTGCCTGGCCATCACCCCCCAGGTCTGCCCAAGGCTGAGGAAGAAGGCAGAGCAGAGTACAAAGCACAGTACCTCAGCCTTCCTCCCCTCAGCAGCAGTGTCCCCTGATGAGGACACTGCATCTGCACCCAGGTAGCAGTTGCCTTAAAAACCCAAAATGGTGTTAGAGAGCTGTGAGCTGAAAATGGGGAAAATGCCTCGGTACCCTGCCCAGGTATCCCTGATGGTGTGGGGTAAATAATGCCACAGATGGGTGGGTGTGCAGGACGGATTGATGGTGGAAGGAGAGAGGAGCTGGGCTGGGAAGGCAGAACAGTTCGTTCTTCAAGGGAATCATGCTGCAACACAGAACCAGGAGCCCCCTGCCCGGGGCTTTACAGTGTGACCTTACACAGGGTGGGTGAGGGAGGCTGGGGACACACCAGACTGATCTCCCATCCCTTTTTCTGCTGTTAAATGCATAGTGACAAGTTTGGTGGGGAGGTTGTGAACACCAGCACTGCAGCCAAGGTTCTGACACACCACTGTCACCAGCCTAGATGGCAAAGGTGTCCGGGCTCTGCCTTGGGGGCTTCATTCTGCTGCACAGCCTCCTCCTGTGCTGCAAAGGCCCCGTGTCTGGGTGCTGCTGGGCCCAGCGCCAGGATGGAGAAGCAGCCGGGAGTGGAACCAGCAGGAAACCCCAGACACTCACCCTGATGCTGGGCAGCAGCAGACGAGCTGGCTCTCAGCAGAGAGGATGGACTGGTGGCAGGGGAAGCTGCCCCTGTTGCTGTGGCCTGGGGATGGAGCTGTGTGTGTTCCTTTCTATTGCCCCTCGAAGGCTGCATTGCCTTCCCGCCAGCCCTTGGGGCCCTGTGTGGCACCCCAGTGCAGGGGCTGGCACCAGCCCTCTGCCCGGGCTCTTGGCACACAGCTGGCAGTGCCAGGGTGGGAAGCACTGCGTGGGGAGATGCCCTCTCCTCCGTCCATCTCTAACAGAAGGTGGAGCAGGGACGGGCTGCAAAGCCAGCAGCAGGCAAGGTATTAACTGCAGCTGTGTCGAGCTGTTGTGACTGAGCTCTTCCTTGTAATTATGAAAAATGTCCTGCACAGGGGAGAAGCAGCAGAGCTGCTCCCCCCTGCCTGGAGAGAATGACTTTCCCAGGCAGCTTTCCTTCAGAAAAGAGGGGCTCTCGGTCCTCTGTGCCCCAGCCACCCACGGAGCGGGGCTGTTCCCACCGGTGCTGTTGGTGAGCTGTTCCTGCGCTTCACGGCTAGTTAAGGGCTACTGGGGTTAAACGGAGAGTCCATTAATCTCACCCGCCCCGGTCAGAGCCAGGGACACACATGCAGCTGGTGATTTATGGGCAGCCTGGGCCCGTGCCCCTTCTCGGCGCTGCTGCCAGAGCTGCCCAGCTCGGTGGGCACTTGCCAAGCCTGGCAGGAGGGACAGGGGGCCAGCGAGCTGTTCTGGCCGTGGCCAGTGCTGCTTCCAGCCTGGCTCAGCCCTGGCAATAACTCACCTCGCAGAGAGGCACCCTGTGCGATGCCCAGCTCCGTGTGAAGGAGGGCTGAAAGTGGGGAGAATGTGTGCAGGAGGAGGGCTCTGTGTCCCCAGAGCAGCTGTCCCCGGGGTGCCGCAGGTGGGATGGGGACAGGCAGCGCTGCGGGAGCTGGGGGCTGCCCCTGCGGCACGTGCGGAGATGGGATTCCCTCTTCTCTCGTGTTCCTCTTGGCCTCTGATCAGAAGTGCACGCTATCTGCCTGCTATTAGCCTGCCTGCTGCTCTCTGCCCCGGGAGCAATCACAGGGTGAATGAATAAACACAACAGCATTTAGTGAGATCTGAAAGGAGATGTGATGATAATTTCTTCCCTGCAAATTGTAGGCGCTCATGTTTTCAGCCGTGCTGAAGGCAATTAGAGCGGAGCGGAGCTGGCAAGACGAGGGACGACGCTGGAGAAGCTGCGACTATGGAGCCGTAATAACAATTTAGATTCTATTTAGATACAAGTGGCTACAAGTTGCGTCTCAATATTGAATCAATTGACACAGACAAATAATTTAATATGGAGGTTTTCGCCAGAGAGGAAGGGAGGGACCAGCCTTTTAGAGGCACCCAGATGGGATGGGCATGAGGGACAGATCCAGAGCTTCTGGCAGCATAGAGGGGAGACAGAAAGGGGTGATCCTGTGGGGAACAAATGCCCTTTCTCGCAGCTTTTGGCACTCTGGGCTGGCTTATGCTCGGCATCGATTGAGGAGGTATTTTTAGAGGCAGTCTGGTATTTGTTAACCTTCTTGTGCAGAGTGGAACTCACTTCTCAGAAGCATGTGTGCGCGCACGCGTGCGGGAGGCAGCAGAGATCCCGCCAGAGATAAAACCCAAGTAGCCAGCCCCAGCCAAAGGCCGGGCGCAGCTGTATAAATATGAAGTGGCCCCCCTCACCCCCACCCCCTCACAGCCAGTGGGGCTGGTGACACTGGAGAATGCTTTGCTGTCATTAGTTAATTGAGCTGCCGATGTTAAGAAAAGGTTATGTATTTCTCCTGGTAGTTTTTCTTTGTAAAACTCTGACAGGGGTCTCTTGCAATAGCAGTGGTAATGTCCCAGCTGGGGAGTCCAAGCAAATCTTCCCTCTGGTGTGGATTTTTTTCCTTTTCTTTCCCTCTTTTCGTATTTTTCCTCCCATACGGAGGTTGCTCTGCGGAGGAGCAGAGAACCCCAAGCCACCCTGTGTGCCTCCTCCTGTAAGTGATACCCTCACTGCTGCCCCATGCAGGGTCTCCCCGCCAGCCTGGGGACCACCGGCAGCGTGGGCCCTCCACCCCTCACCTGCTCCAGGAAACCACCCAGGCACCCATGCACTGTGTCTGTGGTCCCCTTGCAGCTGGGCACAGAGCGCTGGAGGGGGAAAGGGGTTTGGATCCTGTCTCTGGTGCTGGAAGCGCTGCAGAAGCATTGCAGTTTGCTCCTATGGAATCTGAGAGGCTTCACTAAATTGGACCCATGTGCGTGGTGCTGTCAGAGGCGTCCCTGAGCCTCCATGGCTTGGCTGATGCCATGAAACTCATTTCACTGCAAGCATTCTTAATGTGCACCTCTTGAGACCAAGTGCCAGGGAGCTGGGAGACAGTCTCCTTCCTCTGCCTTGGCTCCGAGTTGTTCTGCTGGGAAGTTTTCCCAGATGGGGATGGGTCTCACCTGGGATGGCTGGCAGCAGTGAGGCAGGCTGCTCTGCACATTGGGTATGGCAGGGAAACGGGAATGCAGGGTCCTGGGAGCTGCAGTAGGTCGGGCTCAAGCAGCCTGTGCGTGCTGCTGCAAGCTCCAGCGCTTTGCTCCGGGCAGAGCAGAGCCCCCTGTGCCGCAGCAGGAGCGGGTGAGCTCTCTGCGGGTGCGGGATGCATTGCTGGGACCGCAGTGAAGGTGCATCTCGAATTCGTGCTTAATGAGCACTCGAACCTCCTGTGCCTGTGAAGCACCGCCCAGGTGTTCAGCTCTTCCTGGGGACAGCAGGACCAGCTTTTGTAATGATTCACCTTCCAGCTGCCGTCCCGCAGCAGCTCCCAGGCGTTCACATGCACATGAAACAGAGGGCTGTCATTATCCGCCCCCGGAGCAGCGGGGCGGAGGAGCAGGCTGGGCGAGCTCCTGGCTGGGGTGGCTTCACCCACGGTGAGAGCAGCTCCAGCCATGAAGCGCAGCGTGGCCCCGGAGCCGGCTGCCGTGGCCATCCCCACCCCTCGCAGCCGGAGCATCCGCCCCGTCCCGCCAGGACCCACCGCTCCTCACGGAGGGGATGTGTCCTCCCACCGGCACCAAGAGGGGAATGACAGGGCATGGCAAGGCAGGGTGGAAACCCTGAGCAAGCAGGATTTCACCTGGACTTCTCCCACGGGGACCTTATACCAGTGCAGCACACCTTAAAACAGTTTTTGCTCAAAGAGCTGCCTTCCACCTCCTTCAGATTCCACTGATTCTGCCTAAGCCTCAGTGCTTTTATTCCCCAAAACATCCCCGTTCAGTATTCTCAGTTCCTGAACCAGGTGATGATGTGACAATGGATCTGCCAGTGAGACAGACCTGCACCTGCCTACAGCTGGCAGTGCCCACCTGTGGCAAGCTCAGCTCAACCAGCACAACATGGCCCTGTCCTTGCAGCCACCATGGCCAAGCATCAGAGCCTGCTGCCGCCATAAACCCAGTACTGAGGTGGAGGGAAACCCATAAGGAGTATCCAGGTGACCCATGGGGGGGATGCTCTGCTGTGGTCCTGCACACTGCCTGGCATCGGGTCTCCACAGGATGAAATGTGACCCAGGCAGTCAGCGGGTCAGCACCGCCGGGGTCAGAGCCCGGCCCAGCCGTGTCCATGGAGGAGGTCACTGACCCCAACTTCCCAATACTGCCTGTGGTGAAGAGGTCACCACGTGCCCCCCCACCAGCACAGTGGTCGCTGGCTGATCTTTAATTAATCCCAGGCAAAATTAATCAGTTGACATCTGACAGCTGAAGAGCGGATGGCGACCGCTCTGGGGCTCTGCCTCCTCTGAGCAGCAGCGCTGGACCCGTCTGAGCATCTCTGGCCCCAGTTCTGGGGGATACCATCAAGATTTCCTGGAATTGTGTCTGACAGTCTTCATTCCCAATAGAAAGATCCTTTCCCACTGCTGCAAAGCAAATCCGTCCTGGGACCACAGCAGCAGCTACTTCAGTGACAGCGCTGCATTCCCCTCATCATAGGCATGACCATGCCTTCCCATTTCCCACTACCTCATCCCTCCTCCTGGCCCAAGTCTTTAATCCTTCCCCCACAGGCTCTGCCAGTTTGGATTTCTAATCACGGTCAGTGAATGCTGGAATTAATGATCTGATCCAATCGACATCCAGGAATCCGTAACGAGACTCTGCTTTAGATTAATCAGTCATTAGGCCAAAATGCCAACACAGTGCCTGAAAACTATTTGTCTTTCCTGCTGCACTTTCTTTTTATTTCTTTCATTTTAAATTACTCCAAGGGGCTCAGGTCTTCCCCTTTTCCTTCTCAGGAGAGGGAGCAGCTTCCCTGTCACAAGTGCCAGCCCCAGGTCCTGACCCTCTCCTGTCCCTTACATACAGTCTTGGATGCTCTGGCTTTGCTTCCCTGCAGATTGGCTAATTTGGCACATAAAAAAGAGGAAAGTCAATCCTGATCCTAAATGTAATGACCAGGGGTTGTTTCAGAAGCAGGCCCACACCTTGCTGGCACAAGGGCTGCCAGAGGGTGCCAAGGCTCCTGCTCCAGCCCTCAGCCATGCTCTGGCAGCCTCCAAGGGTGGGGGATGCTGCACAGCCTGGGAACTGTGGGGCTCCCACCTGCAGAGATGATGGCAGGGCTGCTGGGCTGGGATGTGGGGCACACCTGGTGGGTGCTGCTTCAGAGGAAGGAGGGAAAGCAGCAGGGGTCCTATTTTGGTGACCTCATTCCAGCAAAGGATATTGGAAAACAGTAACAAGATCAGAAACAGGCTGAGATACGTGGCAGGGCTGAGCCCCAAGACCTGCTTACCGTGAGAAATTTAAGGATCCCAATCAGTTGATCAAAGGAGAGGAGACCTGAGCTGCACCAGGGGAAGATATCTGATAGCAGAGGCTTCTCCAGCTTAGCAGGTAAAGCAGGATGCCGCAGCTGGAGGTTTCAAAGGAGGGGAAAAAAAATTGAATTCAGGCAGAAATTTTTTTGGGGGAGAGGAATTATCTGCTGCAGCAAGGGAATGCTGCAGGTCCTTCGGGTACAAGGTCCTTAAATCTGTGGGTGTCACTCAAATGCTAAGGTCTAATTTCCTCCATACACTGAAGGAACTGATGGGGTGTTTCCTTTGCCACGTGCAATGCAGTGGTAATGCCTGTGGCCTCTGTTGGCTCTGAGACATGAATAAAACAAAAGCAGTTCCCAGCTCCTTCATGCGCACCTCTTTGGAGATGGAGGGGGCAGGAGCAGGGTGTGCAGAGCATTTCTGTGGCTCATTGTATCCTCATCCCAGCACCTTCCTGCCAGAGAGCTGGGTAAATCTGATAAGTACCAGGGTTAGGCTTTATTCCACTTGAGTAACTTCTGAAACATGGCATTTTTAGCCAGACCTGCACCTTTCCCTGGGGAGCTGCAAATGAACCTCACTTAGCTTACAGGGAATAGGTGCTGATCTGCCAAATGTCACCAGGAGAGCTGTGATGGGCTGGGAGGGTGCAGGGGGCCCGCCAGGGAGAAAGCCTGGCTGCGCCCAGCATCCTGGGAGAGCAGCAGGAAGGCAGAGGGAGTGCACAGCCTGCTCTGAGCCCCTGTCACCAGCTTAATTGCCTGATGCTGAGCATGGCTTAGCACTGCTTCTCCTCAGCTGCTTTAAAAAGCAGAGTTTGCTGCTCTGCAAGACCTAAGCATTCTTCAGGAGCGGGGCTGCAGGCAGGGATGTGGGTGGGCACTCTCTCCCCAGGGATCCTGGTGCTGCCCAGGATGTTCTGTGCTTAGCACCAGGGTGAGGCATTGCCAGCTCAGAGCCTTTGCCCTAGCATGGCCATGGACCCCCTCCGGAGGCAGCAGACATCCCGTGACCATCCAGAATGATGTGGGGAGGGGAGAAGGGGATGTAACAGGCACAAACAGCATCCCCTCTGCAAGGCCCGTCTCCCACTCCATGGAATTGAGCAATTCCTTGGAATTGTTGCATGGAATACCCCTTCCCATCACCCTGGGAGCCAGCCAGACTGCAGAGAGGTGACCCCCAGAGCTGCCCTGTGCCCCTCAGTCAGCAAAGCCCCCCTCTGCAGCATCAGCCCTGGCTCCCAGCCTGTATTGCCAGCCTCAGCAGTGAAGGCTGGGAGCAGGGGATGCCCCCCTGCGTTGGTCACCCCGGGGGCCAGCCCCTTCCCTCTGGCTGCTCCGAGGGGGATGAGGGAACGAAAGGTGCCTGGAGCTTATTCAGTCTTCTCACTGGAGGAGGGGAGTTTATTGGAAAACACCTGGAATCTATTAGGCCTGGAATATGGAGTCAAGGTTTTGCCGCCTGCAGGCAGCCCAAGTATAAATAGCGGCAAAGGGTTTGTTTTGACTACTTTAAATTGTGCAGGTTTCGTGCCCTGAGAATTGGGAGTTTGAAGCTGCTCCTAACGTAATAATCCGCCTGCTTCCCCCTCCTACCCCAGTGGCCAGGAATCTGCACCTTGTTCTCTTCTCCTTCTCATTCCTCTCTTTGTTTGACTATTTTCCCTATTTCCCATCTGTTTATCACAAACCTCCCTCTTCCTGGAGCCTTCGTGAGTCTCCAAGGAGGGGAGAGTTGGAAATGTTGTTGCACGCAGGGAAGTGGAGGGGAAAGTTTGGAGCTTTACAATGAAAACCAGAGATGGGGGGGAAAAAAGGAAACAAAGCCAAGTGCCCAAACACTGGGACAGACCCTCTGTGTGACAGGGTGACCCCCCAGTGATGGGGGACAGATTTCCCTCCAGGTGATGACATGAGCATTGCCACTGCATCCTGGCTGGGAACAGAGCAGGGAGGTTTGGTGAGGAGCTGCTGCCCACCACAGCCAACATCCTCTCCCATTCCCAGAGCTGCAGCAGCGTTGTTCCTGCTAATGCCATAGTAATAGAGTGGTATGAGGCTCCTAATGGAAATGCTACATCACTGCCAGCGCAGAGTCCTCAGTCCCAGTGCTAATGATTATTGCTACTGTCTCGTGCTGATGCCACCACGCTGATGTGTCTGCCAGTTCCAGGCAGAGACTGATGCTGCCTCCACTCAAAGGAGTTGCTGTTCCAAATTAGACCATATATCTGTGAGGAAAAGGAGGAAGGGAGCTCTGAGGGCAGCAGGCTCACGGAGGAGAGGACAGCTGCCATCACCACTGCATGAGCAAAGGGCAAGCTTGGCCACTGAGGTTCCCCGAACTGCTCCAGCCTTCTCCTGGCACAAGGTCCCCTCAGCAACACCATGCTCCCTGCCCAAAGCCAGCCCTCACATCCTGCTCTTGGCGTGGTGCCTGGCTGAATTGCTCTCAAAATGTTTTGGCATCACCTGGTGCAAACAGAGCAGCACAAGAGAAAGCTCACCAGGGCATTGTCACAGCATCATCCATCCAGTGCGGCAGCCCCGTGAGTGGAGCCTCTCCTGAGCACACCATGGTGGGGCTTAGGAGACCCTGGTGCAGAACCACGGCCCCTGACCTCCGAGGAGCAGCGCCCTGAGGGCTGGGGCTGCCGCACACGGCGGGGAGCAGCTCTTCCCCTGGCTTCAGAGCCATCTGTGCTGTAGACCTGAAAGTCAAACCCTGCTGACAAGCCATCTGGGGTGTCCAAACGACTGCACATGGCGCAATTTATTTTCCTACTTTTCCTTTTAATCATTGGTTTATTTCATTCATCTGGTGAGAAAACAGCCTTGAAAACCAAGGGTTTATGTCCAGGAAGGAGCTTACAGTGGCCAGGGTGACTGGGTGCACCATAAGCACAGGTGCTGGCTTCTCAGCACCTCCTCACATGTGGCCAATGGCTGAAGTCAAGCCTGAGGGCTTCAGGGTCCAGGAGCCCCAGCTGGGAGCCCAGTGTGGGCACTGGGGTCAGGCTGCCTGCAGACAATAACAAAATGCTAATCCACAGGAATAACAGTGGCCACAAACCACCCAGAAGCATCGTGGTGCTGTGCACGCCTATGCAAGGGGACAGGGAGCACCCCCAGATCAGTCAGTGTTGCTGTGGAGATGGAAACTGGGGACTGTCACTTCAAAACATCCTGCCACGAGGCTCAGGCTTGCTGGGGGAATTTCCCAGGCTTGGTTACCCCTTGTACACATTTCTGATCTTCATGCTCTTTGTCCTAATCTCATTTAAGAAACAGATTTGGAAGAATGAGGTTGGATGTGAGCTGGGAGCGGGAAGATGGTCACATCCCTGCTCAGTCTGAGCATCCGTGCCCATCACTGGGGACATGACTGTGCCCCGGGCACGGCATGTCCTGCTGCTGGGGTTTTCCCAGCTGGTGTTTGCCTGCAGCCATCCCATGGGTTGACCTTGAGGTATCGGCACAGGGCTTCAGTGGCAGGCAAGGCTCAACAGCATCCTTCCCTGAGGCGCTGTGATCAAGGACAACGCTGGATCTTTGTACTGGGAATGCCCACAGAGCCCAGACAGACTCAAGCCACGGGCTATCCCTTCCACACTGCCGGAGCTCTGGCTTCACTACACAGCTTCCCAAGCTGGCAGTGCTCCCGCCCAGCATGCCAGCCCTTCACACGGACCCTCATGGCATGTCCCGATGGTTGCAGTGTGGGATAGAGCCTTCCCTCACCCCTTTGTGCTGCCAGCATCCCTCCTCCACCCACCCGTGTGCATCCCAGGGTGCCCTGGAGCCGCGGAACTTCCAGCGCCGACAGCTCAGCCGGTCACTCCTCATCTCTGGAGCAGCCTCTGCCACACACATCCTGCCTGAGCATCACGAGGCAGCCCCGCTGTGACCGGGCCATCGTGGGGAGGGGGACATTGCAGGCTGGGGTCCTGCACCCACCGTGACTGCGCACATGCTCAATCTTGTCTCCTTTCTCGTGGAATTAGCGTGACACAATTAAAGTATCTCGCTATTCGGCATTATTTACTCCGAAGGAAGCGTGGGGCCGGCCGCGGGGAGCTGGCAGCTCGGCGTTTCGCACATCATTATGTTCCCCTCGCAGCTTTGAAGTCGGAGAGCCGAGGCAGCGCCAGTTCCCTCGGCGGACTCCCGCGCTCGGGCGGAGGCGGCGGCAGGAGGGCCCCGGGGACGTCGTGTGGCACCCGCCAGTTCCTTCTTGTCCCGGCTCCTTATCCTGGGAGAGCCCCCCGAAGCCATCACCGCATGGCTCGGCACCAGCGGGGCGGCTTCTGGCCACCCCCGGGCTGCGGGGATGCAGACAGACATCCCCGCCCGCTGCTCCATGCGTCCCTTTTCCAGGCCCCGGGACACCCCCTTGGCACGGCACCAGCTGGTGCAGAAGGTAAACACGGCTCCCCAAGCCCTGCTGCCTCCCTGTGTTCCATCCCTGGGAGCACTGGGGGCTCTCCCGGGAGTGGCGGGCTGGGATGGGTGCACAGGGACACCCGGGCTCCTTTGATGCCGCGGGGTTATTTACAAATGACGTGCGATATCCTGCTCCTCCTGGCGCAGCGAGCAGCCGAGGCTGTGGGTTTGCTCAGCCTGCCAGGCCTCCCCAGGCAGCCTGAACCCAAATGCTCCTTCACCTTTCCTTCTTCTCAGGACTCATTCCACCCCTTTTTCGATCTTCCACTGCCTGTGCTGCTTCTTCTTTTCTTTTTCCAGTGTGGCTTGCTGCTCTGTGCTGGCAGCATGAATCCTTTTATCCCTCCGTGCCCACGCAGCGGGGCTGGAGGATGCTGCCTGGGCAGATGGGTCATCTCCAAGGTTAAGCAGCATCTCGGCGTCGCTCCCAGGCACCACTTGCCTCCATCCTCGCTCTAAGGCTGGAGGATCTGCCAGCGTGGCTGCCTCTGTCCCGGCTGCAGGGATTTCACCAATCTTTTCTTTTAATAGGACTGGGGGAAAAAAACAAACCAAACCGAAACAAAATGTTATTTTCACACCTCTTTAACCAACCGGCTCATCCTTTCTGCTAGGCACTGGCTGCGGGTTGCCTTCCCCGCGGCATT
>NW_005054309.1:3808947-3810980 GCF_000277835.1 Geospiza fortis | reverse complement strand
GGCTGGCCCGGCTCCTGGCGGGAAGCTGCTGACATGTTTTCAGCGTGAGGAAGGTGCGTGTGTGTTTGAGCTCAGGCGCAACCACTTGGGGAGGTGGGAGGAGGCGAGGGATGTGCTAAACTATGAATGAGAGCAGATCGGAGACGTTCCCTGCAACCCTGACAGACTCTCTCCCTGAAATATTTAGAGGTGCTTGCAAGATGTTGTTAGATCTGGCTGCTCAAGGGATTGTGGTTTTTTTCCTGAACAAAAGCCTGGCATCCACCTGAAGTTAAAGCTAATCTAAACAATAGGGAAAAATAAACACCGGGATGTAAAAGATGGACAACAGCCCCAGCCGTAAAAAAGCTGGAGTGGAAAAGAGTGGGAATTGCCAGCGGCTGGTTTATTGGCCACACCACACCAAAAACATCTGAGGCATGATGCAAGATGCAAAACACAGCCTCAGTGCAGCAGGATAAGGCATGGGGAGATGTCAATGCTTGTCATCCTAGAGCGCTGCAGCCCCGCTCCTCGCAGCCTGAATTAATCACTCTGCCAGGAGCAACCTTGCTTTGACCTCTGGCCTCCCCTCTGCCCTGCCCAGCAGCCGAGAATCTGGGAGTTAAACACAATTTAAGCATTGCCTCTTCCCAAATGCAAGGGCTGGGCTGGCTGCAACCATCCTGAGCCTCTGGCAACGCCCCCTGCAAATGTTGACCCAGGGCTCCAGCGCCGAGGGTGCCAGCAGGGATCCAGCAGCAGCCACAGCCCGCGGCCGCCCAGCATCCTCCTCCGGCGTGTCATGGCGAGGATGTAATTTCTAAAATAACACGTTACTCGTGCTTAATTATCCCACTTTATAGAAGTCACTTCCGGCGCCAAGCTCGAGTTATGAGATGCATTTCTGAGCCATTGTCTGGGTGCCAGGAAAGAAGAAAAAGAGAGAGTCAGAGTTATGATTGTTATTGGAGTGTTTTATTTTGGTTTTTAGATGTCTGGATTTCTGTTATAAAATGTATGAACTGCAAAGGAACTGAAATCTTTATGCTCACAATATTATTTTCTCATTTCTAGACTGAAATGCTTATGGCTCTTCTTAATTCTCTTGGAAATATTCTGTGTTTATTTCCCCAATATGTTTATGTAACTTCCTCTGGAAACTCAATTTTTAGTTAATTAACATTTTTGTCCAGAAATTCCTTAGTTTGGTTTCTTTATTAACAAACCTGGCATTTCCAGTTAAGACCATAGGTGCGCCTCTTCTAAGTTCCCTTGGTTTCCACCAGCTCAAACAGATTGCTTGGAGGGTTTTGGCTCTCCTCTGAGCAGACCCAGCCCAGATACAGCTTCAAAGATGCTCAAGCAGCCACAGGAGGTGCAAGTCCTCAGTGGTCCGGTGTGATTGGCGTTAGCATAGCCACGGGGGCAGCAGGCAGGAGCGGGTGCCACTCCATGGCGATGAGTTTGGCAGCACCAAAACCTGCTCAGACAGGAACCTGGGGGTCAAAGGATGCTGGGGACAGAGCTGGCAGGCTGAGGTCTCTCCCACGTTCATCTCTGTGGACGCAGCATGAGGCAGAGGGGGGAAAGGGGTGCCTGGAGAATGCAGCTTGCCTCAGGTCCTCCTCCCAAATGGCATCACTGAGTCAGCCAGGCTCTCTCCACCTCCTTCTATTTCGCACGTCCCTGTAAATGTCTAACACCTTTTCACTGTAATGTCATTTGAAGATTTAATTAAGGTGCTGTTTGTTCCCTCTCCCAGATAATTAATTGAAGGTGTTAGATAAAACCAGGCCCAACACCAATCCTTGCTGGGTCTGAACAGCACCTTCCAGCTCAAGATATTATTGTTCCCTTTTGTTTCAGATCCTTCTGCTTGTTCTCAGCCCCGTGAAAAGGCTTATATCCAAACCAATTTGAATTAATTTTTCAAGCAAGATACCACAAGACTGAGATACTATTAAAGGCTTTGCTAGAAATCAGGGTTCATTAGAACACACCCGGCTGCCGTTCCCTCCCCTGCGCATTCTGCCCTTCAATAAAAAGACAAA
>NW_005054309.1:3755617-3808882 GCF_000277835.1 Geospiza fortis | reverse complement strand
CCCTCACATCCCACAGCAATGAGAAGGCTTTTGGTGCTGACCTTGTACGTCCTCAGCAGTGCTGAGCCTGGCACAGCCCAGGGCTGGTCCTGGCACTGGGGGCTCCTGGGGTGATGTCCAGTGATGTGGGGATGTGGGGATGCTGACATTGTCTTGGGCAGCAAAAACCCAGCCTCCGTGTGTGCTGCCCCATTCCCATCACCCATGGCTTCAGCCAAGGCTGGGACCCAAATCTGGACACTTTTCAACTTTGTTGAGCAAACTGCAGAGGCTCCCCCAAGGTGACACACATCACATGTGATCACCAGCAGTCCCCTGGTCCCCCTGTATATCTCCTTTCCTTTCACCAGCTAGTCCCAGGGATCAGGGCCAGCCAAACCTGGCCAGTTGCACCAGCAATGCTGGGCCCTGGGAACATCTGGGATGGCAGGCAGTGCTCTGTGCATGGCCGAGGGATTTCTCCTTGGGATGTGAGGAGAGTCCAGCGCAGCCACCCCACCGAGCACCTCCCTCAGCTCAGCACTGTTCCCTTTTTTTTCAAGTCAATGTCTCTCTCCCACACTGGAAAGGACCCTTAAAAATGATCAAAGGAGCCAGAAAGCTTCTGCAATTTCTCCTTGAAATGGAATTTTATAAAGCAAGAAGAATCCCACACTTATTATTTAAAAAGAGGGCCCTATCAGCAACGGGGATTTTGTAATGAGTTGATTTGAGCATGTTCTTGGTGACTGCCTGGGTGCCTTTACCCTCATCTCAGTGGGAGATTTTTAGTGCAATTAGTAGAAAGTGTTCAACAGAAAAGGTTCTTGCAGCACAGAGCCCCCTGGTTTGCTGCACCACCTGCACCTTGCAGCCCACACGGGGAGATGGATGATGTCTGAAGGGGCTCAGTCCCTATTTCTGGCCTCTCTCCACCAAGATGACGTTCACAGCATTGGCACAGCGCTGGGCTGTGCTGATCCAGCCCTTGCAAAGAGTGGCAGCATGCAGGGCAGAGTGGGGCTGGGAGAGGGTGCCTGGTCTGTCCTGATAACCAGGAGGGAGCAGCTTGGAAGACCCATGTCTGAGGTCACTTTTAATTCAAATGCCTGGCAGAGCTGACAGCAAAATTACAAAAATCCCTATTTTCAGTGCTGGTCTAGTCCAGCCATGCCCACAGCCTGCCTCTGCTGTCAGAGAAAATGCACACCACCCTTCCCAGCTCCCCAAAACACTGTCAGGAGGCCCGGGGTATTCTCCCATCCCAGCTTTTGTCACTCTCACATTGCATTTAAATGGAACCCTTTCTGTCTCCTTAACAAGAATGGCACGGCTTTGCTTATTGCCTATTAACTTGAGAGGTGAACACATCGCTGGTGGAATCAGAAACATTTACCATGAAAAAGAAAAGCTGAAATCCCATTTTCTTCCCGCAGCTCAGTGGGAAACAGCCTGTCAGGGCCAGGCAGGGCTGTGAGTAGCTGTGCTCCTCAGACACCTCCTCCACAGACAGCACTTCCCAGCCATAATGGAGGCTCCCACTGCAGGCTCCCCAGGAAGGACAAGCACCTGAGAGTGCCAGAGCTGAGGGACAAAGGGATAAACTGCTCCATATCTTCCCAGGTTCCACCCCCAGTGTTCCCTTCCATCCACTGGTACCCCCAGCCATGAATCCCCCCCTCTTCTGAGGACAATGAACAATCAAAGCTGGAGAAGGTCACACAACTGTCCAGTGACAATGACACAGGAGACCTCTGCTCCCTTCCCTCTTCTCCAATCACAGCTCCTTCGTTCTGGGGATTTGGGTTTCCATTAGTGCCTGTTTGGTGGCCTTTCTCCTTTACACTGGCATTTCCACGGCTGCTTAACTTCAGTGCATTTCATTAGCACAGAGGTTTCTGTCGATATTAGAAAGTCACTGTAATCATCAGGGGGATTTGCATGGCTGTTAGCCCAGGAGCTTCACTGTTTGCAAGTATTTTCAGCAGCATTTTTGCAGAAAAAGGTGCCTTTGACATACACCCTGTTGGCAGAGAATCCACACCCCCGTGTCCCACTCTGCACTACCATGCTGCACTCCTCTCACCCATTGGAGTTGGCAGTGGTAAAGATGCCAACCCCAACCAGGAGCTGCACATGCTCACCAGGATGCCCATTCATGCTGGGACATCCTTGCCCCCTAAATTCTTCTGGGATGCCCAGCAGGATGCTCATACCCGTAGAGGTTATCATGCCCGTTGGGATACCCGTGCCCACCAGGGCACACCATGGCAATGACACCTCCATCACCAGGCACTTGGTGATGTGCACAGCCAGGTCATCGTCCCTCTGATCCATCACTGTCACCCACCTCATTCCCCCAGCATCCCTTTGTTCCTCATCCCTGCTTCCCTGGGCTGTATTCACTGAGCTGCAGGGGTGGAAGGGCAGATGCAGGGTGGTGACGACACGGCAGGGGCAGGGCAGGGGAGGGGACAGTGGAGATGGCCTCCCTTCCTTTCCACTTCCCTGCGCACTCTGGGGCGGGCCAGCCTTTGGCGGACAGTGCAGCTCTGCTTTGCATCACTGCTTTGAAAAGCCCTTGGAGAGAGCAGTGATTTATGAGAGGTTTCTTGTACAAGGGGAAATAAACCTCTGACCAGACCCAACTGAAATCCACACTGCTTCATTTTCTGTGGAATCAGGATTTTACCCCTATCTGAGGATTTTGCTTCTTTCCAAGAAAAACAGCCAGTGACTTTCTCATAAACAGCCATGCTCTCTGCCTTTTCCAAAGGCAGGCTGCCTGGGAAGGGCTCCTTTCCCGCCGGCCCGCATGTCCCGGTGCTCACTCCTCCACACCGGAGCCCTGCGGTTCACAAATCACGGCGTTTCCGACCGGTGCCGAAGCGAGAACATCTGCTGGGAAAGTCAACAGTAATTAATTGGCTTTTAACTGGGAGATAGAGAAGCGGGAGAGAAGCACAGCCCCCTTTAATGAGAATAAAAGGTGTTTAAGTTTAGAGGAGTGCAGAGGCGCCCCGGTTACTTTGTAATGCGATAAGGGGCTGGGAATTTAAACCAGAAATGGAGTGGCTAAGCGGGAGGGGGGATTGCGGGTGCTCCGGCAAACGAGCGGAGCCTGGGAGGGAGATGGTGCCGAAGAGCTGCGGTTCCTGGAGCAAAGGGGTTCCTGGAGCAAAGGGGTTCCTGGAGCAAAGGGGTTCCAGGTGGGAGCAAGAGCAGCTCAGCCCCTGCCTTGCCCCGGCTGCTGCAGACGGGTGCTGGGGCTGCGGGGCTCAGGTGATGCTGGAGCGGGACCGAAGGTGCTAAAGCGCAGTGAGGGCAAGGCTGGGGAAGGGATGCCAGAGGTGGTGGCAGCAGCGTCAGCGTTTGCTGCGTGTGACAGAGCCGGTGTGGCTTGTCTGTGTGAGACCAGGATTGCTTGGACTGCGGCTCGGCAGAAACCCCTCACTGGCTTGGGAAGTTGAGTGTGGGTGCAAGGAATGTGCCTGGAATTTGACTTGGCTGAGCTGGAGAAGAGTCTCTGTGAGCTGCTGGAAGCAGAGACCCTGGCACCCTGGTAAAAATAGCACAGGGAGGGATGGAAGAGAAGGCAGCAAGGGGAAGGGAGGAGAAAGAGGCGATGCTGGGGGCGATGGGGCTTTTGGGGGTGGAGGTGGAAGAAGCCATGGGGGCCTGGGAGGGAGAGGCAAAAACTGCATCCAGGGATTGCTCTACCCGCTCTGCATGGGCTGTGGGTCAAACAGTGGTGAGAAAAGGGCACTGAGGCAGTAGCAATTTTGGGGGACAGCTCCTTCTGGGAGAAAAAAATTACCAAAGGCAGCTGCAGGTGTATAGTTGCAATTATGACATGTAAGTGCTAGAGCAATATACCCTTTGCAAAGGGATGGCACTGAAGCTGTGAGGAACAGGCTAGTGTAGGAAGAAACTCAGTTAATTAGTTAAGCAGAGCTCTTTAGGAAGTGTTTCCTCAATTGCTTTTTTCCGCTTTATTTCCGTAACTACCAAATGGTTTGTTGCTCATCCTTATGGTGAAATCTTCCCTGAGCCTGCCAAGGAAGGCTGTTCTGTGTGAAGCAAAAGGAGGAAAACCAAAGAGTTCTGCTGTGGGTAGGAATATTCATGCAAAAGATTTTTAATTTCTTTGAAAAGCCTGATTTTTAATTTTATTTTTTTTCCTGATACTGAACCTAGGAGGCTTCTGTGTATTTAATCACCACACCATCACCCCACCTCACATTTCCTGCTGGGGTCTGTCCCAGCGTGCCCCTTAAACAGGAGGGGTGTGAACTCCCGGCACCCCCAAACCAGCCCTGAGCCCCCAGCACTGCCTGCACTCAGGGCTGCCTTAGCCCTGCCAGGGAAGCAGAGGGAGAGCATTACCCAGCTTCGCACAGGGGAAATGATATAATTGGAGCTGTTTGGATTTAGAAATTAAAATAATTTGAGTTTGCTCGGAAAGGTTCATGCAACGTCAGCTTCCATCAGGAGGATGAGAAGCAGAGGTGCCCCAGGAGTGAGCACTCTGACAGCTCTCCCAAATAACACTCACTCTGTGCTCCTTGTGCTGCAAAAGGCCTGGCTAAACCCTGCCATGCTGCTCATGATTTCAAGGGACCCCAACAACTCTCAGAGCCCTGGGAGTGCAAGACAGATTCACTGAGAAATCCCACCTAATCTCCCGTTTCCAGCCTCCTCCTGCTCCAGGGTTGTCTCCCAGCTCTTCCCCTCCACCTACATTGAGGACAGCTTCTCCCTGAGGTCCCTGCATCCTTCCAGGCTCATCACTCACCTGGTTCCACCTGTATTTCAAACCTTCCCAGTTCCTGTTGTGTTATTGCTGTTTGCAGTGTGACCTAATTAAGCATCATCTGCAAATGCAATTACTTTGCCACTTATCTTCTCGATGGCTAATGTTCATCCCAACCAAGACTAAACTCAGTGCTGTTCCTCCACTGGCTGCTGTGTGCCAAAGCCAGCCTTGCTTTGGAACCAGTTAATTCCTCCAGGAATTGTCTACAGACACAGGAAGAAATGCTGTGTGTCCTGCCAGGCTTTATCCACCAGTGCCTGCCTCCAGAGAGGGTGCAAAGCCCTGTAAAATACCAACCGGCTTTGGCCGCCCTAGTTTGTCCTTTAATAAATTCATCCTTGGCATTGCTTGTGGCTTTGCTCTCCTTCAAGAGCATCAAATGCCTTTTCCTTAATCCCCAATCTTTTTGGCATTCCTTGCCTGGCAGATGAAACAAATTTCCTGGCTACTAATTGTCAGTCTCCTTTTCCAGTCTCTTCCTTTTATTTTTCTTTTATATTTAGTTTGTGTTTATTTTCTTCTCTGGCAGTTCCCACCATCCCCCCCCGCCCAGGTCCTTCACTGATTTGTTGCGCCAGCTCAGAATTTGGCCAGCTGCAATTTTATTTTCAGTGCTGGTGGTGGGTTTGAAAGTGGTGGAGGCTCACTAAATCTGTTAGTGAATTCCCTTAATAATTCAGAATGCGTGGTGTTCACCCCGGCTGATTTGTGCACATTAGGCTTGTCAGGGCTTCCCTTACGTGCTTTTTATCAGTAAGTGTATTTACAAGGTCTTCATTAGTTCCTAATTGACCATGCCTTTTCTCTTTAGTTATCACCTTAAAGAGCAATTTAAAAAAGCAATTCGACAACAGCCATTTTAAAGCTCTTCATTCCTTCCAGTCCCTTTCTCATTTGTTGTTATCCTTCTGTCTCTCTAGTGCTTCTTTTCCCCAGTGTCTTTAAAAGCCCTTCATATTCCCTGGAACATTTTGTAAGTTCCAACTTATTCTACTGGTCAGCTGCCATCCCTGTGGCTTCACTCTCTTCATGGCCCTGCTTTTTGGTGCTTCCCAGCTCCTCTCTGACCATGTTTATTCTGGGATTTCTCAGCCCAAACCCACCCCAGAATGAAGTATTTGGCAGAGGGATTTCTTATTCTGTCTATGGGCATTAGGGAATGAGGACTTGTGCCACCTCTTCAGGTGTCCTGTGCTCCCATCTTGCATCTCCCACTGGCCACAGGGCTGATCCTGGCCCTAGGCATATATTCCCTCCTGCCTCAGCAACTGCTGCTCTTTCCCAGCTGTCCTCTCACTTCTGGAATTCACTGCAGCAAACCCTTCTGTCCACCAGCTCCAAGGTCAGTCACACACTGTGCAAAATGCAGCATCTTTATCTGTGGCTTTTGGGTTTTTCCAGTGCTGCTCTCCCTGAACCTCCCTCATCATCACGCTCATGGTAGTGCTGTGTCCATTGCCCTTCTGCAATTTCCCTCCCCTCCTGCTGCACCACAATTTTGCAGGCTGGGGGACCAAACAAGTATTCCCCTGATTTATTCATGCACTCATAGGCTTTAAGGCCAGGAGAAGCTATGAGCTCACTTAGCCCGACCTCCTGCCTATTGCAGGCCATTAAACCTCATCTGGTTATCCCTGCTCCGAGCTCCATCCTTTGTCTGGCTGAAGTGTATCTTTTTGGAAAGGCCCCCAGACTGGATGTGAAGACAGCTTTATATAATAGTATTTTCTATCCCACCCTTTATATATTCTATAATGTTTTATTTGGGTTTTGAATGCTGCTGCATTATGCATAGATGCATTTGGGGGAATATCTGCAGTGATATTCAGGCAGTTTCTTTTCCACCTCAGCTGTGTTCAAAGCGTTTGCTGTACACATGAATAGTCCAGGACATCCCCATGCCAGGCACTGGGAAAGCAGTGCTGTCCCCTGCATCAGGACCCAGCCATGACAGGGGCCTCGTTGTGCCCTGCTCCACATTCACAGCCCTGCATTAACCCACCCCAAAGAGTTTGCAAGTTTTCATCGCTTTAACTCTGACTTCCCAGCCCTGGTAAAGAGGAAGACAAGCCTGGTTCTGGTGGAGATCTCCAGGCACCCCGTGGTTTAATGTTTTCTTTCTCTTTTCTCTTTGAAAACTGGTATTTTTCTTTTTTTCTTTTTTTTCCCCTGTGTTTTGTCTTCTGTGGCTTATGTTCCTTGACACGTTGGCTGGTTTTGATCTTTTTTCTCTTTCTGCATTGCAAAATTGTCAGCTGTGTAACCTAGAAACAGGGCTGGCTGAATGATACGTTTGCAAATAATGTTTGTTAGAAGTTTATCTCCCTCTAGTTTGTGAATCATGCCTGCCCCAAACCTGGTTTCGGGGGAAGTGCTTGTTAGTTGCCACCCGACAGCTGAGGAAAACAGAGCTTGCTCCCAGTTCCCATATCAATTTCCTCCAGGACTTGGTGCAAATCTCATCATCCTCCTCCTCCACAGCGCTCCTGCCTTTCCAAGCCAAACACAGATGTCTCCCATTCCCTTTTTCTTTGGTTTTTGTGCCGCAGACTGGCATGGCTCTCTGCATTGCACCTCTGGGGCCTGAAGGCACAAATTCACATGGGCACCACTCTTCTGCAGGTCACTAATGCCCAGCTCTCCTGATCCTGCTGCAGCATCAGCCACTCACAGCACATGCCAGCTGAGACCCTATCTGCAAATGATCCTTGGGAGCTCAGCATGGAGCCAGGCACTCTCTTCATTCTCACTACGGGTGGTTGGGGTCAAAGACACTCCTTTTAGCTTTTCCTTGGGGTTTTCCTTCTGTATTTCCTTCTCAGCTTTTCCCTTGACTCCTTTACAGGGATTTTCAAAGCCTCCAGCTTTGCCATTGCGAGGCTGGTGTGTGCTCTGCAGCCTGCCCAGTGCTCCCAGGCACTTCCCATCCATCTCCTCTCTCCTCATGGCAGTTTCTTGCTGCAAAGCTGCTTCCAGATTTGGGCTGCAGCCCCTGCCCCAGCTGTCCTTTTTCCCTCCCCTCATCCGCACAGGGGATGGTGGCATTCTTATAGGCACTTTCTCTCCTCTTGCAGCACACACCATCATCAGCCTCTGCCTTGTGCTAGGTGTGCAGTCCCAGGTGTTTCTCCCAAAGCCAGGGTACCTCTGTGTCCATCCTAACTTAATTTTAACACCAACAAATTCTCCTGGCCACGGTGTTCATTTATCTCAGAAGCTGTCCAATTCCTGCAGCCACCCCACAGCTCTCCCTGACTGTGCACTTAATATGTCCCTGGGTTGGCTGAGCACTGGAGCTGCCTGGCTGTATTTATTTTTCTTGCAGCTGGCTCTGGTTCTCCAGAGCAGGCACCCACCTGCGCCCTGCTGTCTGCTGCTCCTGGTGGCTCAAGCCTCTCTGGTTAGGTCACAAGTTTCTAATTGCAAATATCATTCCTATGCCTTTCTTGGGATGTAATGGTGAGGACATGCTAAGGGCAACAGCCAGTGGCACCTTGGCAGTGCTGCTGCCTGTCCTCCACCCCACCTTTGAGAAAACTCCAAGGTGCAAACCCCTGCGTGGAGGAACAGGGTGTCCTTTTCTGTGCTTCCTCACATCTGCCCTCCAAAGCCAGGCTCTCTGCTATGGGTAAGGGGCAGTAAGGGGCATTCAGTCCCTCTGGGGCTGTGTAGCCCCCTCACCACTCAAAAATAGCTCTGCCCCTCTCCACAACATCCCCACTTGGCTCTGCGGGTAACACTCGCATCTCAGTCAACACTTCATACTTCAAGAGCTCACCCTTCACTTGTTGGAGCCTGTTAATCTTGGCAATTAGCTGTTGCTGTGATGCAATTTTCATGCATGCTGTCCCTCTCCCAAATCCCTCTAAGACCCCCTCGGAGCGTGTTCCTGTGCTGCTGCAGCTGCCTGCTTGGCTCCACACCAGCCTTCCCCGCAGAGCCCAGCGCCGTGGGGAAGCCAGGCGTTCGTGTAGGTGTTATGTGCACTCAGACATAGCCTGCTCCCTGACACTGCATTCTGCAAATCTGACAAGAGCAGCGTGCTGCCCTTCTACCTTTGCCCTCTCATCCTGCTGGGAAGAGGGGAGAGCCGAATGTCTCCTTCCAGTCTGCGCAGCCCCGAGGCCTGATAAAGATTCAGGCTGAGCTATCGCTGGAATGAGGAGCAGGAAGAAATCCGAGCTGCATAATTAGGTACTTTGGGAACTGTATCAAAATGCAGCTGACTATAGATTTCTGTACAGTACGTGCTCTTCTGCATTGACTCCTGCTCCTTCTTCCACCAACGCACCAGGAGGGGGTGAGGAGCCCCTTGCCCAGGCCCCTGGGGACCGAGCTCAGCATGATCCCATGAAAAAGCTGAGCAAGAAGTTGGAGGTGAAGGGCAGGTTGGTTGTGGCTTGGAGCCTAGAGTGAGGAAACCTCATGTGCTTGCTTCCCAGCATGCTGTGGGCTGTGACTTTGAACCCCTCTGTAAACACCCGGGGTTCATGGAGGGACTGCCCAGTGCCACCGTCAATGTCTATTCCTGGCAGGAATAGCCCACGGGACCTAGATAATGGCTTAGGTTAAAAACATGTAAATGCTTAAACTGGTTAAAAATTGCACTGTGTTTTCCCTCTCAAATCGAGACAAAGTTGAAATATCAAAAATGTTCATAGAATGGGAGCAAAAAAGAGATTAGGAAATGTCAGATTTCACCACCGACATTTTTGATGGAAATACTTTGACATTTGCAAACTCAAATGTTTAGTTTGTCAAACCAGATGGAAATGTCACACCGAGACAAGTTGAAACATTAATCTGTCTGCTCATGGGAGGCTGTGATCTCCTGTGGGACCCCCTTCCCAGCTGCCCCCGGGGTCCCAGGAGCTGCCTGTGCCCTCCAGCAGAGTGGGGCTGGGCTGTGTCCCTCTGGATTGAAAGCTCCAGTGCGGCTGGGCAGGAAATAACATCCAAAACCTTGGTGGAAGAAGGCCATCCGTGGGGATGGGAAGGAAACAGCATATTTGGGGTATTAAGATGCTAATCCAAGAGACAGAAAACCACATCCCTCTCACCTGCCTGAATACAGATTTCACGTGGGTTTGGGCAAGCCAACCCTGCTGTGCCGTGGTTTCCCGTCTGCAAACTGGAGTAATAACTCTTCCCTGCTTCAGCTGGAGGCTGCAGGCTGAAATCCATTCCTTCTGGAGGAGTGCTCGGATGTCAGTGCTGGGGGTCCTGTGAGCCCTGCAGAGCGCTGTGCTGGGTTTGGAGATGGCATTACACACACTGCAGGGCAGCTGCAGCACTAAACCCTCATCGTGGAGCGGCATTTGAGGTGCAGAAGTGAAACGTGAAGGGAAAGCACACGGCGCAAAGGGGATTGAGGAGCATGGCTGGACTCACAGCTCAGGACTGGGTTTGTCTGGAGAAGGGAGCTCAGGAGCCCTGGCCACCAGCATCCCATGCCCATCAGGGCCCTGGTGTGCCCCAGTTGTGAGGCTGGCTGTAATCCTGGTGAGAGCTGGGGTTTGCCCATCCCACCCACCACCACCTGAGTACTTCGTTTTTATTATTTTTTTTAACCTTCCCTTCTGCTGGTTGCGGGAAGAGTTTGAGGAGAAAAGGCAGAGAGATGTGTTTGAATTAAGAAACACTTCCTGGAAAAGCAATTCAAAGAAGCAGCTTTCATTGTATTTTGCTATTGTCTGGCAAAAAAAAAACTGCCAGTATTTTTTATCTGCTCTTACATTAATGTGCTAGGCTGAAGGCTGTAGGTGAAACACGACTCATTGTGTGGACAAACCTCTCATCTTCTATTGCTTTGTGGACCAAAACTACAGGGTAAACCAGCAAAACTGTCGCTGCTCTGCTACCCGTAGACATACCTCAGGCACCTCTGTTAGTGATGCCTTCCTGCTGTTGAGTTTTCTTGCCTATAATTATCAAAACCTTTGAACTGTTTGAGCCTCCAATTGCTCTTTTCGGGCAGGTGACCCCCCGAGCTGCCCTCACCTCGTGAAGGGGCAGCAAAGGCTGTGGCAGAGGCTGTGGGGTGAAGGCAGCCCACAATGCTCTGTCCCTGCTGCTGTGTGGGCTGTCTCATGCTGGTTATTAATGCCTCTGCTTTGCTTACCCAAGTGCTTAGATGGTTCAATACATTCTCAGACCTGTCCTTACACTATTGTTGGGAAAGATTCATTAGGACTTTGGCTGGAAATTATAGTGACAGAGCTGGGTAATTTATGGCTTTTCTTGAGGGTTGTGCAATTATTCAATAAGTGTCTTTCCTTCCTCTACCTCCCACCAGCCACTTGTTGGAAATAAATATTGAATTTATTTGCGGAAAAGTAACCACTGACAAAGCTGTGAATGGATGGGAAAAACCCGGCGAGGCTCTCTGGGTCTCTTTGCTTACCTTCCCCTGTGGGGATGGGGACTCCCTCCCCTGCTCCTGGCTCTGTGTGTGTCACTTCCTTGGCACTGTTGCCACCAGGTCTTTCCCATCTGCTCCTCACAAGGCCCCTGCTCACCCCAGACTGCCCAGTGGTGTTCAGTTTGGTGCATTTATTGCTTTCTCCCCTCTCCAGCCTGTGGTGGGGTACTCCCCAAGGCCAGTGCTGGGGTTGCAGTGCCAGCTCTCAAAGCAAAGGTCCTACCAAAGTGGGCATCTCTCAAGTGTCAAAGCTGCTTTTTGGGACCCTGCTGGCATCAGTCCCCCAGCCCTGGGGCCACCCCCTGCCCCCACAGTGGTCCCCAGTTCTGGTGATGCCTCTCAACATCTGCATCTCTTTCAAAGCCACCTTAGATCCTTTTCACTTCCAAGCACCCACTGATGGGACCTGTTAATGCTGATGAAGTCCAGCCCCAGCTCCACAGTTCCTCTGCTAGTTTGGGCAGACCAGAGAGAGGGGAGAAGCAGGGAGTCATCCCCAGCTGAGCAAAGAAGCAGCTCGTCCAGTCCCAGGAGAGGGACAGCATCGGGGTCAGGCACCGTGTGGAGCTCACCAGACCGGCAGATCCCATTGAACCTGGGCTCCAGTGGGGCTTCCCGCCTTCCCAGCCTGCCTCAGAGCAGCTATCCCCTGGGATGGCTGATCCCTGTGGGGGGCAGTGACACGATATTTCGCCATACCTTGCTCTCAGGTTATTCAGCTGGATAAACTCCTGGCAGGCCTCATTGGACTCCTCCCCTGGGAGATGAGGAGAGCCCCTCTGCGGGCAACCCCAGCCTGCAAACTCAGGCTCTTGCTCAGCAGTTCCTGGCGGAGGAGATGCTGAGCCTCACCTGGCAGACCTCATTCATCTGTACTGATCCTGTGCCTGGCCATGGGCAGGGTTCCTCCGTGCCTGTGCAGCCCCCAGGCTCCCAGGGGAAAGTGAGGCTGAAAAGTGCCTCTACCAAAGGGAAGCCTCCAGGGCTGAGCACGGCACCCTCTAATCCCACTGCCAGAGGGATTTCAGTGGGGGGGTGCCATCGATGGAGGTACTGGCACCAGTGTTCCCCCTGTTATCTCTCCTGTTCCTTTGTGCTTGAACATTCTGTTTGAATTAGTGGGGCCTGTTCCTCGCAGCGTGCATGACTATGCATTTGTCTACTTTGGATTTCATCCGCCATTGACTGGCCCATCCATCAAGCTCTTTTCAGGCCTTTTGAAGTTCCCTGTAGCCTTCGCTTGTTCCGAACACTCTGTGCAGTTTGGGTCCTCTGCCAGGTTTTTCTTATGACATTTTTCATTCTCCTTTTCCAGATCATTAAGGCATCTCTTTAACACCCGTGGTATTGACACCAAAACTCGGGGAGCCTCCCCATGGGTACCATAGAGCCTTCTGGAAGGTAGCCCTCGTTAATATATGCTGTTTTGCCTCTTTGCTTCCAGCCATTAGTGTTACTTTTTCCATTTGCTTTGCAGGCGTTTAATTCCCTTAATAGCATCTCGTAAGGGACCCTTGTCAAGGAGCTTTGAAACCCCAAACATATTATGTCAAGTAGTTCTCCTCAGTTTGCCCTCCTGACAATGGAAGAACACATCCCAGCAGATAGATAGCATGAACTCCTTTCAGGAAGCCAGGACTGCTTGCTACTTTCTTACTTAGTTAATTTACAGGTTTTAAAATTCAGCTTCTTATGAGCACCTTCATCTCTAACCACCGATTCAGTTCTCACAGCCCTAAAGAGAGTCGTGTCTCCGTGCCTGCCAGAGAGCAGGCTATTTCCCTCACTGGCTCTTTTGTTAGCAGCCAGGTCACTTGGCAAGTGAGAGCCATCAGAGCCTTCGGGTATTTCGCTTTCAACTTCAGAAGCTTTGTGCTGGCCAGACTCATACTATTTCTGCTCCTTTGGCACAGCTCTTTGTAGAAATATTTCATTGTTATCACCTGAAAATAATGGGCATCTCTCTGCTATCCCTGCTAGGCATCAGGTGGTCTAAAAGAAAACCCTCCTTGGCTCTCCTACAACACCTTAGCCTGCCCTGGCTCTTCCCATCACACCCCGGCGATGCCGGTGCCGACAAGTCAGGTCACGCAGCAGTGCCGAGGGAGCAGGATGGGGCTGATAACATCCCTGCCAAAGCTGGGCTGGCTCTGCATTACAGGTACAGGGTGAAAACCTGTTTCACCCACCTCGGGTGATTCATGCCTCTCCACTCCCGTGAATCATCCCGGCTGTTGTGTAAGGCTTATGCTGCTCGTGTGGCAGGGATGTATTTTCTGTGGCTTTTATAAAGTTCTGCACAATTTATACCTGCTGCTTCTGCGTTAAAACATTTACACTCTTTATTCAAGGCCTTAGGATTTATGGTCCCTTTCCTGGGACCCTGGGAATGGTATCACCAGTGGGATGATCCTTGGGCCAAGACGCTGTTTATTGTTATCAAAAACAATCCTGCTCTGCAGAAATTCCTGACCACAAGGAAGGGAAAAACACTGTTTTTCTCTCCAACACCTATGCCCATGAATCTTTAAACAGGAGGAATTATTTCCCTGAATACTGCACACTGAAGACATTTAACTCTAAGAATATGTGACAGCTCATCAGACAAGGAAGCGAGATGGTTTTGGGAATGTGGAGGGAACGCCAAGTGCATTTGCTGGGAACAACCCCTCTGCTGGGAATTCCCACAGATGCCAGGCAGGAAAACCAACCATGTTTAGTAATGGGGTAACCCCCCCTCCTCCCTGGGGGTACCCTGTGCCCAAGCAGCTGGGGGAATTCCCTGGTACAACCGTTCACACTGGCCAGGGCTTGAGGTTTTGTGTTTTTAAACAGCGTGTGGCGACTTTTGCCTAAACTTCTCCAGACAGAGCTTTTGTGCAGATTACCTGTCTAGCTGGGCTCTTATCGACGTGTTTATCACTGCCGCCTCTCGCTGTCAGCACTGTTTATAGGCAGGGGAACCGAAACCCTATGCTAAGAAATTTCCTCCTCCTCTTTTCTTTCAAATCTGCATCTGTTCCAGACTCCCTTTCATTAGAGACCACATGAAAGACAAAATAATCCCAGGCTATCAGGCACAGAAACCTTCGCGAGGTAAACTCTCTGCTGGTAAATAAGGCACACCCTGGCTGGGGCTCTGCCCAGGCACCCAGGGAGGTCCTGTCCAGCCCCTGTACCTGCATCCCCATTCCTGGGTACCTGGAATGCCTTCAGCATCCACCGGGGCATTTGCAGACCCACAGTGAAAATTCAGAGTACAAAGTAATGCTCGACCCCAGGGACTTCTTCCTGCACCTGCATCCCCGTTGTTGTGGTGTGCACAGCGAATGCCCCCAGGGAGGCTCGGGCCGGGGGTGGGGATGCGTTCCGTGCCTTTTTTACCTGTTGTAAAAATATTTGTAGAGTTGCAGCAGGCTGTAAAGAGCAATTTTTGGGGAGGGAGGAGCAGGGCTGATACCGATTAGGCAGGAAATGGCTCAGTGTGGATGGCATCCATATGGGAGAGCTGATAGATTTGGCGTCTTGAAGGCATCCCTTGATGGATCCACTGATAACCTGGCAGCAAAACAGACCTGGGCTCTCTGATTCCCTGCCAGCAGCTGAGCCGCAGCCTGCTTGCTTGGCCTTCGTTAACACCTTTCTGCCACGAGAACTTGTTGCCCTGCCCTGGGGACCGTGGCCCCATGGAACCCCCGGGGGCTCAGCTGGCCAGTCCCCGCTGCGCGGCCTGCCGGGGACGCTGCTCCAGCTCCTTCTCTTTGAAGGCTCGGTGTGAAATCTGGTTGGAGTTTAGGGAGGCAGAAGGGCAGCTTGCAGAGCAGCCTGCGTCCTTGGGATGAAAAAGCTTCGTTTTGCAGTTCTGGAAAGAATCAGTGCATTTCCAGGCTGGGCTCCTGCCTTCCATTGGAGACAGATGGAGAGTGCAAAACACGGGGAAGGCGTCCGGTGCTCCCGCCACGCAGGGGAGAGCTCTCTCTCAGGCATGGGCCCTGCTCCTTGTCTTTCTCTGGGCACTTTCATTTCACAGCCCACCTTTTGTGCACATCCATAACATTCAAAGCCAGCATGGAGGTGGTGGGAAGCCAGTGGCCCAGATGTGTCACTGGAGACTCTCAGGGTGACTGGGAACCCAGTGAGGCCAGGAATGCTGGTGTGTCCTACTCTGTGGTGGCTTTCCTTCTCTGGAAATTGGCTGCAAAACCAAGAGGATTTCAGAGGGAAATCAAGATGTAGCAGGATAACTGGAAAGGAAGGAAGATGAAGAAAATGGTCACGTAGCAGAGGGCAATGGTCCCTTGCAGGGATGGAGACTTGGAAGGCAGAAGCCATTTTGTGTGCCTGCTGGTGCTTAGTGCTGCTGAGGGCCTGCAGCCTCCTTCACCAGCCCCTACCAAGTTCATCAAACACAAAACATGAGACTGAACCTTGGTATGGTTTGGCAGGAAAGTTTTTTGCACGGGCATAATTGCCTCCTGCATGACTCACTGGGTAATAGTTTTGGGGAAAAATACCTGTCTGTGAAGTTGTGCTTCCTTCCATGCTCCCAAACAGGTTGGGATCAGTGGATTGTCCTGACACCCACCTCCCTGAACTCCCCATCCCTCCCTCCCTCTAACACCCATGGGATTCCCTGGTGAAGCGTGACTGGGCTCTCCTGTGCTGCTAACAAATTTGTGCCCAGATTAAAACGAAGCTCTGGTAGCAGAAGGTGAGCTGTGTAATGACTGCCCTAAAGCTGCCCGGGGTTATGGCAAACCTGATGGTTAAAATAGATCCCCCAAAAGTGCAGGCAGCTCTCCCACTCACTGGCTGCATTAGCCACAGCAAGAGCTGCTTGCTCCTGCTCCAGGGTCACAGCCTCCCCAGCTGTGAGCTGGGACAGTAATTTCCCTGTGGTTATTTCTGCGATAACTTATTTCAGGTTTTTATGATGCTTACAAATTGGACAACATCTTAAAACATAATTCAGGACTTAACTGGCTTTAAATGTGTGTGATTTTACAGGGATGTGTAAAATATTTTTAAGTGTTGGTAAATTCCAGGGACTGGAGCTGTGGGCAGATGGGGAGGGATGGAGGGTCCGGCCCGAAAATGTTTTTGGAGACACAGGCTGGGAACCAGCAATTGGGAGTTGTTTACAACCATGAGGAGTTATGTGGTTTGAGCAGGTTGTAGACCACATAGCAAAATGTTTATGGGGAGTGAATCTGCGCCTCCTCTTCCCCTTAAAATTGGTTTAATTTGTACAAATTAGCTGTGTAGCCAAGCACTTGATACTGATACATAAGAATTGCTGTGGCAGGGAGATGGCTCCCAGGTGCTGGAAATAAAAGGGAGCAGATGAACTGGACTGAAGTTGTGTTCCTTAGGAACATCAATCAGCATGGCAGGAACTGGCCATATGAACTGTCTTGTGCCTTTGAACAATCCTCCACCAGCTCCTTTCTGCTGGGAAGGTGGCTGCTCCTCTCTGCTGCCCCATTAAAGCAGCAGGAGTGGGTGGGAGGCAAACCTGACCCTGAGGGTTGCTGGCTAGGGGATGGGTGTGCAGCAGTGAAATAGGGCTGCAGCCACCCCACCTCTTGCCTGGGGCAGGCACAGGATCTGGCAGAGCCCTGGTGGCTCTCAGGCAAGGCTGCGGCCACCCAGGGGACGGGTTTGCTGCCACATGTGTTGCACAGCGTCCCAAGGGTGGCTTGCAGAGGTGGGTAGGGAGGGTTCTGTCAGGTGCTACTCCCTTCCATAATGAGCAGGAGGCATGTCTCTGGCTGGGATTGGATTTGCCAATACTGACAGAACCAGGGCTGCTCACACAGCGCGTGGTCCTGGAGCAGAGGCACCCAGAGGGATCACACGGGTGAGCTCGAGCTGGGATTTGGTTCTTGTCCTTCACAAGCAGAAGGTGCTTTGGGTAAGCAAACGTGATCCCACGGCAGGGAGCTGGATCTGAGCAGAGGGCACGGCTCCAGGAGTGGTGCTGCTTCCAACCAGGAAGGCAGGAGGACTGTCCTAAGCAAACTGGCTGTTCCAGGTGAAGTCTTGGTGAGCAGAGCTTGGGGAGGTGGGAGCTGCACAGACATGGCACCAGCCTGGGTGCCCTCGTTTCCAGTAGGCAAGGAGCTCTGTGGGTGTTTGTGTTTGTAGAAATAACACTCTTGTCTTGCTCTTTCCTTTCGTGAGGGTGTGGGCATTTGACTGAAATGCAATCCCAAGAAAGGCCAAGGATTTTGGCTGTTGTTGCAGGCACATAAGGAAGATGTTATTGTCAAGTGCTGCCCTCCATCCAGGCAGGAGGTGTTGCGGAGGTGGCTGGAGACTGCAGGGAGACGGGGGGAGACAGGGGAACCCCTGGGCAAGGCAGGGTGGCAGCAGAGAATCCGGGGGAGCTCTTTGGCAGGTAGTCTGCCATCACAACAGCACCGTGGCCAGGCTGGCCTGGCTGCCAACATCTCCTTCTGCCAGGCTCAGATGACTGCAGCCGCCAGTCTCATCACCAAAGCCCACGTGAGATTTCCTGCCTGCATCTCTTCCAAAAAAAGCAACTTCCAGCCCACGGGAGGAAACCGAGCGTGAGGGTAGAGATGCTGTGATGATGATGATGATGATGATGATGCATCGTCTCACCAACACCCACCCACGTCTGGGGGGGAGGGACCCTCTGGGCAGCCCTGGGCCCTGCTGCAGGGGCTGGGCCTGGGGGCCAGCTGTGGCCACCTGGTTTATTGACACTGGGGGCTTTCAGAATCCCATCAGTGGAGCAGGAGAGAGTGTGGGATTGACATCCCCCCAAAGGACATTGCTCCAAGAGACAGCCCAGGAAAGCTTCGTATGAAGCTCCTTGGGGACAGGCAGAGTTGGGGGATCCCATACTCCACACACAGCTGATGCCCATGAGATGCACTGAACTCCTCCAAGGCCGCCCCAAGGGCCAGTGAGGGGTTGGGGACCAGTGAGGCTGTTCTGGGCTGTGGCCATGTGCTGCCAGCAAGCGCAGGGTGCCCCAAACACAGCAGCTGTGCACCCAGCAAGTACGCTGGAGGGAGCCTGGGGGGACTGTGAATCTGGGGAGGGCTCCAGCCCTGAGTTTCCTGCAGGGCAGGTTTGCAGGCAGAGGGGAGCATCTTAGGGAGGTAACAAGGTGCTGACAAGAAACGGTTTGTTTTCCCGGATGGCGTTTCACAGCTCCCTGTGGAGCCGCCCGTGGGGACAGGGGAGCACCGAGGCAGGGGAGCGCCCCACCGGGCCGGGGGCTGCTCCCACTCACAGGAAAAGGCAGGAGATGCTGGCTGCTGGTATGAATGCAGCCCGGCTCCGCCATAAGGAAGTGATTGAAGCTTTCACGATCTGTTTAAGCAGTGACATATGTTTCCTGCAGGCGCTGCGCGCTGCATGCCAGCGGATGAGATACGGCCCCGCGTCCCGCCCGGCTCTGCCAGGGGCAGCGCTGGCCCCATCCCCACGACCACGGCCTGTGTGGGAAGGGGAAATTGCTCCCACGGCAAAGGGAAATAAACTTGCGGAGAGCAGCCCTGACAAAAAGCGTGTGTGTCTCTGCTCTGGGGCCCCGCTGCAGGCGAGAGCCGCGCAGTGGGGCTGGGGATGAGGGAGGGGAAGCTGGGGCTGCGGTGATGTCTGCAAACTCCCTCTCATTTACAGGGGGTCCCTCCCTCCAGCTCTCAGCTCTCGGTGCCGAGACATCAGAGCAACCAGCGCCAGGGGAGTTGTGGGGTATGGAAAAGGTCTAACTGCCCAAACCATGGAGCCCAGGTGAGGTGCTCTGCCAAATCTCGGAGCAGCCAAAGTGAGCTGAGTGGTTTCCCTGGGGAGGGGACTCTCCTCTGGAAATTGCAGTGTCTGAGTGCCCGGGCGCTGATACTCAGAGTCAGGCTTGCATGGATTCCAGATCCATCCTCACCTGCACACCTCAGCTCTTTCTGCCCCATCCTTCAGCACAGCGGAAGTAATTCAGAAGATAAAAGACCGACTGGGGACCTTGGGCCAGGAGCATGCCGAGCTCATGGAGTGCTGGGGATGCCATGAGCTAGACAGGCTGGGGATGGCTGAGACATCAGGCAGCTGTGAAACCATGAGCAAGAGAATTTGGACATCATTCAGGAGCTGGAAGCAGGTGATGTCCCCAGGTCTGAGAAGGGCATAAGGAGCCATGGTCTGTGGGAACCTTTGCCAGTAATTGAGGCCATGCAGGGGGCTTAGCTGGAGAAAGGGGAGAAGGCAAAGTGCTGGGAGAGATGCATGGCTGGGGGCTGCCAGAAGGGATGCAGGCTCTGCTGTGGGGCAGCATCCATGGTGGCTGGTGAGGCTGACCCCCACCCAGACACCCATGCAGCCTCCAGCCTGTCCAGGATGAGCCTAAAGATGAGTTTGTGGCAGAGTCTGTAAACTGGGTGTGAAAGTGAGAGAGGGAAGGAATGAAGAGGCTTTACAGTTGAGCTGAAAGCCCTGAGAGCTTCTTTGTGACTCCTAAGGACCAGTGTCTCCCCTGGCACCAGTAGCCTTGACTATACTGATGGAAAACAGGCAGCCAGGAGCAGGGCTTCCCATCCCTTGCTGGGGATTTTGGCTTTAAAACAGAGCCTTCTTCCTCAGCTACAGGGCAGAGAGCCCTACAGGCTCCCTGGTTCTCCCATTAGCTCCCACATCTTTCAGCAGTGAGGCACCAGGCAAGGCAGTGCTCACCTTCAGAGCAGCAGCAGTCCATCCTCACCGTGTGCCTTTCCAACAAGAGCAATTTTATGAAAGGGCTTTTGTCCTTCTGAAGTTTTCTTAGAGAGTGCTTTTATCCCCTCACTTCTCCGCATTGGGTGCATTTATCTGCAAGATTACAGGTATTTCTTGGAGTAGTTGGGAATATCTCCTTGCCTGGTGCTTGCCCAGGTTCAGGAGCCTCCAGCCTGTGCCTGGTGGTGCTAGTGCAGGATGTGAAGTGATACCCTGCTCCAGGAGGCTGCACTGAGTCAGTGAGACACATTGAGCGTGTGTGTGTGTGTGTGTGTGTGTGTTGGCAGGGGCTGTTTTGTCAGGGATAGGCATCACCCTGGTGAAGTTTCATGACTGCAGCCAGCAGCAGCCAGAGCTCTCCTGTCTGCACAGCCAGGGCTTTCTCTGCAGGTTTCAGACATCCCAGGCCCAGGTTCATTAGCAGGTACCCAAGGTTTGCTGTGACTCAGTGCAGCAGTTTGCTCCAGCACTGGATTACCTTCACACATTACAAATCAGGGCCGAGTTTCTCCACGGTTTTGGCACTGGGCAGGTGCCTGGAGCACGTCGCAGGGAGGAACAGGCTGGGGAGGCGGAGCAGGTGAACTGCACTCTTCCAGCTCTGGAACAAAGCTCCTACTCCTGGTTGTAGCCTTTGTAGGGAGAGATGATGTTCTTTGCCCTGCTGGCAGCACTGCAGAGAGCTCTGCAGTGCCATGGCTCTGCTCAGGCGCGTGGAGCATCATGACAATGGGGCTGCTTTCCCCAGAAGCTGCTCCCTGGCAGGCACCGAGACAGCCCACACTGAGCAGCGGTTGATCATTCTCCATGTAACTGCTAGAGATGCCTAAATAATTCATCCATGGTTTGGGGAAACAAAAATATTGTGCAGTGAGTAATTTCTTGCCAGTGATGCTGTGCACAGCTGAAGCAGCTCACAGGCAGCCACAACGGTGTGGTGTTTGTGGGACATCATGGGCCCAGGCTTTTTCCTCTGACTTTTTATTCCTTTTTTTTTTTTTCCCATGTGAGCTGTCCTGTCTGTGCACAAACATGGAGGTTTATTGTTTCTCAGGGAAGTGGGGTGAGGTGGTTGAAACAGAGCATGGGCTGGCAGCAGGGGATGTGGGGAGCACGCAGGGGCTCATGAAACCACCACAGCCTTGCTTGGCCTGGCTCTTTGCATTGCACACAGGAGCCATGGGGACATCAGAAATTTCTTCTCTCAAAACCTCATTTCCAGCAATGGGACTGGTGGCACCAAGCCAGGCAGAGCCCTCCCCAGCCAGTCCCCACGCGCTGATGACAAAGAGCTCCAGGAAACCCGTCCCAGACCCAGCGTGGGCAGGGGAAGGGCCCAAGAGCTTCATGCTGATAGCAGTGACAAGGAGCTCCTGTTTCTCCAAAGGCATCTGGGAAATGTCCCCAGCTGCCTGTCCCTGGCATGTCGCAGTGCTGGAGGTGGCAGGCTGAAAGCAGGGCTCCAGCTCTCTGTGGGTGCCCTGGGGCAAGGGGCAGGAAGTTCCCTGAACTGCTCTGGGCAAGCATCACCCCAGGGCTGGGCTTTGGACGTGGTAGGAAGTTCATGCCCCAGCACTAAGCTGTGACTTGTGTGGGCTCCTGGAGGAAGCCCATGCTGCATCCCCTGCAGCTCCTGCTTGTCACTCTGTTAAATTTCCATTTTAACGTGGAAACAGCTGTTTTCATGGTACCTCTGTGTTATTTACACAGTCATGCATTCAATCCCTACTGAAAAGCACGTTATGCACTCCAGCAGTGCCCTGTTGTCTCGCAGGTACTGAGTGAGTGGATGGGGAAGTGTTGCCAGCCCCGGGGTCAGGCCACCAGCACTCCTCATGCCTTGCCCATGGCCACCCTGGCAGTTCATGGTGAAACTGGGATGATTTAAGGGGGCAAACCTGTCTCAGAGTGCTCCTGGTCCAGAGCAATGGCTGTGGATGAACCTGTCTCCATCCCTGTGAACAGAGCCCTCCAAGCCTGAGAACGGGATGCTTGATGCACATCAAGGGACAGAGACAACAACTGTTGGCTGTGCTCAATGGTGCTTTGTTCTTGGCCCAGGAAGCAATGAAAATCCTCCTGCTTTGAAGCCTGAGGAGGCCTTTTTATTATATCCAGGGCTCCTGGAAAAGGAAACTCCAAGTGCTTTCCCATAACGTGATAAAAAGCTCTCCTGGCTGAGACCACGGTAGCTCCTTACACGTGAGAGCAGCGAGTCAGTGCAGTGCAAGGCTGAGCTCAGTGCTTGCCCAGCCACTGGAAATCACTGATTCTTGGCCTGTATGCAAACTGGGAGTTGAAAGAACCTTGGTGTGAGCTCTGTTGACCTTGCACTTCACCCCAGAGACCTGGTAGGTATGGTGCCTGGTCCATGCTGGTGCCTGGTCCATGCTAGTGCCTGGTCCTGTGGCCATAAAGCAGCAGGGGTCAAGCAGACCCTGGACCCTCTGTTCTGGCTGGGAAGCCCTGGGGAGGCTCAGGTCATGCAGCAGAGGAGAATCCACAAGTGTCCCATGTCTGCACCTGAGAGCAGGAGCTGTGGGCATGGTGGGGTGCATGGTGGGATCTCCTGCACCCAGGGATGCTCCTGGGCCGGGAGGCTGCCACAGCACCTGTGGCTTTTGGGGGGGTGGAGGGGGCCAAGGGGGGTCTGGAGTTGCTCCCCATCCTTTCTCACAAGGCTGGGGCACAGTGGGTCCTCCTTGGCACAGCCCCCAGCCTGGATGGGTAACTCCTAAGTGGTAAAGCTGGCCTAATTAGTCTGTTTAATCTTCTCCCATAAATCACTCCTCCCATCCCCTGCAGACTATCGGCAGCATCTGAAGTCATTAGTTAATTTAAACCTGGGAGTTCACGCGTTGGCTTATCGGAGCCATCTCCTTTCCCCGCTAAGCGCTTGCTCGGTGCATCCCCGGCTGCTGCCGATCCGATCTGCGCCCCTTTGAAGCCGTGATGGGCTGCCAGCAGGCGAGGAGCCGCCTGCTCCCCTGCCTGCCTCGCTGCCTGCTGGCAGGTGGGAGGGGAGATGGAGATCCTGCTTCTGCCCTTCCCCGCGCTCCCCGTTTTTTGAACTTCTCCTCTGACTCATCCATCTGATTTGATGTTTTCACCTTTGTTTTACAAATAGCAGTTTGCCCGAATGCTCGAAGGAGAAGGCAGCTCCGATGCTGCTGCAGCTTCCCCGGCTGCCAGGGGAAGTAATAGAATCTTAGAACCATCCGGGTTGGAAAGATCACCTGTAAGATCGTCGTGTCAGGTGAGTGCAGTCCTGGGGAGGGAGCTGGTGGGAACCAGTCTGCCCTTGTACCTGGCAGGGATGTGGGAAAAGCTGGGATTACTGCAGGCTGACCATGGGGGAGCGCAGACTTGGCCAGGGATCTCACTAATGGCTTGTACTGCCCATTGGTTGTGCTGTCACTTCTCCATCCTCTTCTCCTCTTCCTCCCTGGGTCCCCAGCCCAATGGGAGCAGGGCTTCCCGAGTCTCCAGGGTGGGATGTCCCCAGCTACATGGGAATCAGGGATTCCTAAAGTGAGTTCTGTTGGTCTGGGGGCAGTGCTGGCAGCCTGGGCACGCACCTGTCCTTCCCTCTGCAAGGGCAGGTGAGCCCGAGGGTCTCGGCAGGGCCAGCAACACAAATGCTCAGCTCCTTGTGCAGAATGGGAGGGCGACAGTGGGGGGCTTGGCAGCAGGAGTGAGATAGCTGGACTGCGTGGAAAACAGCTCCCATCTGTTTTTCCAGGGAGAACTGTGAGGTGGGAGTCATCCCGGCCACTGGGTGCCACGCTGCATCCATGGGCAGGAAACACCCAGCCTGGGAAATGCCTGGCTGGATGCCCTGCACAGGCACAGCCCTGCCCACAGAGCAGCCCCGTCCCACAGCAGCACCCCCAGGGCAGCCCCACATCGGGGCAGCAGCCAGGACAGCACCCACTGGCACAGCACACATGACCCACTGCCCCTGAGGGGCCCTGGCTGCTGCAGGAGCATGGGGTGTGGGTGATGCTGTGCACCCGGAGGGTACCGTGCTCCCAGTGCAGCCCCTGCACCCCTGGGCTCTGCTCCTGCTGCTCCCAGCTGGGTGAGGGACAGCTGCTCACCCTGGGACCTGCCAATCCAGGCTGCTTCCAAGAATGCTCTGTGCATCCCTGGGGCACAGTGACTAGCAGCACAAAAGAACCAGCCCGCACAGCTTTTTGGGAACACATTTTTGGCCAGAGCACCCTGAAGCAGCCCCTTTAAAGCATCCTGGTGTTTTCAGGAGGGGACATGGTGCCTGTGCTCCTCAGCTGGCTTTGTGGCTGCCCTCTTCCTCCCACTTTCCTATTCCAAGAGGGAGCTGCAGCCGTGTTTGGTTTTGTAGTCCAGGCTCTGGATTTATTGCTTCCAGGTCTTCATGTGTTTGTTCATGAAATGAAAGACGGTTGGGTGAGCCTGCTTTCTACTCCTCTGGCCTGCCTTCTGCAGCCCACAGGGGATCTTTCCATCTCGGGATGCTGCCTCCCCTCACGTCTCGCAGGCACCCAAACACTGCCTGAGTGGGGACACATCCTGGGCAGATGTTAAACCCTGGGTGTGAGGGTGACACGGGAGAAGGCGCTGGTACAAACCCGTGCATTCCCAGGCACCACAGCCCTGGGGACACGGCCCCTGTCCGGGTGTGCTGGGGTTGTCCCCTGTCCCCAGGCTGTCACTCCCCTGCTGCCGTGGCCGTAAGACATGAGCAGCTCCCGATTAAAGGATATTTCAAGCAGACGGAGGGGCTGCGGCAGCAGGGGGAACGCGCAGCAGGAGGGGATGGGGGCAGGTCCAGAGGAGAAGCCAATTTAGGCTGGAATGTAAATACAACGCAGCACACTGCTCCGCAGGGCCTGTCACCCCACTCCTGGCTCTGGAGCACGGGTTAGAGCTGCCCAGGACTGCTCAGGCTGCAGCCCTGCCGTGCCAGAACCTGCATCTCACCTGGGCACTGCCAGAGGTGAGGAGGAGGAGGGTCAGGGGCTGTTGCAGCCGCCTGGTGCCTCTGCTGCTGCTCCTGCCGTCCGCACCGAGGTACCACGGGTTACACACCCACCGCAGAGGGATGGAGTCCCAGCCTCCCCTAATAATCCTGAGAATCAATAGCAGTGTCACGGATGTGCAGAACAACAGCTCCGAGTTTGAGAGGGGAACTTCTCAGCAGGATTAACTCTGAAACCCAGTGACAACACTTCAAGTATCTGTGCTATCTGTGTCCCTGCTGCTCGTTCTAGCAGATAGCTCTTACTAATGAGCTTTACTCAACAGCACCAGATTTGTCCGTAAGAGCAAATTCCAGGGATCAAAAAATAAGGTTTAAGATGCAAATATTCTGTGAGATATCCAGATTTAAATGGTTTTTTTTTTTTGGTCCTTACTCCAGGGATAATTTTTAAAGGAAGCAAGGAGAGATCCTCTGGAATGTGAGACAGAGAATATTTTTTAGAAGAAAAGACCAAATAACATAAAATCATTGTTTCAGTTTTGGCTGGTTTGGGGCCTTTTTAGCTTATAACCATGGAATTTAGAAAAGTTCCCTTCTGTTCACCCAGGGCAGTGCAAGCACAGATGCCTCCCCATGGGGAGCAGGTCGGGCTCATCCTTACACAGTATCACTGGGGAAGCCATGGGCATGCTGGTGGGTGCCAGGACTGGTGGCACAGGGTGAACCCCAGCCAGCCACCTCCCTGCCCAGAGCAGAGAAAGCTCAGCAGATGGGTGGTCTGTGGCAGGTGACAAAGAGACTCAGAAAAGCCCCTTTTTAAAATGTCCATGCTGGTAGTGGGCTCCTCCTCTGCTCCTCTGTCCTGAGGTTGGACCCCAGTGCAAGGACCTGATCTCAGACACAGATGCTGGGAGAATTCACACCCCAAGACAGGTTGTTTTTCAGTTTTCTTTAATCTTCCACATGGCTTTTTTTTTTCGTTTTGAGGCAGGAGTACTAACTGCTAAGGATGCATATGGAATTTGAATATGAATGATAAGAACAGCTGTGTATATCTATTATGAATGAACATAAACAGAAATGTATAAACTGAGATTTTGGGGCTTTTGGAAGAATTAGTGCCTTTGTTCCTGGATTTTTTTCCTATCAAAGTTTGAACCAAAGCCCATTAGCCTGGACTTTCCCGCAGCCGACCAAGCCAGGAGCTTCATTTCGTCCTGGCTCTGAGCCATGCTGAATTCTCCTCAACAGCTCAGTGAGCCCTAATCCTAACAAATTTACCCAGAGAAGTGGGTCTCTTATTACACAGTCTAATTTGAATGCTTTCCAAGGTTAATTTCAGCTCCCTCTCCCTCTCCAAACACGCCTGCCCCTCCAGAGCCAGCTCCCCCCTTCCCCAGCTCCCCCCCGGCTCCCCGTTAGCGCCAGCCTGGGGGGAGCAGCCCCCTTCACCACCGAGATGGTTTTTAAACGAGAAAATAATGGGATGTGTGTCCCTGGGTCCGGACTCTGCCTGGAGGGTTCCTTAATGCCAAGCGACTTCCTCCGCAAATTAATTGCAACTTTCGTTGGGCGAAAATAGCCCTGGAAGCCCCTTCCCCACAGGCTCTTCCGCACGTGCTATTGCTCAGTTCATAATCGGATTCCTACGACTCTGCTCCTTCCTTCCTGTCCCCAGTGCGCTGGTGAGGGCCACCAGGGGCCAGCAGGGTGACCCACCTGGCAGCAGGGCCATGGCCGGGAGCATCGCCCGGCCGAGACGGGCCTGGCTCTTGCTTTGCAACAGACTGTGCAAGAAAACCTCAGCGTGGGGAAAGTGAAACCTGGCCCAGTGCAGGGAGCAGCTGTCAGATCCATTAGGGAAGGGATAAAGAAGGAACCAGCTATGCCTGGTGGACAGCGATTGCAGGAGAGGGGCAGTGGGGTGGCAGGGGTTCACAGCTGGGGGTTAAAAGGAACAGAACAGGGGGCATGGGTGTAGACTGAAAGAGGGTCAATCTAGATTCAATATAAGAAGTGAGGTTTTTTTACATTGGAGATGGTAAAACACTGGCACAGGCTGCCCAGAGCGGTGGTGAATGCCCCATCTCTGGAAGGCCTGGCTGGATGGGGCTCTGACTGCCTGAACTGGCTGAAGATCCCCCTGCCCATGGCAAGGGGGTTGGACTAGATGGCATTTAAAGGTCCAACCCAAGCCATTCTATGATTCTCTGAAATGAAAGATTAAGCGGAAAAAGTGTACAGAGGAGCCAGGAGCCCACCTCACCCACCAGCCCACCTGGATGTGGCCCCAGGGACAATTTGTCCTGGATTTTACCTGCAAGAAGCAGAGACTTGCCCCACCAGCTGGGCCTGGGAGGTTGTGCAGGGTCATGGTAGGTGTGGAATGGCAACTCTGCAGCCCTGGGACAGGGGTTTTCCACATGTCCTCAGGCAGTGAGCTCCCAGGTGCATGGGGCAGAGTGCCTCGCCTGTCTCCCAGCTGCCATGGAGCTGAGATTCACCCTGCTTACTCCTCCCCTTTCCTCACATTTTTCTTCTTTATACTTAGTTAATTCTTTTATATTTGCTCACTCTGAGCATCACAGGTAGCGCAATATTTCATCACCCTGGCAGGAGTTGGGGCAGGGAAGGGGTTGGGGATGTGCCCTGTGCCATGCCAGGGTGGCTGAGCTCGGCTGGAGTGCCAGGGGGATGACAACAACTCTGGGCTCTTCCCGTCAGTGATCCCATGAAGATGTCCTCTCTGAAGTGCCTCCACAGGTCACGTCTTCTGCTGTCACATCCTGCTGCCAGGTAACCCCCTGTGCCTGCTCCCTGTCCCTGGCAGCCCAGCAGTCACCTCGCTGAGTGGATGCCCCTGTCTGATGATTTTGCTCCAGGCGTACGAGCTGCACATATCAAAGCTGAGCCACCTCTTATCTCCTGGCTGTTCCTGCCTGCTCCCAGCCCATGGATCCTGGCTGCAGGGGGTTTGCACTGCTTCCCCAGCACCGTGGGTTGTGGTGCATTTAGGGTGCCAGCTTCAGGGTGAGGGGCACCCCGGGGCAGGTCTCAGGGGTGTAGGTTGGAAGGGCCAGCACAGACACAGCCCTATCTACCAGGAGGATGCTGGTCATTGCTGTAAGGTCAACCTTAAATAATGGCAATAATAAAAATAAGGCTGCCTGGAGGAGAGACCAAACTGAATCCTAATGAGGTTGCATGGACACATCAGCATGGCCATTCACAGAAATCATTTTAAAAAGGGAAAAAAAGCATCGAGTTTAGATCAAAGGATTTGGGACACAGCAGCCAGGGCACAATCCCACAAGGACACCCTGGGAGAGGACATCCCTGCTGAGATCCCACATCCATGAGCTGCTCCTGCCCTGTTGTGCTAGGGAAGGTCCAGGGCAACCCTTGACTACAGAGGGTGTGGGAAAAGAGCCCAAAGGATTGAGGATGATGCTGCTTCATTCAGGATGGGAACTGGTATCTTGTCACCAGCTTTACTGCGACTCGGTGCAGTGCATGGTGTGAAGGGGCAGAACATTCTCTTTTATGGATGGCCAAAATTTACCCAGTTGTAGTGGCAAACACTGAAAGAGGAAGTTTTAGAAGGGAAATTAAACATTAATATTTCAGGGCTTAAGGCAATCCTCAGTGCAAAGGCAGGAAAGTAATTAGTGTTGTAGATGGGGAAATAACCAGCAAAAATGGAAGTGGGGCGAGCGCAGGTTCAAGGGGCCGCAAGGAGGAGGATGGGCAAGGGCTCTCCAGGAGATGGCAAGGAATGAGCCTGGGGACCCCCAGGAATCCCCCCCAGCAGCACCGTATTTCAGGGGGGGCTGTGCCTGCAATAACCCAGCCCTCCTCCTCCTCCTCCTTGCCTTGGCTCCGCTGGCCACAGGCCAGGTGAAACGCTCCCCCGAGCACGGCGGGGACTGGTCCAACCCCGCACAGCTCCAATTATCCCTAGCTGGAGACTTTCCAGGAATCCCATCCCCTCTCCCTCCACCGACCCTGCCTCCCCCAGCCTCCCCCCCTCAAAGCAATTTGACTTTTATAGTAATAACTTCTGAACCCTGGACTGGGGCCGTGCCAAGGAAAGCAGCAGAAAACAATGTGATGGGCCTCGGCAGGCGCGGAAACTCCAGCGACCGAGACCAGCCCTCAAATAACTTTTGAGCGATGGTTATTTATTCTGGGAGAAAGTTCGTTCATTCACAATTTGGAGGGGAGATAAATGAGGGCGGGCTGGGGCTGCACACGGCAGCACGCCGCGGCTGCGGATGCAGGGCGCCTGCAGCGCCAGGCTCACCGTGTCTTCCTGCCCATGTCCTGCTGGAAAACCCTTTTTAAAGGTGTTTGGGTTCACCTGAAAGCCCTGGGCTCAGGTGGAGGAGTCCAGCTCGAGGCTGGGGGGGGTCTGCATGTGCCACCAGGTGCAGGGGGCTGCACGTTGTGTGTTTGTGCCTGCACAGGTTTCAGCTTCCCCAAGCAGGCTGTTCAGCATGGTGGCTGTGCCCCATGCCACTGGGGCACACCTGCACCTGGGCTCTGCACGCTGAAGCCATCGTTGTCCAGTGGGCAGCAGGTGGTGCAGGCAAACTCCAGGCAGGAGCAGACAGCATCCCGCTGCCAGTTCTGTGGGGTGTCAGTGTGTGCACAGCAGCCGTCAGCCAACATCAGCTGGGCGAGCAACAAATGGTGCCACCTCAGTAATTCTGCAGCTCTGACCTGCCACAGCTTCCCTGCAATGCACAGGAGCTGAACCAGAGCTCCCAGAGGAGCCTTGAGCAACCTGGGCAACCCTGGGTGCTTCTGAACTGGGGACAGTCCAAAGGAGGCAGGCAGCCAGCCAGGCCTCAGCACTGCCACGCATCTGCTCGTGCAAGTGTTTTATGGTCCCTGTCACCACAGGCTGGGCACTCAGCAGGATCTGGAGTGCAGTGGTGACTCTGCCAGACAAGACTCAGGCTGCCTGTGTTATCCTCGGGGTGGATGGCTGGGCTCCCTTGGCAGGTTTGGAGAATAAATGCTGGGGAAACCTGGTCTCTCCTGCTGGGTGACAGAGGTGACAGGGGTGACAGAGGTGACAGAGGTGACAGAGACCTCGCAGCATGGCTCTGTGGGCAGCTGGGTAGGAGAGGGACACACAGTGACTTGACTGGGTATGAGGGCCTTACCAGCTTTTTGTGCAGATCATCTCCAAGAATGACACACATCCAAGACTACCTGCCCATGAGCATCCTAGGGAGAAGGCACCATGCCACAGTGACAGGGGACAGCATTGCCATCATCACCTACCCTGCACATCAGATCTTGTAGAGTACAGTGTTCTGGAGTGAGAAGACACCACCACATCCCCTTCCACCAAGAGAAACACTGTACTTTCCTGGGCCACCCCTCTCCTCCTACTGCCTCCAGGCAGGGGGACCTCGGTGAGTGCCACCAAATATTTTTGCTTTGGAATGACATGAGGACACACTGGAGCTGGGGACCTGGAGCTACAAAAGGGGATGATTCAGTGCTGCCCTTTGCAGAGTGAGGAGGGCACCACTTTGTGTTTAGCAGCACAGTCACTCTGGCACTGGTCTGAACTGTCACCCAGCCGCCCTTGTGTGGGGACAGCAGGGTAAATGCAGGGTCACACACGGGGCAGGAGCAGCCCTTGGCCCTGCTGGCCAGCACACACAGTTTCCTTCATGGCACCGTGCCCGTGACTGTGAGACTGGCCCTGCTGGGCCACATCCCTCATCCTGCCAGGCAGGAAGGCTCCAGCCCCCTGCTCCTCCTCGCCTCTCCACATGCCCTGCCCTCTGCCCCGCCACCGCTGTGGACAGCCCCGTGCTTGCCAGGTGACTTCCAGCCTCGCTGCTCTTCGGGCTGTCTGAGCAGCTCGTGATCTTGGCAGGCAGCTCAGAGTCCTACCAGTCATCATTGCAATGATTATTTGTGTCTTCCCAGCTCAAAAGGGCTTTCCTCTTACCTCGCCCCTGGCTGGCCTCGAGCCAGGTGGGACTGTGGATGGAGAAAGGGGAGAGGGCAGCATCCTGCACTGTCAGAGCAGGGGACTGCAGTGGCATGCAGGAGATGGGACAGAGGGAAGGACAGATCTTGTCCCTCCTCCTGAATGCTCAGATTGGAAATCAACACCCTCTTGGTTAATTCATTAGCTTTGATTAGCAACTCTGAAGCTCGGACCAGCTAATGGGCTCCCTCCCTCTGGTTAATCTCCAAGAGGAGTTTAGCAAGGTTATCTGAACCAGGAATGGCGAGGGAAGGATGGGGATGAGTGCAATTGAATTAGGAAGCTGTTAAACGAAGCCAAACTGAGCCAAAACACAGCCATTGCAAGATGTCCCCATGGCTAAAACATGGGGTAGAGCGTCATTAAAGCATGGGGCAGAACACAGCATTATGGTTACACTCATCTGGGTCGGGGCTGGGGGCTGGGGCAGCAAGTCCCTGTGGACACCAGCCCCGCCTGGGGCTTGGGTCATGTTTGCCCGCTCCATCCCACACAGATCCCTTCACCAACACCTTCATCTCCCTACGTGGGCTGCATCTTCCTCCAGGAGGGGGTTCCTCTGCAGCCTGGATTTTGCTGTTGATTAAATTAGCTCAGCAGTAACCTATTTGTGATGATGATGTGAAGTAGCAACCTTCAGTGTTTTCATTAAAATATACATGTATATATTTGTTTTCTGCGGTTATGAATGTAATTCCACAATCCACTGAGGAGCCGGTAATTTTCTGGCTGAGGTGGGAAGTTGCTGACATCTTGTGATACATGACAAGATTGATTGTATTTGCTTACCCTTTAACCTAATAAAGAAAAATAATGTTCCTTAGTCTCACTAATTCTCTATAAACTTGGACATTGCTTTAAATCAGCTGGAAGTGCAGGCGCTGAACCGTATCATTGCTGGGGCAGGAATCTTGCTCCCCAGGCCCTCCCCCATTCCCAGATGAGAGGGACCAACATGACAGCAGTGTCCCCAAGAGCACCCAGCACCTCTGGGTCTGAGAGGACTGTGGTGGTCGTGGCAGGGAGGTGGCCCCTGCACCCCGTTCATCCTGCTGGCTGGGAAAGCATTAACCAATTTACTGCTAATCGTGTTATCACCAGCACATCTGAGCAGCTGCTGGGGCAGCGCAGGCCAAAGCAAACACAGCCCAGTGCCCTGAGGACACGAGCAGTCAGAGGCAGCTGCGCCTACTCTCGGGTTTCCAGGTCCCACATCTCCCACCACAGTGGTCCAGTTGGCCTCTGGAAGGAAGGAGGCTGCACAGGACAAACCCAGAACTGCAGTGGGCAGCAGGGATGCTGCAGCAGGGAGGGTGGGAGCTGTCCTGGTCGAATTTTGGGCTGGTGCCCTGACACCAGTGCCTGGGTGACCTGGGGTGTGCCACACAGTGGGTACCATGTCTGCAAAACATCTGCCTTCCTTCACCAAGAGGTCAGATGTAAGAGGTGAAGGAGCAGGATGGGTGTCAGGCTGCACGTGGCACTGGGTCTGCCATGCCAACACACCATCTTCTCCATCCTCCCTCCCTGGGGACAGCCCTCTCCAGGGGAAGAAATTACAGGGCAGAGCAAGCAATGCCACTACAACACAGCTCCTCTCAGTTGCCCATCCATCCTCTGGGGAATCATCAGTCCTGAGTTGTTTTTAGTTCCTCAGCCCTGCACATGTCTTGGTTTCTCCATCCTCCTCCACAGCACAGCACCCAGCAGACAGGGCATACATGTGTCCCTAGGTCAACAGCATCCTGTCATTGTGTTGTCCCAAAGTGATGGGCTGTGCCCACAGCAGAGTGTCTCTGGCATGTGTGGGTGCAGGTGCTGAAGCCTGGGGAAAGGTTTTCCCTGCTCTAAAGCAGGGGCTGCTCACCTGCCCGGCCTGGTGGTTTGACAGCCAGCTGCCAAGCAGCCGGGAATTGCCTTTGCCTTTGCTGGTGTGCTTAAAAATAACCCGCCAGCTTGTCAAGGTTATAAAGAGAGAGAGAACAAATTGCTTTCTGAGTTGATTAAACTGCTCAGCGTGGCTGCGCACGCGGCGCTCTCCGTACGGCTGGGACAGACTCTGGCGCGTTAATTTGCGCTCGGCAGTTCCTGTGCTAATAAGGGCTTGATGAGCTGCCTCCTCATACCCTCATCACCGGCCCCTCTGAGCAATGAGCAATGCTTGACTGGGCCCCGAGGCAGTTGGGGCACTTTGTCTATTCAAAATGCCCTTTTTTTTGTTGCCTTTCTGTTGCTTTTGAGCAGTGCCATGTCCGGAGCTGCCCTGGAGCCACTGGACCAAATCTCCGGAGGATTTCAGCAGGTCCCTGCTTCATCCCAGGGCAGCTGAGGGAGTACAGGCAGAAGAAGAATCCAGCCCTCAGCTGCAAGGAGAAAACCCCACCTGTGGCCACAAATTGCTGCCAGATATTTCTCCATGCCAGTGCAACAGCCGCTCTCACCACTGCGCCGCTCAGCATCACCCCACGACGCTGCCGCCACAACGGGGTCTCCGTGCTTGAAAGAGGTTTCCAAATATAACCAGCCCCTCGCTACCCCCACCCTCCCCCTGCAACTTTCTGGGAAAATCCCTTTCTGCCTAAAATTATCCAGATGTGCTTTACAGCTCGAGGGGAGTTTGTGGGAAAAATACGAGGTTCAGTGGATGAGATGCTTCCTGAAGTGTGGGGCTGGGAGCTGGTTCCACTTTGGAGCAGACCCGCGCCGCTCACGCGCCGCCACTGCCAGAGCTTGGCTTAGTTAGTTAAACCAGATTGACTTTATCTCTTAATAAGAACTAGGGAATGAAAGCGCTTTTTCTTTTTTCTAACCTTTTTTTAATTCATGCTCCGTGTTGGGGAAAAGCAGAAAAGGATTTACTGAGCAGAGTAGTGCTTCTGAGCACTCTGGCTCTCATGTTCTTCTGGGAGGTGTCCTTTGTGGTTTATGAAGTTCATCAGCTCTGTGGGCTCCTAGTGATGCCCTGCACCCCAAAGGGCATCCCAAGGAGCAGACATCAGGGATCCATCCAGGGCCCAAACTGGGGACCAAATTGTGCAAAGCAATCCAGGGTCTGCCTCCTTCAACTGATGAAGGAATTTTCAGTGACGACAAAGCAGCGGTGGGTGCAGACCCTGGGGTAGGGGCTTCACATAAATTGTAGCAATTTGCTGGCTCTGCCACTCTAAATCCTGTCTAATTATACCAAGTGCAGCATCTGACATTAATTTGTTACAGTGTGTGTGTATAGAGCACCAGACATTTTGGGGACGGATTTAAGAGCAGCCTTCAGATCTTTGCCCTTGCAATCCACTGCCAGTCACAAACGATTGCATTTGGCCTCCTAGTTACCTGCCTACACTGGAAAATTGGTTATTTTGAAGTCTCAAATATTATTATTACTTTCATCTACAATCGATTTAAAGATGCTAAATTCAAGGCTGCATTCAGGCATCTTGGGGGGGGAATAAAAAATAAAAATAAATATTGGCCCTCATTGCTCCTAGCTGCCCTTTTCAGTCTCTGAACTGTAAAATAAGATTGACAGTGACTTCGAGACACCAGCAGCAAAGCACAGCCCAGGTCACAAGCCTGCAGAGCACTCTGGAGGGGAGGATGCCTGGGAGCCAGGCTGAGGAGTAGCTGGTGTGGACTGAGCCGTGCGATGTCAGGTTTTTAACCAGCTTGCTGGAGCTCTTTGAGGATATTACTGCTTTGCTAGATAAGAGAAATTCAAGGGATGTGCTATACTTAGAGTTTCAAAACACACTTGGCATCAGTGCAGATCAAAGCCGAATGGTACAGGCAGGATCCCGGAATAGAAGGTGAAAGAGGGAAAAGATTTGGAATTTACTGGGAGGAAAAAAAAATATGCTGAAACGAACAGCACAAGGCTGCTGATCTAAAAATAGCAAAGAAGGTATTAGCAGTGGCTCCACACACAAACTGACACTCGGCTCCTCTTCCCAGCTTGGGAAGAAACCTTCCCTCCAGGTGGGAGATGCTCGAGGACAGCACAGCAGTCCCTGCAGAGTGCACTGCCCCAGCCCAGCTCCCAGCCAAAACCAGAGGGACCAGTAAGGTTTGGCATGCTCTGTGTCAGTCTGTCCCCTCAGCAGCCCATCATGTCCCTGCCATGTCAGGTTATCTGTGCCCCACCAGCAGCTGTTTCCAATCCCATAAACTGGAACAGTGCTGCTTTGTCAGCTCCCACGCTGGTGGCCAGCCATGGCCAGGGGCCTTTATACAACAACCCTGCCCTGCCCTGGGCTGTGGTGCTGCCACCACTGCAGCGGGGCTGGGGTGCTCATGCCCTCCCCACAATGTCACACACCGAGCACTTCTTCAGCCCTTCCTCTTCCTCACTGCCACTTGCTGCTCGTGGCAGCAGTGACAAGTCTGCCCCTTGCCACCCAGGCTGGCTAGGGGAGTCCAGGGAGAGCAAGGTGATCACATCCCCCACATCCCTGTGTGTTACCCCTGGTCAGGGCTGTGCTTCAAGACAAGCTTCCCCTACAATGCCCAGCCAGCAAGGGGGAATAACATTCTTCAAACCTACTCTTGAAGCACCACAGTTGCATCACAAACCTGCAGCAGAGCCAGGAGCACTGCGGGAATCCCTCTAAAGCATCAGCTGCTGGGTGACAGAGTTCAGCTGGGGGAGATCAGAGCCAGGGAAAGTCCCATGGAGGGACACCTGTGAGTGATGGATCGAGGGGCTCCTATAAACAGCCCACATGGCCCTGGCTGCGTGATGGGGTGTTCCTTGTAGAACAGAATGATTTGGGCTTTAAATTATGGAGGGATTTGTCTCCCGTGTGCTGTTCCTGTCCCTCTTCTGCTTGTGGATTCAAAGATGAAAGTCATTCTGCCCTCTCTGGGAGGGAGGAGTATTTCTGGAGCACCTCAAGCCATGGAGCCCCTCTTCTAGGTTAATGCAACTGGGCTAATTGCAGCTCTGCAGGAGGCAGGCAGTCCCTGCCCCACAGGACCCTCTAACTCCTGCTAGGCTGAAAGGGACAAGTTTGCTAGAGCAGAGGGGTCTGGGGCTGATGACACATTCCCCACGGGTCCTGGCAGCTCCTCTGGTGGCTGGGAAAGGACTTAATCCTGTACCCCTGCAGCAACATCTCCCCAAAAAGGGCAGAATCCCAGGGTGATGCTGTGTACCATTTCTGAGCATGGACATCCTTAATCCCAGGGCACCCCTGAGCCAGACCCCACCCCAGGGGTGACAGTTCACCCTGCCCCGTGCCTGGCACTGGGGCCTGGAGCTCAGGGGCAGCTCCCTGGGCTGGGGGTGGGTGCTGGAGCAGAGCCAGCCATCCCAGCACCGCTGCGCTTCCTCTCAGCCGTGCCAGGCTCCTGCCAGCTGAGCCTGAGGTGAGGCATTCACACTGGTATCTCTGTTAATATTGCCATAAAGCAATAAAGGTAACTTGATTGCGGAAAGGCAGGGAGACCAGTGGGTTTGGAGCCGTTCCACAGCACCGCTATTAGAAAGCTCGAAATGAGAGTTATTAAATTACTGCCAGGTACTGCAGGTTTTTCCTAACAGGGAGACTTCGGCTTGGCTCGGAAACTTAAGCTCTGGCTTGTTCAGGTTAATTAAAAGAGAGCTGGACATCTTCCAGGGCCTTGCTTCTCATTCCTGATGGCCACCCCCTCCCCTCCAAGGCATGGGCAGAGTGTGCCACGAGCACCCATGAGCATTAGCCCACTGAGGGAGCACTGGGCAGGGCTGACAGCCCAGGGAAGCCAGGCTGGATGTCCTGTAGGATGCTGACCTGAGTGTCACTTGCAGATCCCTGGTGCTTTTGTGCCATGTGTCCTGGGATGCTGCTTCTGGGCCCACGGAGCATGGCAGGTGCTGGGGCTGAGATCCCTGCCCTCTGTCCCAGGTAGGGGCCTCAGGAACCCAACACAAGTTGCAGCCAGAGGTGTCTGTGATGCTCTGCATTTGCCTGTTGCCCCTGGTCCCCAGCAAATTCCTGATTCCTTTATAGGGAAACAAGGGGCAAGCACAGTACAGTGAGAGAATGGCTGGTGGGAGGCAGGGGGCAGGCAGGTAAAAAATGCCCATGCTGTCCCTCTTCCCACCCTTTTCATTGCATTGCTCTTGGCATCTGACATGTTCGTGCTGCTGCACAACTGGCATTTAGGGATTCATGTGGCCTCTTATCACAGAGAGCAGGAAACACAGTGCAAACAGGAAAGAGAGGGCAATTTGGGCTAGGTTTGGAGAGGATTGCCTTCTCTGACCGGGAGCAATTTTCCTTTCACCTGCATTTAGTCATCCCCACTGCTGCTTTGACTCCTGCCTCAGCCTCTGCAGGTATTTTCCTGCTGCCTCACAGGGTGATGGAAAGTTTTCGGCAGCCCCCTCTCCTTCCCCTGGAGCAGATCACCTGCAGAGTGGCCTTTGTAGGGCTGGGGGTGCAGGCAGGTGGCTGTTCTGCCTGGCCCCCTCTGGCTGGGACTACAGACAGAGGGGATGGGGAATCAGGGCTGTGCTGACCCTCCCTCCCCCTGCCTGTCTTTGATTCCCTGGTGCTGGGGAGAGAGAAGAGGGTTTACCCAGCCATTCAGGCCCCAAAAAGCTCCCATTGTGTTCTTCCAGCATGGCTCTCTCCTGCTGTGCCTGACCTCCAAGCAGAGGGGGACAAAGGCAGTGGCACACCTGAGAGGGGCTGAGCTGGGTCCCTGCAGTTTGTCCTGCTGTCCCTGGGGAAATGAAAAGCAGCCAGGGATGCGTGGTGCAAGGAAGGCGCATCCCACTGCCAATCGAGCACTCCAGACAGGAGGGTGTGGGGTGACCCCAAAGTAAGGCTCCCATGGTGGGGAAGGATCCTGTCTCCATCTCCTCCCCAAAAACACCTTTGGAAAAGCAGGGAACACTCCCAACTCTGACTCCTCCACCCACCCCAAAATTTCCAGGTGACAGGGGGTGCCTGGACTTGGGACCAATACCCTGGAAGGGCTGGGGCCAGGTGCCCTGTGTGTGAGCACTCCCAGATCCCCAGAGGACAGCGGGAGGGGGGTGTAGAGGGGTGCTGTAGCTGCTTGCCACCCCCCAGCAGCCCCCACCCCTCTCCTGGCCTGGCCAGGCAGCCGGAGGTGAGGATAAATGCTGCTCACAGCTCCGTTAGTGACTCAAGCCCCCAAAACACTTCTTGGACTCATTTTCCCAGAGAGAGTTTAATGGGGTTTGTCGTGCCAAAACCCCAAGCTATGCCTCACTTTCATCCCCTAATGCAAGCCATATATCAAGAGACACTAACAGAGCAGGGAGGGTTTCTGACAAGGGGATCCTGGGAACAATCAGCCAATACCCCCCTCCCCAGCCCGCGCCCCCCTGTTTTGTGCATTCCTGGTAATGTAAATAGAGAGGCGAGCGCTCGCAGCTCTCTCGGACCCGAGGAGCCCGTCTGGGGACAGAGCCAGCAGCTCTGCTGTCAGTCTGCTCTCGGGGGCTTTGCCTGGTACCGTTTGAAGTGTCTCAAGTATCAGCGTCAGCGTTGTGTCCCTAGAGAGAGCATCCCCGGGGCCGGCAGTGCCCCCGCGCTTCCCCGCTGCAAACACTCCGCACTTAGGAGGTGGGAGGATCCAGCTCAGCCTAAATAGTCCCTTTTCCCCCCTGAAAAGCTGCCCATCCTGCCAAAATAGCCTTCCTGCTAGCAGGCCATGAGAGGAGGATGGAGGATGCAGCCCCAGCACGGAGAGCATCCTGAGGAGCCCCTGGGGCCCTGAGGCCCTTCAGGGTAGCAGCTGCTGGGTCTGCCTCCTTCCACGAGCACCCTGGGGTGCCTCCATGCCCTGGCTCTCGTGAAGGGAGAGATGCAGCTTCCTTGCTCCAGCGAGGTGGGGGTGGTTGATGCAGCAGGTCAGGGCTCTCACACCCCATTTAGCACAGCACTGGGTCCTGGGGAGCAGGTGGTGGTTTGACACTGGGCACCATCTCCAGGGTGGGTGGGTGCCCCCTGTGTGGTGTTTTATGAGGCATGAGAAAATCCAGAAGAATAATTTTCTTAATTTAAACACCCATGTGTTTAAATTGCTTGCTGTGCATGTCAGCAGTGTGGGATTAAGCTCTCCTGAAGGATGCTGGTCGTGTATGGCATTGTGTCACTTGGAGGGGACCTGCATGCCAGCCTGGACATGCATTTTTGTTCCCATAAACTTCACTCACCATCCCAGCAGAAACCCAAAGCTTCTTCAGGCAGGGCCAGGGAACCCAACCAGGCACACTTCATCCTTCTAAGGGAAAAAAAAATTCAAGCCAAAAAGCCTCCCCTGGGAGAGTTTCCAAAACAAATCTCAAGCCTTGGCTCACCACACAAAAGCAGGAAACCTCCTGAAGGTTTTCCTTCAGCTTGTCTGGATGAGAATCCCCAACAGCCTTGCAGCCAGGACAAGGGACATCGGACCCAAGGTGCCACCTTGACCCTGACCCTCAGGGCAGGAGGAGCAGACACAGTCGGGAGCATCAGGGTGCAGAGGAGGATCGTGTGCTCAGAGCAGGGTGGGCTCTGGCTGGGATACACTCACAAAGTCCCAGGCCAGCAGGAGAAATCCCTGAGCTGAGGGCCTTGGTGAGCACAGGCAGCCCATGGGACCATGTGTGCCTGGGAGAAGCTCCAAGGAGAGAAGGAGCTGGGTTGATGGCATGCAAGTGGGCTCACCACGAGGAGGAGAGACCCCAGCGGGGATAGGGACCCCTCAGGGCCACCTTCCTGTTCTCCAGCCTGCCAGGCAATGGGGACGGAGACTCAATGGAATGGAGCTGCTCCCCTCCACCATCCAGCAAGGAGCTCCCCTTGTCCCCAGCAAGGCTGCAAGGAGGTCTCCCAAAGCAGAGAAGTGACACCCCTGAGCTCCCTCCTGACTGTGTTGGGTGTCAGTAATTCAACCAAGGCTAGGGAGAACAGGAGGAGAAGGGCTGCAAACTCCTCATGCAGTGATTGCTCAGGAAACATAGGAGAGGTTGTCCCTGGCTGCAGTCGAAGCACTCGTGGGGCAGGAATGGCACTGTAGCAACTCATGGCTGAGCCAAAGGTGTTCTGAGGAGAGGCCACTCAGCTCCAAGCCATGAGGGGTGTCCCCATGTGGGTACCTTGTCTCTGAGGGACCCTTCCCCAGGTACCAGCCCCCAGATCAGAGCACCCCTGCCCTGGCTGTCCCTGGCCTTGCCCTCTCCCACGCACCACAGGGAATCCTGCCATGGGGCCGGTGATGCTGGGTGGCCCTGGGGGACCCCAGTGAGTGCAGGGGGAGGGGATCTGTGAGGGGTTTATTTGGCAGGACCAGCCCTCATCGGCCCCGAGCTTTACGAGGCAGCCGATGCGGCTGCTTCCTTGCGAGCTGCAGCAATAAAGCCTGCCGGGGGGTCAGAGGTGATACCGACTGCTCTTAAGTGGCCAAAACCGGTGGTCTGTGATGGAAACTGAACTTCTAGAGCCATAATCACAACCAGAGGGGTTAAATTCCGATGGCTAAATACCAAGGACTTAGCCTAAACATCTCTCCCATCTTGCTCAGTCTGTCCCAAACAGGATCCTGCAGCGTGCGGTTGTTTGGGCAAGGTCAGGCTGCTGGCAGGCGAGGTGTGTGTGCCACATCTCCCTGCTGCCTTGGGATCACACATCACCAGTTCCTCCATCTCGGTGTGCTGTTGCTCTGGGTAAACACCTCTGCAGTGCTTGGGAAATTTGGAGCGACCTGCAAATGGATGCAGAGTGAAGCATTTGCTGGTTTCAGAGGTCTCCAAAGCGCCAGGATGAGGCTGATGCTGGAAACCTGAGCCCTGTAATTGTATTGTTCTGCCTGAGTGATATCTGAAGGGCTGGCTGGTTTGTTTGTGTGTTTGTTTGTAGTGTAACTATCAAAGGAGGTCTCAGCCCTGATGAACGCTGCTTCTAAAAAAGGGCCTGCCCCGGAGCCAGCACCAGCCCTTCTCCAGTCGAGCCACTACATGTCCCCATAAGCATAACCCGTCCTACCAGTGGCTGCTCCAGAGGCATACCAGCATTCCTGTAGGAGTGGGGGATTGCCTGCCATGCCTGAAAACAGGTTCCAACATCGCTGAGCACTTCCAGGAGAACCCTGGGAAGGGCTCTCCATGGGGGCCAAGCAATGGGCGAGAAAGGATATTGCCAAAATGTGGCTGTGAAGCAGCAGAGGGAGTGGGGAAGTTGACAGAAGCAGGGCTGAGCAGATGCACCATTGTATTTGTTCACTTGTGGAAAGCTGACAGACACTTCCCTCCCCCATAGAAAAAAACCACCAAAGAAATGCAAACATGACCATACATCCCAAGGTCTATGTGCCAGCTAGGGCACAATCCTCAGAGGAGACCTGGCTGGACCTCTCATGGGCTGATTTTCCTGTTGGCCAACCCAGTGGGGAGGAGGGAAAGCCCTCAGCAGCATCCACTGCACAAAGCCACCCCCAGCCCCAGCTCCTGTCCAGGAATCCAGGTACCTCCACCTTGGCAGGCCCTGGTTTCTACCCCCAGGCTGTGTGAACAGCCACTGCTCCCTGTGGCAGGAGGTGAGCAGAGGGCCAGGCAGGCTGCTGAGTGTTAGCATCAGTGTGGTTTATTACGCTCATTAATGATGTGGAGAAGGCAGCATGTTAGCAAAAACGTGACATATTTAGGTTAGTTAAGGCTGAAGGACTTTGCTGCTGTGGGAAAGGATTGCATGAAGATATACGACATTCACCATGGGCCTGTGCGAGATGATGCATCTTGGATAGACTAATCAAGATAATTCACATATATTGTCCTAAATTAATTATAGCCACTAAGTACAAGCCCAACATGTCAATGCAGACAGCTCAATTAACAGCTCTTATTCAATATATGCTGATGGTCAAAAGAGCAAAGAAAAGATTACAATGGGCAGAGAGCATGGAGCAAAGCACTGGAAATATTGCAGTACCACTGCTTAAATAAATGGCTTTGCCAGCACGTGAGGGAGCAGAGGGTGAGGGTGATGGGCACAGGGCAGTGTGGAGAGAGGCTAAAAGGGGACAACAAGGGACCTTCTTTAGCCCTCTCTTCCTGATAACCTCTTAAAAACAGAATAGATCAAGTATATGAAGCAGATTTTTAAACAGCAAGGGAGAGGGGTGGGAAGAAAAGAGCTATTTTAGAAAGCAAGTGCTGTTTGGGTGGAGCAGGAGCAGAGGTTCCCGTTCGTGCAGAGCAGTGACCCCAGGGCTCAGTGCCCGTGTGCTGGCCAGGGTGTGACTGTTCAAGGAGAAAAGGTGGAAAGAGGAAAAAGATGAGTCCAGCTCTGTGTAAGCGGGTGAGACAAGGACTGACTGCTGCATCCTGGCTTGATAAAGGACATGGAAAAGTTGGAGAGGGCTCAGAAATATGGGAAAATGCCTCTGAGTGGGAGGTTGAGGGAGGCCCCTGCCCATTTTTTTATCACAGCAGAGGTTAGGATGTGACTCCATTGCAGTCAGCACGTGCTGAAGGGTAGGGATTTCTTTCAGTCAAAAACACATAATGAAACCCGGTGACAAGCATTGGTGCAGGTCTTGCACCACGGCAGGAGCTCACCAGGGCTGGGAGACCTCTCTGTCACCCAACCCATGCAGCTGAGGGGCTCCCTGCAGCCTCACTTCAATCAGGCTCCCTTTCCCTGGATTCTCATCAGGAAACCCCAAACACCAGGTACCCTGTGCCAAGGCAAAGGGTTTCACGCCTGAGCCCAGCAGTGGCTGTGGGAAATCTTTGGGCTGGTTTCCCTCCTACAAGACTCCAGCCAGCATCATGCAATCTCTTTTCATTCCTATTTCATGAGATGTGAATAATTAATGAGAACCACAATGCAGGGAGAATAAAATGAATATATAGATGTATACATATACTCATACACATGCATATATAGTGTTAGAAATAATCAAGGCTCAAATATATAGGGAATGTTGTGGTACAGCAGCCGTGAAAATGTGGGCTAAAGAGCAGGAGCACAACAGAGAGTCATAAAAGGCAGATGGAGGGGTTTGAGGGGCGTAGAGGATGGGATACAGGTGCTGTCTCCTATGGCAGCAGGAACCTCCAGCCTTCCCAAACAGCCCAGGAGCTCGTCACAGGCAGAGACATCTCTCCCAGCTCTTCCCCAGAGTTGTGCAGGGCTGTGCAATGCCACAGGGAGGGTGATGCCAAGGGCTACTCCTGCATTGCCCTGGGCAAGGGGTGAGATCTTGGTAGGTGCCTGTGCTGCAGTGGGAGGTGAAGCCCAAAGAAGGCTGAGAAGCAGCATCCCTGGGAGCTGGGATTCTGCATCCCTGACCAACCACCCTCCACAGCCTCTTGGCAGCCATCCAAGCCCTTTGCTGTTTCTGTGTGCAGTTGAGCCTCTCACCAACCACAGCCAGCAAACAGGCAACTGAATTGTATGTGTGAAACCCAGAGACTCTCCCTTCAACTGCACAGAAAATCCCATCACCTGCTGCATCCGGCTCCCAGCCTCCAGCCAGCTCTGACCAGCGCTAATTGGCAGTCATTAATTAGCCTTCCTGCAGGCTCTCACCCTGTGGACTTGCTGACAGAGCCCATTGCAACCTGCTGATGCAAGAAGAGAGCTGGTGTCCCCCTGCCCCATAGGGACTGCTGGAGCCTGCCCTGAGGAGGGGAGAACCCCCCAGCCTCCCCCCAGCCTGGGGGGTGGGGACAGGGAAAGGGATGGGGACAGGGAAAGGGATGGGGACAGGGAAAGGGATGGCTCCTGCTGCCCACCCACAGCCCCACTCTCTGGGGTTAGGCACCAGAGTCATGGAAAACCAGCTGCCTTCCATGAAGCTTCTCTGAGCTAACCTGGAATGATCCTGTGGTGCAGTTCCCTGGCTGCTGTTCCAGCTCGGAGCTGAGCCATGGCAGAATGGAGGTGGGGCAGACACGGGGGACAGGGAGAACTCAGAAATTGTATGATGGTGTAGCTGTGGGTGACAGATCCTGAACTCAGTCATCAGCATGGTCACAACTTCACTTGCCCAGGACATGGAGTGCTTGGGCCACCCCCGCAGCCCTGGCCCGTGTTGCACAAAGCAGATTTGTAGGGCCTTTGCACCCCAGGAATTGACCCTCATGGCCCACCCTAACCCAAGGCCCCTTGTAACAGGAGGGTCTATTGGCAGGGTGTGTGGATCCCCACACAGGGACAGCAGGGATGCATGGCCACATTGTCACTGTCACCTGCACCCCAGCCAGGCCTTGTGTCCTGGTGGCACTTGGAGCAATGGACACAGGGACTCCATAGCCCTCATGACTGCATATTCCCCAGGCAAAGCATATGGGGCCATGCCTCAGCCCCAGCCACGAGCTGGCTTCGTGGTGGGACACCAACTGCATTTGCTCCAGCCTGAGAGCTGGGTGTTTTCCTCTTTGTCCCTGCCCTGGATTTCCAGCTTTTGAATTTGCTTCACCCCAAAAATACCCTATTATAAATAAACCCCCAGGAGTCCTCCTCTGCACAGTGTCCTGCCCAGTGCCAGCTCTCTTTTCCACTAGCTCATGCTCCCACCACAACAGGGACAACATGTCAGGTCGGCATCACCAGCAGGACAAGGTTTGTCACCCTTGGGCTGGCCCCAGCCTGGCTGTACCTGCACCGGGGCTGGGGACAGGCAGGGGCAGCCCACGGCCAGTCCTGCCCATCCTGCCTTTTATCCACAATTGGTGGCTCCCATTTCCCACGTCTAATTTATCACCTCACGTTTTATAAATGGGTCATTTCCCATCCCCAGTCCGAGAGACAATTGTGATGGGCCCTGGCACCGCGCCACAAGCTCCTTTCAACTTCATAGCGAGGTCATCAAAGGCCCGGGACACCATTTCCCCAAAAAGTAAAAGTGTCAGGAAAAGAGGCGTGTTGGGAAGCCTCGGTGACAGCCAAGTGCTTAATTAGTGGTAATGCAGAGTTTACAGCCCCCCTCACCGCCCCCCCTGGCCCCTTGTTTCTGGGAAGGGTGTGAAGGGTTAGACAGGTCTCTCTGGTGCTCGGTGACCCGTGATGTCCCTGCAGCGATACAGCACTGGCAGAGGGGATGGGGACATCCCAGCCTGGCTGCTGGGACAAGGAGGAAGACAGGGAGAGATTTGTTCATGTGGCACTCACTCAAGAGCATCCCCATCCCCTAGGTCCCACTTGTGCTACAGCCCACCCAGCACCCATGGGTGCCCTGCATCTGCAGGCATTCTCTTTTCCCTGGCTGCTGGGTGACTGGGGAATACGTGGGAAAGACCCACTGCAGGCTCAGCAGTGGAAACGCTGTGTCCCACCCAGCCATCCTCATCCCAGCCACAGTCTCCTGGCTCCTGTGATGCCTTGCAGTCCCATGAGACCCAGTGGCAGAGCACTGGGCTGGTGCAGGAGGCTGTGTACCACTGTCACATCCCTTTCATTCCTCTCTTTCCTCTCTTTTTTCCCAGAAATCACCTTCCTGCCTGTCACACTCCCTGCCTCTCTCTGGGCTGTTTTTAATGTATCCTTTTGGCAACAGAGCAGAGGGAGCTGAGCATGGTGACTGGCACTCAGAGCAGAGCATAAGTATTAACAGAGCTGAGGGCATTTCAGTGTTGGCACTCACTCTCTCACAGCTTCCCTAATAAAGCTAAACATCAGCCAGGACTTTTAGCCCTGATGGGGAATTTAGCAGGGACTAGTCTCTGACTCCCACAGCCACCAGACCCATCCTCTCATTGTTGATATTTCTGGGGGTCAAATTTTCCATCAGAAGTTGCCGAATACAGGTCAGGATCAGAAAGAAAACCAAGAGGTTTGGCAATACGAGGCTTTATCCGTTCCATTGATTGGGTGCCCAAGGCTCCCATGGGAGTGGGTCACCATGGGGAGTGGGTCACCTGGGGAGCACTGCTATCACTGCAAAGCTGGTGGTACAGGGAGCGAGCAGAGAGGCCTCTATGGTCACTTGGTCAGCGAAGTGCCATGTCCTGCACTAGGATGAAGCTGGCCCCAGCCAAAGCAGCACCTCTGTGACTTGGTTTTGTGCCTGTGAAGGTGCCACATTACCCTCTGAGGACATGCATGTGGCCAATGGGGATGAACAAGGTGATGGGCTGTACCATGGCTGTACTATGGCACTGCTTGCTCTCCAGGTTCTTCATCCCCCCAGAGCTGGAGCAGTGCTGTGCTGATATAAAGCAGATATAAAGCTGATTTTCATTAGGGAGGAGCACCAGGTTTCATGGTAGGGCCCTGCCTGCACCCAGCAGGACTCTGATGCCAGCAGCTCTGCCCACTCCCCAGGCATGTTCCCCATGCTGGGTGACAGTGGCATCTTCCCACCACCACCCACAGCACACAGCACCCAGATCCACGCTGGGATGGGATGAGATCTGGGATGGGATGAGATCTGTGCTGGACCTCATCCCCACACACAGGGCTGTACCACCCTCTGCACGGAACATTCCTGCCTGGATGAGCCCGCAAAGGGAGCTGGTAGCACCCTGGCACATCCCACCAGGCCAGGGTTCCCTGCTTTGCCTCCCTGAGTTCCTGAGTGCTGGGCTCTCCCCCCCGCCACCCTCCTCGGCACGGCTGGGGCCTTGCAGCTACAACCAGGAAACTATAAAACTTTACAGAGTGCGGCTGGAGAGAAACAGGAATTGCTGCAGTGACTGCCAGAAGGGCCAGCGTTAGATTCACAAGATTTTCCAGGGCTTGGACTCGCCAGGAAGGGATTTATCCACCTAGGAGGAGCTGTAAAAACTAAAATTAAATTCTTCATCTTGGAAAGGGAGGGGGGAGAGAATGAAGAAATTGCTTGACCTCCCCCCAAAATGCTCTCCTGGAGGCCAGGAACCTGAGGGGATGTGGAGCACCCATGGCTGCACCTGCCCAGCCCCTGGCTGAGGGGTCCTGGCACCACAGGGGTCCCTGACACTGCTCTTCCTGGGGGCCACATTCAGCACCCCTCCAGTATGACCATCCTTTAGGGCACGATCTGGACGTCTGTGTGGGTGCCACAGGGGAGGGTTGAGGTCAGTGTCCCCTCCCTGGCCCCATTCCCCACTAGTCCACCCCATGTGCTGCCATACCTGCTGCAAGTGGGAATGGTGCTGGGCATGATGTGGGAGCAGTTTGGGACTCCAGCAAAGAGCAAGCAGGGATGTTCCACCTGGCATCCCAGCAACTTCACTGGGGTAGTTTTCCATGGTGTTCTGGCAGTCATTAAGCAGTTGGAAGGGAAAAAACCATACTGCCTGTGGACTAGAGAGATGTGCCACAGCATCATGGGTAGCCATTGCAGGGCACAAAGCAATACCTGGCTGGGTCAGGAACTGCTGCTTTCTGAGGTGGTGCAGCTGATTTGGGGACCTCATCTGGCCCCCTGCTGCCAAAGGACAGCAGATCCTTTCCTGTGCCAGAACCACCAGCTCTCAGCCTGGGGGTATTTTGGGACTCAGCACAGTCCCATCTGCACCTTTCTGCCTGTCAGCCTTCCCTGACTTCTCCTCCAGGCAGGTGTGGGATAGGCAGATCCTCCCTCAGCACCCTTCTCCTCCCCATCCCACCAGGCTCACATGGAGATGGTGGGTAGGGGCACACCAGGGTCACCCAGCCACAGGCCTGCTGCACAGGCCCTGTCACCCACGGGCTGCTGGAGCAACACAGCTCACATTCCTCCACACCTCCTCACTGGGTTTTCCCCAGTATAATGGTGCACACTAATGCTTTTAGGAAAAGCCCACACTGATGCAGGCTTTGAAGGCCATTTCCTATGTCAGGGGAGCCAGGATGGCCAGGACAGCACCCTGCTCAGTGTGCTGCAGAAAGGGCTGTGCTGTGACAGGCTCTTTTCTGGAATCTTGCACTCTTAGGTGATGAATCTTATGCCACTGATCTCTTTACAACCAGCTGAATCCTTGGAGCCTCACTGCTGAGCAGCATGGGAAAGCATCCCAACACAGGGAGAAGTCAGGCTGCTCCTCCAGACATGTGGAGGCAAAGATCAAACAAGGCTCACTTGGAAACCTCAGCAGAACTGTGCCAGAGGACACAAAGGATGTCCGGGTCATGCCAAAGCTGCAGCTCTGCCACTGCTGGCTCCCAGGGAGAGCCAGGCTGTGCTGGGGCCCCAGCAGGTCCATCTGCCTGGCTGGTGGAGTGAAGCATGGCATGCCAGCAATTTGTTTTGTACTCAATCTTTCAGGCTGGAAAGCCAAGGGAGCCCCAAAGATGTGAAGTTTATCTGCAAAATCCCATCAGCTGAGTGCCTGGCTGTTCATAGCGCCGCGTCCCTGGCGTCCTGCCCCACTGGGACACCCAGGTGCTGTTCTGCAGATGGGCTTTGAGGCAATTTTCCTTTTATTCCAATTTTTTTGCCCAGAATAAATTTTACACCAAAAGCATGGAAGCACTGCTGAGAAAGTATGTATCAGGGAATGCTCTTTCATTGCTTATTCTGGTTTTCTTTCTATTTTCCGCTTGTCACTGCCAGTGCAGGCTCTTAAAATAACTGGCTACTTTAAACCATGCTCCTTTGTTCCCTGGCTGAGCACCGCTGGCTGCCAGCTGGAGAGAGAGGGAGGTGAAGTGTCAGGGCCCTGCAGAGAGTTTTAAAGGAGGTTTGTGATGATGGGGACAGTGTGTTACACCCCGAGTCCGAGCTGCTCTCTCTCTTGTTACCAGCAGGGCCCTGTGTTGTGGGATTTCCCAGGGAAGCACTGAGTTTGCAGGTTCTCAGCTGGTCCCTTCTCTGCCACCACCCAAACTTCATCCAGGCTCCAAGGGGGCCACTGTAAGTCTGTACCCCAGCTTTGCAGCCTGCAGATACCCCCTGTGGACTCCTCACAGTGCTGCCCAGCTTCAGACCCCTGCCCTCAGGGCTGCCCCCTTCCCACCCTCGCACCGCCTGCTTTGCAGCAAATTGTTTAAACCATGAAAGCTCCTGAGCGCTGGAGGGAAGAGGTGGGATGGAGGCCACACAGCTCCCTTGACCCCAGTTAGTGTGGGAAAGGGCTACAGCAAAACTGGTTAGGAACTGGCAGCCAGCCCCAGGGGAAGCAACAGCTAAGCCTGGGCTTATCCCTCCCAAGCCAAGCGCCAGGGCAGAGGATGCAAATCCCAGGCAGGCCAGGAATTGCCTGGCACCTCTCCCAGGGTGTTTGCACCTTCATCCTCGGGCACCCCAGGAATGTGGTGTGACGGGGAGAGGGGATTCCTGCAGCCAGGGGGGAAACTGGGCTGGGGGTGCGGCCGGCCAGGGCGCTGCCAGCAGGCCGGGCTCCACCACCTGCAGGCACCAGGGCTGGGGCACAGCCCGGCTTGGAAGTGCTACGTCGGAGGCTTGTGCCATGCCTGGGCACGTCCCCGCTTTGTTTATTCCTTTGACTTATTATTTTATTTGACTATTTTTTCCTGGCTGCCTTTTTCTCACGGTGGCTGTGTTTATTTAGCACGCCAGGCCCGGAGCCTGCCGGGCTCGTGCTGCTGCCAAGCTCAGCCATAACCCGGGCACAGCAAGTGCACGACAGCAACCCCGGGCTGAGGTTTCTCCCAAGGGCCTGGTGGGGTGTTTGCAATAGGTGGGACCATGTTTTGAGGGGACAGTGGGCAGTGGACAAGAGCATGATCACGCGTGCTTGCCACCGCTGATGTTGCCGGCACGCAGCCACACCAAAGGGCTCGAGCGCCTGTGTGCCTGCCCACCAACACAACCCCGGGGGCTGTGGCAGCTGCACCAAGCAGAGCAACTCTAGGTTGGAAGGAGGCAGGTTTGGAAAGTACCAGGCTGGTCAGCAAAGTGGTGCCATCCCCATGTCATCAGTGATTCTCCTTGGGGACCCTGTCCTCACCAGCCTCCCAAGGTCCCAGGTGGTCCCAGAGCCTGAACCTCAGTGTGATGCGGAGATGCCAGCAATCCATCAGCCCTCCTCCCTCCCAGGTCCTGTGTGGCATCTCCCACGGTGACAGCCCCCAAGGACCCAAATCACTGGGTCCTCTTGATGCCGAGGATGCGGCTGCAGCTGGGGGCCGGGGAGCCATGGCAACCCGGCAAGAATGGGGGTTGCCATGGCAATGAGAGGCACAGCATCCGGAGCAGGCTTTGGGCAAGGGATGCTCCAGGTGGGATGGGAAGCAGGACCAGGCTACTGCCCCAAGGTCAGGGAAGGCCAAAGCCTCACATTACAGTCCAGGAAAGCAGCCCTGCTCTGAGGCTGCCCCTGGCCGACAGTGCTTGGTGGGGATGGGCAGGTGGAGGCTGCTGGGGCTCAGGCTCTGTGCTTGGCCCTGCTTTGGTCCCATTGTGCCCACTGCCACCATCACCTCTGGCTGTTCCCAGGCAGCCCCAGCAGGACACAGTGCTGGTTCCTGTTCAGTCCTGAGGAGCAACCATCTTTGCAGAGCTTGCAGGGCCAGGAGAGGCCTTGTGGATTTTTGCAGCCAAGAAGTCTGCCAGCATCTCTTGTTATGAGCATGAACCCCAAATGTCTTGTCGCCCCATTTGGGGGTCACTACCCCCCACCTGGGAATGCCTCTCCAGGCTGTGGCACAATGCAAGTTTCAGCCCCCAAATCTCTGGGTTTGGAGATTATCTGCTTCCTGTGACTAAGGCAGGCACCCAGGTGACCCCAGCTTAGGGCTGAGCATGCAAAGGGCCTCTGCAGTGGCATTTCAGCTGCAGCCGCCTAAAATGTCCCTAATGGGGCCAGGCTGCTAATCGCCTGGTTAGCAAAGGTGCCTGAGAGAGCAGTGGGCTGGGTGAGGGCAATGCATCAGCAGCTGATGACCCTGCCTTTGTCCCCTCGGTCCCATGGCCACCCACTCACCAGCGCGCCCCCGTCCTGCCGCAGGGCTGGGAGGCAGCGAGGGGAAGGGGGCGATGGGAGGAGGAAACGGACCTCCCAGATGGGAAGCATGCAGGAGAGTGACATTTGCCAGACACTGATGCTGCTTTTGATAAAGAGCAGGGGGTAGTTTGCTGCCCACAGGCACCCATGTTTCCCACACCTCCCAGCAGCTGGGGGACAAACCTCGTCCCCCAGCGCTGGAGCCTTTGCCTCCCACAGAGCCGGAATCACGCGAGGCTGGATGCCTTCCTTTCCCTTTCAGCCCCATTGGACTGCAGAGTAGGGAGGGAACAGGCAAAAATCCTGATTTTTATTTATTTTTTGTGTGGCATTTGTCATCACCTGAGGACAAAGGACTGGTGCAGAACTGGACAGTGTCACCTGGACAGCATCAGCACGGTTGCAACATGCACCCTGCAGCATATGGACAGGGCTTGTTCTGCAAACACACAAGCCTCATCAGATTTTCCCAAGGGCACATCCCCAGTGCAGGAATGAGCCCAGAAGCCAGGATGGCAGCCACCCTTCCTTCTCATGCTGCCCTCCCGGGCTCGAGCACCAAGCAGGCCCTTTCTCCCTGCAGACATCGTGGCTGAGCTCTGCTGCAAGTGCGCGCCAGCAAAAGGGGCTGGAGGCCGCTGGCAGCCGCTTCCAGCGATTCCACCCTGGAGCTTGTGGCTGGGCTTTAGATCTGCTAAGCCTGCTTCAAACTTTGCACTGGGAGAAGTGATTTGTCTGCAAATGTTATGTGGTTAAAATAAATGCAGAGAATTTTAATCCTGGGAATTTGGAAAGTAGGAGATTTAAAATAACAAAACCCTTTCATATGGCACTTAATCCAAAATTAGCTGGGTTTTAAGTTTTACAGCAGTAGCTGATCATTCCTCGGCCACCTCCTGCTCGGCGTGGGAAGGGGGGGCTCCCCAGATTCCCGGAGCAGGGGGCAGTGGGGGCTGCAGGATGGGCTCTCCAGGCCCTGTGAGCCTCGCTGTGCCAGGGCGGTGCCGGGATAGTGACGGCACTCTTTTTTTTGTTGACGTGGAATGGATCTCCCACAGCTACTTAAGGTTTTAATTGCCCTGTGATTAAAGTTTTCATTACTAAGCAATTAGCACCTGAAATTTTAAGTGCTGAAGTGTTTAACTGCATCCTGAAGCTGCCAGAGGTGAGGGGTGGTGGATGTGGGTGGGATGGGAGAAGGTTTTGAAGTAGGGACCAGGAGCAGCAGAAGGTGGCTTCTCTGCTGGGCCCAACCGGGCTGGCACGGGTGCTGCGGCTGCCCCGACCCGCTGGCAGCGCCGAGCTCCTGGCAGCACAGGGAGGAGCTCCCGGAGGGGCAAGCACCCAGGAAGCCTGGGAAGGAGACAGGCTGGAGCCAGCGCTGGTCTGGCGAGGAACACACCGGCTGGGCGAGCTGGCACCCGGCAGAGCTCCCTGCCCTGAGAACGGGGACCCACGGGGCTCCTCTTGCACTGGGGGTGGCACAAGGGGACCCCCAGCAGCCGCATGGCTGACCCAGGTGCCTGCTCAGATATCGCCCCTCCAGTGCAGCCCTTTGGACAAAGGACTTGGAGATGTCACTGATGCCGTGATGGCCCCTACTACAATGGTATCCGGCCCAGAAACGTGGGGAAATCCCCACCCAGCTTCCCCCATCCCCAGCACAGCTGTGCTCCAGGTGAGCACAAAACGGAGGCCTCTTGCAGGGCTTTTTCTTGCATTCATCCAGTTCCACCCCTCAAACACACATCCCCATACTTACCTTGTGGCAATGAACTCCTGGGACTGGCTGCTTTGTGAGGAATATACTCCCTTCTGTTTGTTTTTAGACTCTTGCTGGGTAATTTCATTTGATGCCCCTTAGATCTTCTGAGAAAACAGGAATAATTGTTCCCTAATCACCTTTCCTTGTGGAACCACAGCTGAGGTTGCTGCATGCAGAGGAGGTGAGGGGCGGCGGCTGGCGGTGCGTGGGTGCCCCGTGTGCGGGGCCGTGTGTGACACACACCGTGCGTGTGCCTGTGTGACAGGGACCCGGCACCCGGGCACAGCAGGGCTGTGTTTGGAAATGGACACTGAGAGTCAGGCTTGCTCCAGCAGGATGGAGTCTCTGGGCGAGAAATTTCTTACAGAGAGAGGTCTGGGCTGGGAGATTTGTCCTCTGAACCTTCCATGGCCGTTGCTGCTTTCCGAGGTTTTCCTTTCATGTCTGCCGCTCCCTGTCTGCACAGGCATGCCTCTCAGGGACACCGTGGGCACCGCAGCTCTGCCGTGCAGGCTGGAGGCTATTCTAAGGCAGAGCATCACTTACTCAGGTCAGTGCTGCAGACAAGCTCCCTTGCCTATCCCACAGCCTCACGTTTCATCTCTCGGCCCATCCCTGTCCACGTCTTGCCAACGCTGTGCTCGTTGCAGCCCTATTGAGCTCCAGCCATCAGCCCAAGGTGCCAGGGATAGGAACAGGGCTGAGTGTATGTGCAGGGACATTGTGTGGCTGGGATCTGTCCGTGTTTACACAGGA
>NW_005054309.1:3752825-3755215 GCF_000277835.1 Geospiza fortis | reverse complement strand
GGAGAGGCCGGCTGGCAGCACCAGCAGGGAGGGAGCGAGAGGGGGCTCATTAATTACAGCACGTGGGGAGCGACGCGATTGTATGGAGCATCCTCCCCCAGCCCGTGCACCCCTGCTGCCTGCTCCAATTTCTCATCCTATTCTGAAATAAATTCCTTTCGGGCTGAAATTTGCCAGGCATGGCTTGGCTCCAAGGGGAATTCTTGGAGAAAGTTTAAGTAAAATTGGTTCAGCCATTTTTGAGTTATTCAAGTGTGAATAAGCAATTTCCCCATGTGCTCCGTTCAGAAATTTTGTGCTTGGGTAACTCAGACCTCTGGAATTGCAGAATAAACGAGGTTTCTGCATCTCACTAAGCCGGCAGGGAGGGGATTTCCCGAGAGTGACTTAGCAGGGAGACAGCAAATCTTCCCACCCTAAGCCTGGCCTTTGGTTAAGATTCTCAGCATCTCCATCAGCCTCTAGCCCTCTCCTTCCCTACTGATGCTGGATTATACCCCCATGAATGTGTTAACGATGCCAGCTTCATCACTCGCATCTCTGCTGCTTTTCTGCTTGAGTGACAGCATGTCCAAACCAACAACTTCTTTGCTCAAACTTTGGCCTTTTCCACGAGTGCAATCCCCTTGCTGGTGCTTTGCTCCCCAGCCACTTCCCTTGACCTGGAGAGAGAAATGCCCCACTTGCTGCATCTCCTGTCCCTCACAGAGATTTATCACAGTCATATGTCCTGTCTTTAATCAGCACTCCGGCTCTCTTGGGCATGACATTTCCTTCAGGAACCATGCCCAGAGGTGCTGGGGCACTGTGGCAATCCTCAGGGCACAGCATTCTGGTGAGACTCCCTGCAGCTCCCAGAGGATGCCAGCATTCCTTCAGTAGGAGTCAGTCATCTCCAAATTTTCAGCTGCCCAGGCAGAGCTCAGATCTGTGCCAGCCTCTCTGGCCAGGACTTGGGAAGCCAAATCCTTCCAGGATGTGGAAGGAAAATGCCAGTCCACAGCCCTGGTGGGAGTGTGCAGCAGAAGGCAGAGGGGATATGGAAGTGCTCTGTGTCTGTCCTCACAGAGGAGAGGTCAACCATAGCCAGCCCTGATAACCTCCCAGATTCCTGCTCCTGCCAGCAGCCACGGGGAGCGTGGCCAGGACTGTGGTCCTGCAGCCTCCCCGCTGTGCCAGCATGGGGCCAGGGCTGGGGCTGCACGCAAGGGAGTTTCTGGGGCAGGTTTCTGGGGCAGGAGCACTGTGAGGAGGTGCCACTTGCAGATGGCAGGTGTCTGCAGGGACAGCCCAGATGGCTCTGCCAGGGAGACAAGGCTGCCCATGGTGAACCAACCAACCATGCACCCCACTGCCTCTGGACCTGCTGGAGTTCCAGCCACTCCCAGGGACCAGGGCATCAGCATTCCCCAGCATTAGGGATTTTGCTAAGCCCAAGTGAGCCTCCCCAGGTATCTGAGGGGCAGATGCAGCACAGAGGGCCAGGAAAGGTGGCAGCCCATGTCCCACACCCAACATGGCAGATATGTGTCTGTCCTGAAGGACATGGAAGTGCCAGCTCCAGCCACCAGGACAGTGTGTGTGGATACACCATCCCGAGGGAGCAGAGTTTGTCCCAGACAGGGCCCCAAAACCTTCCCATAGCAAAGTCAGGACAGAGGGGAAAGAAGACTGAGGGACCCCCAGGTTTGTAAGCTGTGCCTGCATGCATGGTAACCAGCACCTTCTCCCACCAGGAATAAGATGGGCAAGGCACCCTGTGGGTACGGGTAGGGGTCCTGGGAGAAGTCACTTCAGAGCGCTGTCTGTATGGTTTCAGCTTAGCCAGGATCACAGCATTCATCCCTCTTTGTGTGGTGGGAATCGTGGTGCGGATGAGGTAGGGAGGCCTATGGTACAATGAGATGGAATGAGTGAAGCAGGATGGGATGTATGGGATGAGCTGAGGGAGAATCGGGTGAGATGGGTTGGCCGAGGGTGGGATGCATGAGAGTGAGAGACGGGATGGGACAGTAGAGAGTGGAATGGCAGTGGGTGGCACAGGTAAACCAGGCTGCCAGTGGTGTGGCACAGAGCGACCCACATTCCCCTCATCACACACTCTACCCGGCTCACGCACTCACCCGCACCCGGAGGGGCGAGGGACGGGGCAGCGCGGGCCGAGGCAGTGCGGGGCAGGCGGGAGCGCGGTCCCTTTAAGAGCCCAGTTCCGCGGGCGGCCGCTGGGTGGGGCGCGCTCCCCGCCCTGCGCCTCCCGCGCCAGGGGGCGGGGCCACGGGGGGGGCGCGCCGGGCAGTGCCCGCCCCCTCCGATTCATCTTTCCGCGGAGGCCCCGCCCCCCTCCGCAGCACGGCCCAATCGGCGCCGCGCTCGCCGTCGCCAGGGGCGCC
>NW_005054309.1:3750427-3751702 GCF_000277835.1 Geospiza fortis | reverse complement strand
TCGGAGGCGGTGTCGTGCTTCGGGCTCCCGCTGCCGTCGCTCGGCGTTGCGAGGTTCGGGCCGCGGCACCGGGGGTGGCCGTGGGCAGGAGCCCTCCCCCGCTGCGGTGGCTGGGGGATGTCTTTCCTCAAGCTTTGGGCTTTGTAGAAAGTTTGGGGGCTGCTTATTGTCCGCGTTCCTTTTGCTCCTCTCTCCGTGGGATTTTTTTGTTTTTTCTTTAAAAGGAAAAAAAATTTAAAACCCCTCGTCCTTTGTACGCTGTAGGAATCAGAGCTGTGGGCCTGCCGGGTCCGTGAGCTCCCGGCTAAGCGGGAACCCCGCGGCAGGAGGGGAAGGGAGAAGCCACCGGCACTCAGCCCTCGCGGGATGGGGAGCACCCGCCCGGGCATCCCTGCCTTCTGGAGAGGTGCCGGGGGATGAAGTTGTGGGCAGGGAGCCCGGCGGGGCCCCACGCTTGCAGCTAGCCTCTCGCAACCTGCTTCCCATCACCGGTTTAGGAATTTAGGAAGGATAGCTGGTGTGGGGGCTGGCAGCACCGGTGTGTATCACCTGGGGACAGTCCCTCCAGCCTCTCCCCCGCTGCCGTCTGGGGATGGAGCAGTGCAAAGAATTGGATGGAGAGAAAATAAACAGGCCCTGCTGAGGAGTCACTGGGTTTTTTCAGCTTCCCGAATGTGTGGAGGGGTCAGGGGCTGAACACACCGTCTGAGAGGTCAGGGCCCAGCTGGGTGCCAGCCTGGTGGGACCACTTCAGGGCTGGCCGCTGCTCGCATCAGGGTCAGCGAGCTCCCGCTCCCGCTCTTCTGCTACGTTTGGCATTTCTGTCCACGCTCACCGCTGCTTCCTGATGGGGACTGGCGCGTTCCAGAGGTTACTGTAAATCTCATGTGCACGTTTGTTTGGATATTTTAGTGCTGATCATAAATCTGGCATGGCCATAAATCTGTACGCACGTCCTGCAGACAACAGCAGCGAGCAGTCCCCAGACCCGGCCACTTTACCGTCCCCTCCGAGGTGCAAAGGGCTGGGCTTGCGGCTGGTGCCGGGCTGGAAGGGCAGGGGGCTTTGGGGCTCAATGGCGCTCCCCATTCCCCAGGGGATGGCGGGGAGTTGGGTTTCTTTACAAGGCCCCACGGGGGTGGAGGAGAAAAGCCGCGCTCGGCAGCAGCTCAGTGAGGGCTTTGTGCTGCCGAGGAGAAAATGGTTTCTCTCCAGATCCTGTAAGTGCGCTGGGTCTGTTTGAAGCCACAATGTGTTTTTCTTCTCTGGTTCAGC
>NW_005054309.1:3747976-3750362 GCF_000277835.1 Geospiza fortis | reverse complement strand
CAGTCCCCAGGCCGGCTGCAGTGGGAATGCTCTATCCAGGGGCAACAGCGGATCCTTTCTCCAGCACAGGGGTTTGAGCCGAGAAGTTTGTCCCAGCGGGGCTGTGGGAGCAGAGGCCCTGTGGGGAGCGGACGCGGTGGAACAGCACAGGGAATGTGCCGCGTTCCGGGCCCTTGCCGACCATCCAGGGCTAAAACCCCAGGCTTCAAAACACCCTGGCCCAAGGGAGCATGGACAGCCACAGACTGGATCTGCCTGTCGCCCTGGGGCTGCGGGTAGGCTGGGACAGGGACCTGCTCTCCCTAGGAGCCACTCTCCCAGGCTGTTCCTGTTCTGAGCAGCCTCTCTGGATTCAGGACTCCATTTAAACTTGGAGTTTCCCACGTGCTTCCCTGTGAACTCCCATGCAGAAGCACTGTAGTTTGCTGCACGTAGTCCTGAGCAGATTTGGGCTCTAGTGAAATAGCCGAACCCCGCAAGGCAGCAAGATTTCTAGGGGGGATTTTCTTCACCAGCTCTGCCCAGTGACGCCCCCCAGACCCCAGCTGGGTGTCACACAGATTGACCACGCTCCTCTCTGCGCTGGCAAACTCCTGCCTAATTGACCGCTTTGCTGGAGCTCCCAGGTATTTTCTTGGCAGAGAGATTTGCTTTCTGTTTAATTACTTTTCACAGAAATGGCATGTTTCTTGGTGGGGCACTCGGTGAAGTTGGCCCTGCTGTTTTATGGGTGTTTGGGGTAGGGCTGTGAGGGAAAGCGGATCGTGGGGCTCTGCAACACTCGCTGGATTCATTAAATCTCCTGTTCCTCGGTAAAAGCTGCGCTCGAGGAAGCCTTTCCATCCGTGCTGCCGAGGAGGGGAGGAGAAGGGCTTTCCTTTGTGTCAGGCGGAGCATGCGGAGAGCTGGGAAGAGGGAAAACTTGGAGCACCAGGATCTGTTTGCAGCCCCACATTTCTCCCTCAGTGTACAGCAAGGCTGTGGCTGCCAGGCCATGCCTGCCCAGCCCTTGCAATTGGGAATAGCGGCCTCTGGTTTTTAAGGAATGAACCGAAACTCCTTGTTTTGTTATGATGACTTACTGCAAGAGATATTTGGGGAAACCAGTTTGTTGCATTTTCTTTCCGTGAGCCGTTTGCTGCTGCCGCTGGAGCAGAGGAGCTTGGCGTTTAATTAAAACAGCCCCAGCAATCTGAATCACAGACTTGCATGTTTTTAAAATTGTAGCTGTTCCTGTTGTGCTGAGTCAAACTGGTTTGTCGGGATTAAGCGTCTCCGCCTGGGAGCCGCGCTGGGGGAAGGGTGCTGGGGTGGCCCCGGGGTCGGAATCCCCATTCCCAGCTGGTGCAGACCACAGGGTGGGTGTCAGCCTCCCCCGGAGGAGAACCCTGGGAAAGGGGGACTCTACCCAAGGGCTGCGGTGGAGCTGGTGGTTGCTGTTGCCACAGGCTTCTCAGTGGTTGAAACCATAATGAGCTGCTGTTGTTTCTGGGTCCAGCATGTTCCCATGAAGCGTTTGGGGGATGGTGGTGCCCCTCCATGGGCAGGAATCTCCTTGCAGAGCCAGGCAGAGCCCCATGCCCCAAGGGATGGGCTGCCATCTTGAAGGCCGGGCAGCCTGTTGCAGTGACACTCCCACCCGACTGGGACCGTCCCATTTGAAGTCATGTTTTGGTTTTTTTTATTGCATTTTTGTTGTTGTTGTTGTTGCTCCAAACCCAGCCCTGTGCTCTGGCTGGGCGGTGCTGGCTGTGGGGCATGGGCTGTTCCCTCACAGAGCTGAGCCTCAAGTGGGAGCCATTTTGTAGGGAAGGTGGGTGGGCATCCTGCCTGTGATGGGACAGGCTTGGCACTGTTGGTGAAGCCTCATCCTCCTGTGCTTGGGGACCATTATCACCCACCCTCAGCATCGCCACAGAGGAGGCATGGAGCTGAGCTTGGGAGTGGGGCAACATTCCCTTTCTGCAGGGCCACGTCCCTTTCCCACAGTGCCACCACCACTCCCAGAGGGGCTGCATCCCTCCCCTGGTGCCCACTTTCCCCTCGGCGCAGCTCAGCCCTCCAGCCTGTGCTGCCTGAGCTGGGAGGTAGCGAGCCCAGTGCTGTCTTCGCATGGCCGCCCCGCTGAAGAGGAGCGGGAGCCATCTTGAGAAGAGGCTGGAGCGCAGCGCAGGGCCGAGCACCGGCCCCATGGCCGCTCTCCACGCACGTGCCAGCGTGTGCTGGCTGAGGGTCCCCGGCTGGGACCAGGGGGAGGATTTTGCTGGGGGGTTTTCTTTATTTTATTTTTGCCCATTGCTAAGCCCCATTGCTGCGCTGCGGGGCCTGGCGTTTCTCATGCATGTGGCAGGAGCTGTTGACAAACACCTGTTTCTGGGCCCCCTCC
>NW_005054309.1:3746766-3747966 GCF_000277835.1 Geospiza fortis | reverse complement strand
TGCCCGGGGGGCCCTGCGGGGGCTGCAGGGGTGGGCAGCAGGGATGTCCCCTCCCTGGGGAGCCCTCCCCCAGGATTCTCCTGCCCAGCAGCAGCTGCAGGGGAATTTCAGCCTCCCTGTTCCTCTGTGAGGTGTGGCTGTTGCGCAGGGCTGCCGAAATCCATCCCTGTCCCAGGGAAAGGACACTGCTGTCCCCATGTCCCCTGCGCCCAGTCCTGCATCTCTCAGGTGCTCAGTGCCTGCCCAGCAAGGGCTGGGGCGCAGGGGGACCCCGCAGGGAGGGGGGGCACGCACACGCGGCGTGCTATCCAAGGCCTTTTTTTATTAATGAGAAAAATGTGCAGGGCTTGAACGATCGCCAGGAACAGATTTATTCTAGTTCCCCAGAAATTAAACCGAAATGAAGGAGCGAGTCAGCCCGGCCCGGCACCCCCTCCTGACTCTGTGCTTGTTTTAACTTTGGAAGAATCTGACTTTGGGGGTGGGGGAGGTGGAGGAGGGAGGGGGGGGAAATATTTGGGTTTAAGCAGTTCCAGATGGGCTTGGTGCTCTCAGAGAGCTGAGGAAGTGAGCAGAGAGCAGCGCGGAGATTTGGGTAACTGCCCCAGGCAGTAGAGAGGAGGGAGATCTTGGCAGAAACTCCCACTCTGCGCTGCCGGGATGGGATGGAGCTTGGCAGCCAAGCTACCCGTCTGTGGGGCGAGCCTTTGGATGTGCACAGAGTAACCTTTTTTGGGGAAGGGGTGGTTGTTTTTTTTCTTTTAAATATCATTACTCTTTCTCTGGGCACTTTCCAAAAGTACAACCTGGAAAAAAAAATGGAACTGGAGGGAGAGAGGGGCCTTTTGGATCTCAGCCTGACGCAAGCAGTTGCCCTGTGGAGGCAGGTCTGCAGTACTGACCACCTTTTCTTCCATCCCCTGGGGACTTCGGGGCTCTTCACCCACCCGTACCAGCCCAGCTCAGCTTGGTGGCCCCGTGGGAACACCTGTCCCATGAAACCATGGCCACAGGGCAGTGGGGTCACAGAGAGAGGTGGCAGGAGTGTCCCCATCATAACATGTCCTGGAAACAAGGGTGGCTTTGCAGGCTGATTTGCTGCCCGAGTCCTAGTCAATGGCATTTGTGGCTCGAACAGGTCTGGCATCTCCTGATCAGATGAGTTATTTCTGTGGCAGCAGAGGACGGCGGCATGGCCAT
>NW_005054309.1:3745034-3746753 GCF_000277835.1 Geospiza fortis | reverse complement strand
TGGCTGGGGACGACAACCTATAAATCTGTCATGCCTGCTGGCCCTAGAGCTCCTGCCTGCCTGGCACAGCTGGTCACATTGTCTGTGTAGCAGAGAGCTGCAGAGGGCAGCCCCTTCCCCTGGGCCAGGCAGGGGGATTCCTGTCCCAGGTGAGCAGTCTGGCAGCAGACAAGAATGAGAGGCTGTCTGTGGGATCTGTCCATTCCCCTTTGCACACAGCCTGGCACAGCAAAACCATCTTTTCCCCCTAGGTGAGCTGAAGCAGCAAGTACCAGGGCACATCCACATCCACCACGTGGGCAGGGATGGCAGCTCTTCCTTGGCCAGGCTGACCCTGGCGTAGCACGCTGGGCTCTGACATCCGAAATCCCCGTGGTATTAATAGAACAGTAATTGCAGTGCAGGGCTGGGCTCGGGCAGCTGGCTCCCGTTTTCTCCCAGTGTTGGTACAGCCTTTCTGCAGGACCAGGGCCTGGCAGCGGGACCTGGCAGGCTTTGGGCAGCGGGCTGCACGTGTCCTTGGCGTGCAGCTGGAGGGCAGAAGCTGCCGTCCTGCAAAAGTCCGAGGCTCCAAGTGCTGTGGTTTAGAAGGGGATGCACACAGTGTGATGCTGGAGTGTGCTGGAGCCCAGCTTGGCATGGCTCTGCTCATAAAACAGCAGAAATCCGTTCTTCCTGCCTTGATCCAGTGCGTGACCACGTGGAAAGGAGCACCCATCCCTCCCTGCATCCCAGCCGCTGCCACTTGATCTGCCTTTTGCAGAGCTGGCACCTGTCCTCTCTCACATGCTTCAGTCTGTCTCGCAGCCATCAGGAAACAGCTCCTGGTGAGGAGCACGTGGCCGGAAAACCCTCTCCAGCCAGTTAGCGGGTGGTGGGTTGGTGACAGGGCAGGGCTGGATGGAGGGAGCATTCCTGTCCCCCTCCACCCCATGTGCCAGGCAGCTCCCAGTCATATGGGGTCTGGATCTGGCCAATGCAGAAGATGCAGGACATTGGGATCGGATGGGGAGCACTGTGAGAGAGATGCAGTAGGCCAGTGGCTCAGAGCCATGGGACCGTCTCCTGGCTTGAGGTTAATACCCCAATGTAGGTGTGGGATTGGGAAATGAAGGATGCATCCTTGGAGCATTGTTGGAATTGGAGTCTTGGGCCCTGCTGTGAGTTTACCATGGTTCTGGCAGGGCTGGACCTGGCAGTGGTGAATGATGCCAGGACTGGCAGTGCTGCCCACCCCTGGCTGGGCTCTCTGGGCAGGAACTGCCTGGCTTGGTATGTGCATGTGCCCTGTGTGCGCAGAGGGCCCTTAATCTCAGTTTGGGCCTCTGGGCCCTGCCATAATGCAGAAATAATGAGTCTATTATTAAGTGCCCACAGTACTTCTTCACTCCGATGGCTCGCCTCCAGCAGCAGGCAGAACCTGCCCCGCTTGAAGTGGATGTGTCATCATTTGCCTCAGCAAATCCAATCCCCTTTGATGATGGGCCAAACGCCCTTGGCATGAAGGGCCACAGCTGTGATACAGGCCCCTTTTCTTCTTTCTTCCCCTTCTCTCTTCCCTTTGTTCCCAGCTCATTGACAAGTCGCTGGCTTGCCTTGGACCTGGGACAAGTGGACGTTGGTGGGCATGTGGGGTCAGAGCCCCTGTGGCCCCTGAAGAGGGCTGGGGTGGGGGGCCAGCTCCCACGGCAGCCTCGCGTCTCCCCCCTCGGCGCTGGG
>NW_005054309.1:3733778-3744917 GCF_000277835.1 Geospiza fortis | reverse complement strand
TGCCTGGCCTGCCCGGCCTGACAGTCGGGGAGGGCAGGGCTGGGACCAGCACAGCCCCCTGGCCTTGCGCTGGGCACTAGGGGGGGTGCAGGGGGTCCCTGGAAGAGATGGGATTCCTGGGGGAGAATGAGGGCATGTGAGTCGTACAGCATGCTGGCAGTGCTGCCAGCCCCATTCCTGCAGAGACAACTAGCAAATAGTGCCTGCCAGAACCTTCCCCAGGCTCACAAACCCCATGCCTGGCACCTCCATCACGGGTACCCCCTGACCGCTGAGGGTGCCTGCTGGTTCCCTGCCTGATGCCTCCCACGCTGGCTGCAGCCTTCCTCCCTGCTCTCCTGGCTCTTGACTGCATCAGCAAGAGCCTCTCCTCCCTGCAGTGCAGCTCAGGCAGGAGGGGCTGCCAAGTGCCGAAACCTCCCAGCACGCCACCTCCTGTGCTCCAGAGCTGCTGTCTGTGCTGTGCTCCATCCACGGAGCACGTGGGCTGAGGGGCACTGGAGAGCTTCCCAAATGCAGGCAGCATGGGGAGTCCCCTGGCCTTGGAGCAGGGACATCCCCTGCCTGGGAGGAGGATGGCTACAGGGTTTAGCTGGGGTCAGAGGGGGAAGAGCCCTCCTGGAGGAGGAGGAGGAGGGATCTGGGTGAGCCACATGCTTCAAGAAAACGTGTTGCGGGGTCTCCCAGACCTGACGCGCTCACAGGGCGCTCCTGTGGCTCAGCTTTTGTGTACAGAACGCTTGTCAGCGGGAAAAGTGCAACCTCAGGTTCTCTCCCACAGGCAGCTCTTTGTTCCCAGATAAAGGACCTTACACCAAAGGCCCTTTGTGCTGCTGTTCAGAACAGTGCTGGGATTAATTGTACTGATAGGTGCTTGAATGGGGAGCACGCAAGGCCACTCACTCCTGGTGTAATTATCTTCAAAACTGAGAAAGAAATTAAAATATGCAGAGATGCCCCTTTTGGTGGCTTTTTGAATAGCAGGTAGTGTCCAGGATTAAAAGTGCATCTCTAAACAAGCTAGCTTTCCTTCCAGAGGAAAAAAGCATGGCAGTGAGGGGGAAAAGAGGCACCTGGCACCACTGTTAGCAGCCACCATGGTGGAAGCAAAGCCATGTCCTGGGGCAAATGGCCCAGCCATTGGTGGTGTCTGCAGGGGCTCAGAGTGGGGCAAGGGGCCACATAAGGCTGGTCTGGGCCACTTGCCCCGTGCTGAGCTCCTGCAGACATGGTGCCATGGTGTGCATAGCTCACAGAGAGCATGGGCACGTTGCAGAACAGGTTCCTCTGTTTGCAGCAAGGCTGCGTGGGTGTCTTTACTAACTCTTCTCCCTTGCCTTCTTCCAGGATGCTCTGGACTTGCATGAGCTGCCTTCTCCTCATCGGGCCAAAGAGCTGGCGTCCTATATTGCCGGTGTATCCTGATAAAAGCCATCAGTCCATGTATTCTAAGGGGAGAGCATTCAAAGTGGAGCTTATTGGTGGAGAGGATTGAGTCTTCCCCAGTGGCTTCATCTTGAAAGAATTTTGATATTTCCCCCCCTTTTCTGGCTCAGCCATCGCTGCCGCGCGCGTCTGCCGCTCAACAGCGCGAGACGGGCTCTCTGGGCCTCTTAAGGGGGGAGTTCAAACGTTTTCGCTGGCCTCAGACCATGCATGCCGCATTCCTGAGCCTCAGCACCAGGAGAGAGAGGTCCCCGGCTCCAGATGGGTCCTTGCCAGGGCTTCAAACACCTAGTGAACTGCTGGGACTCTGTGGAGGTGATGGGAGGGCTGCTGGTAGGGGACCGTTCGTCTTTGCAGCTCAGGGTGTGCTTGGGAGGAGACGTGCAGGGCAGGGAGGAGGCAGCCAGAATGATGCTCACAGCCCTGTCCAAGGAGTAAGAATCTTTCCCTGTCTTGGGATCCCACTCTGCCATGGAACTTCTGCTTCTGTGTGGAGTCAAGCCTGGCTGGCTGCACTTGCTGAGCATAGTTGGGCTCCTGCTCCATGCCTTGATTTTGCCCAGATGAAGGTAAGGAGAGGACAACTCCCAGCACTGCAGACAGTGATAAAGCAGGCCTTAGGGTGACTTCCCAAGCTGGCAAAATTGGGAGCCAATTTCCCGTTGACTAATGGGACCAGGCTCTTGCTGTGGTGTGCGGGATTGAAGTGGCTTTGACTCACTGTTCAGCCAGCCCTGACGCCATTCACGTCCCTCCACAGCACCTGCAAACCTGAACTGTGCCGGGAGATCACCGGTGACACCTCTCAACCCCCCTCTGGCACCATGGGCCAGAGGAAGAGAGCAGTTGCTTGATCCTGAACCTCTGAAGTCCAGTGCTTGGGCTCCCCAGCCCCAAGCGTGCTCTCTCACATGCCCTTTCAAGGGGGGCCAGTGCTTGGTGTGCCCCAGTGTTTTTGGGAGAGAGGACCAGGTTCAGGGCCAGGCCACTGTGAGAGCTCTGCAGCACCTTTAAGGGCTCAGAGCAGTTTCTGCAGCTCAGCTCAGCGTGTGCAACAGCCCCTGGACCATGCAGCACAGAAGCCTATAGGGCCTTCCACCCATGACCTTCACAATGGCGGGCTGCAGGGGTCTGAGAGGCTCCACTGACCCCACCTGGGTCACTCCTGTGGCTGCAGGAAACCCCCTCTGCCCTCTGTGCTCAGCCTGTTTCCTTTAGCTGAGTTGCTCAGTGAGGTTTTTTTTTATTTTTATTATTTCCCCTCCCCGCTCTCTCTGTGTGGTTTACGTGGCTCTCACACCAACAGCCGGCTTGGGTCTGTCAGTTTTTCTCTCCTCTGCTGGTCAGATGGCAGATGCTGCCAAATTAGGATGCAGGCAGCGAGCCTCCTGTCCAAGCTGAGGTTCAGCCCACGGCCGACACTCAAGGGGAAGGACGCTGCCGGAGGGGACAGCTGCCATGGCAAAGGCTTCCTACATGGGGCCTGCTGCTGTGCAGGAGAGTTCCCGCATCCCCTGGACAGGTTTGGGAAGCAAACACCCACCGTGGTCTGGTCAGTCCATGCTATGCTGTGGCTTGCCACAGCATCCTTGTGTCACTCTATTTGTGGGCACACCCTGCCACCCAGATCCCCATCTCCCTGGCCTGACTCACCGCCACAGCCGCTCATCCATCAGCAGCCCCAGCCCTGAGAACACAGGGCATCCTTTCCCCACTCCTCCTGCAGAAACACCCCCAGCTGGCCCTGCACTGGCTGGACCCGCAGAGTCTCTGCCCCGGGAGTTGGCAGCCCCGCACTGTGAGCGCTGAGCACACGCTTGGCTCTGCTCACCGCCAGCGCGGCGTGTCTGGGCCCTCAGCACCGCTGTGCCCTTATTAGGGCAGCCAGCACAGGGCCTGTCCCTCACAGAGGTGTGGGCAGCCCCCTCCTGGAACCTGCTCCCCCATCATCTGGCACTGCCTGCCCGCCCTGGCAGCCGCCCCATGCAGGGGTCTGGGAAGCACAGCAGTGTCTCCTGTGGTCTTGTGGTCGTGCAAAGCCACACTTGGGATCCTGCCGGGGTTCAGTAACTAATGGTGTGGGATATGGGAAGGGAGAGAGATGGTGCCTTGCTGTGTCCCCTGGGCAGGTAGTGCTTTGAGACTGAGCAGAAGCTGCCTTATTGGGTGCACAGAGCCATTCTGCCCATCCTGTGTCCCACCCTTCCTGCATTACCTGCTTGACAGAGGGCTTCTTCCTTCCCTCTGTTTTTGCCAGATGCCCCTAGTTTGTGTTCTTGAGAAACAGCAAATAACCCTGCCCAGCAACCATCTCTGCATTGGAGCCTGATGTAGATGCTGCCCTTCTGCACCTCTGCCAGTGGGGAGTTGGCACCACAAAAGGTTTTCCTCCCTCTGTCCCCAGTGCCATGCCCACTGCTAGTGCCACCAGGCCACAATGGCACTGTGTTTGTGTTTGCTCTGGGCAAACAGCCTGAGCGAGAAGCAAGTTCGCTGGCCCAGCTGGGAACCTGGCAAACCACAAGGCAGGTCAGAGAGCCCACGTATCCCCAGACATGCTTGTTTATCTGTGCCGTGGTGGCACCCACAGCCTGTGCTCCCAGTCTGCCTGTGGGTGCTGGCCTGGGAGCTGCTGGCGGGTCTCGCTGGGGTGGGACACGGGAAGAAGGTGTTTACCTCCAGTCGGGCTTCATCCGAAACCCTGCGATGCGTGAATGCTTCCTTCCTCCTCCACACTTCCTCCCTGCCTAGGTCAGCCTGGGGTTTTCCTGGGCTGGAAGGAAAGAAGCTGAAACTGCCTCTTGCTGTGGGGCTGAGCCGTGGTGCTGGCACAGCTGAGCTGCCCTGGCATGTCCTTGTGCCCCAGCTGGCAAGAGTGAGCGGTTCCCAGCCCGCTGCTGGGTCTAGGACAGCCGTGGCTCCCTGCCCTTCCTCTCGAGCCCGGGTGGGCTGAGAAGTGGACAGATGGATGGGCAGCCCTTGGGGAGCTGCAGAGGGTTTCACATGGGGCCATGCTTGTGGCTGGGGAGGAGGATGCCCTTGTCAGGGAGGTGTTTTGGCCCTGGTCCTGGGTCCTGCTCGGTGCAAGCAGCAAAGCCCCCCTGAGCACACCAGGGTCTCCAGGCATTTGCACCCCCCTTCCACCAAACCCCCGCTAGGCAAAGGAAGGTCCAGAGGACCCCAGGGTGCCGGGGTGCCTGCTCCCCTCCAAACAGCCTAAGGGCCATCCCTGGAGCAGAACTCACAGGGCCAGCAGCTCACAGAGGGGCCGTTGGCCCCTGAGCATGCCAGTGTGCTCTCATGCTTGTGTTTCGCTGCTGGTTTTTGCGCGTGGTGCTCGCGCGGAGCCACGCGGCTCTGCCTGGGATTAGCGACAGCTGCCTGCAATTGCAGCTCTTCCCAGACAAGCGTCTCGCTCCCCCAAGGCTGGGGCTGGGGCTGTTTGGGGAATGCTGCCGGGGTGGTTTGTCTTGTAGTCTGCTCCAGGAATGTTGGCCAGACGGTCAAATTCTTCTCCCCTCTTGTAAAATGAGTGATGTGGGGCGTCTCTGGGAGAGCAGCCTGCCAGTCCCTCCTCCTCTGGATAAACCTGCCTGGCCCGCACCGCCCTGTCATGGGAACGGGCCCTTTCAACCCCAGCCACATTAAATACGCGCCCTGCCAAAGCAGAGGGGGAGGGTGCGGACAGGGGCGCCCGGTCTTCCTCCTTTGGCACCCCTGCACTGCCTGGGGGACACGTTTGGCTGTGCTGGTGGCTGGGGATGGCAGCTTGTCCCCATCTCCCCCTTGCCACCTGGCCAGCTCCTCGTCCTGCCGCTTGCCTCCTCCAGCACAGCTCTCCAGGGACGCCTCGCTCTTCCTGTTCTCTTGACAGGAGAAGAGAAATCTGGAGTCTGTCTGCGCCGCTCCCCCCTCCTCCCACCACGTCTCACCCCCCAAGTTGCTGTTTTCCACAGAAATGTCAGGCTCAGCTCTCCTCTCCCCCACTCCTCCTGGTTTTTTTCCCCTCTAATCTTGGCCTTCATCTCCAATTATTTCTTTTTCTCCTTCTTTTCTCTCCAGAGACCCTGATGGACACAAAGTGGGTGACCTCTGAGTTGGCATGGACAACTCATCCGGAGACAGGGGTAAGTTTAGAACCAGCCCTGGTCCTGACTTCCAAAGGGCAGAGCTGGCCCTGGCCCCATGGGAATCAAGGGCAGAGCTGGCCCTGGCCCCATGGGAATCGAGGGCAGAGCTGGCCCTGGCCCCATGGGAATCATGGTTGCTCACCACTGCCTTTGTGAAGCTGGCTGCACCTTTCTCCTTTCCTCCTGTGCATATCCTCGCCTTGTGAAACCATCTCCTCTTGACTCAGTGCCAGTGGAGTGGGAGTGTCATGGTCCCTGGCCTGGGTTGCTCTTAGTCAACTTGATGACCAAGAGGGTTGTGACAGGTGAAGGTGTAGCTGCTGCTCTTCCCTGTTGACTGTTGCCTGTTCCCCCCCACCCTGTGCCATTCACGATGTGTCTGTAGCACTGCTGTCCCTGGCTGGGGATCTAACCTTTTCCCTTTCAATCACAGTGGGAAGAAGTCAGTGGTTATGACGAGGCCATGAACCCTATCCGCACGTACCAGGTCTGCAACGTACGGGAGGCCAACCAGAACAACTGGCTTCGTACCAAATTCATCCAGCGCCAGGACGTCCAGCGCGTCTATGTGGAGCTGAAGTTCACTGTGCGGGACTGCAACAGCATCCCCAACATCCCTGGCTCCTGCAAAGAGACCTTCAACCTCTTCTATTATGAGTCAGATACGGATTCTGCCTCTGCAAACAGCCCTTTCTGGATGGAGAACCCCTATATCAAAGTGGATACAATTGCCCCAGATGAGAGCTTCTCCAAGCTGGAGTCTGGCCGCGTGAACACCAAGGTGCGCAGCTTTGGCCCTCTCTCCAAGAATGGTTTTTATCTTGCCTTCCAAGACCTGGGAGCCTGCATGTCCCTCATCTCCGTCCGGGCTTTCTACAAGAAATGCTCCAACACCATTGCGGGCTTTGCTATCTTCCCGGAGACTTTAACGGGGGCCGAGCCCACTTCCCTGGTCATCGCCCCGGGCACCTGCATCCCCAATGCAGTGGAGGTGTCTGTGCCCCTCAAGCTGTACTGCAACGGCGACGGCGAGTGGATGGTACCCGTGGGAGCATGTACGTGTGCTGCTGGATATGAGCCCACCATGAAGGATACCCAGTGCCAAGGTATGTGCATGGCAGAGTGATCATGGCTTTTGTCCTCATGAGTGCATTGGTGTGAAGGAGGTGATTTTGCATTGAGCTCAGTCTGGTCTTGGAGGCTTTTCCCTGATGAGGGAGCAGGGTGGTATCTCAGAGGACTGGTCTGCAGTTTGACTCCGAAGCCTTAAAACCTTTGTGGTCTGGACTCATGCAGTGTCTGCTGGGACACACTGGTGAGCAACCAGCAGTGCTACCCTCTGTGGGATGCATCTCCCTGCACAGAGCTGCAGCTCAAGGCATGGTCCTCAGCAGGGATCCAGCACATTTAAGCCCTTGAGCATTACCAAAACCTCTCTCTCATCGCTGCTGCCGTATCCAGCATCTTCTGTCTCTCCCTCCTGCAGTGCTCGTGGCTGGGGCGAGCGATTGTTCTTGGCAAGTGTGATTTCACACTGCTTGTGCGGAGGCTTGTTCAGAAGCCCTGGTGGTGAGCAGGGCTCCCCTGTGGGAGAAGCCATGCTGATGCCTGCTCCCCCTGCCAATGCTGAAAGCTTGCCGCAGGGATGGTAGGGACCAGCACGAAGGCAGGGGATCTGAAGCTCCTTGTTCTTGCTGGAAGGGAAGGAAACATATCCTGCACGTGGAGATGTTGGGGATGGAGACCCGCCCCAGCAGCAGGATAGCTCTCTGTGGGTCCTGCAGCTGCCATGCTCTCCCACAGTAGCTTTGGTGTTGCTGTTTAAACCCAGTTGGGGTGTGTTGGTAAGAAAAAATCTGTCTGGATGAACGTTGCATTCCCTTGGGGTGATTTTTTTTCCTGTGAGCTGTCTCTGGCAGGGAGGACCCTGCCCTGGGGTGCCTGGGGTTTAGGGCAGAAAGGTTGTCATTCCCCTTGGCTGCAGGCATTGTACAGGGAGCGGGATGCTGGCGGGGCCCCCAGCCCTGGATGCCTTGTGCTGGCCGATGACGGGATGCTTGGCGCCAGCCCTTTGCTCTTGGCAGGGGCCGTGTGATTTGGGATGGCCTGTGACGTGGGGCTCGGGCCAGGCTGGCCTCCCCGCTGCCTTTGGGAGCAGTGTGGCTGACAGCTGTGCTGCTGTGGCTGGGTAGGGAGAGGTCAGCCTGCACAGGGCCGCAGCTCTGCCGGGGATCCAGAGCCTCCAGCACCATCAGTGCCAGCACAGCTCTGACTTCAGAGCCACAGCCCCCTGCATCAGTCTTGTGAGCACCAGTCTGGCTCTCCTGAGCTGATGGACACCAGCGCCAGGCATCTGTCCACACTTTAAACTGCACTGAGGTCCATCCTCCTGGGTAGCTGCTTTCCTTCTTGCTTGGACTGGGAGATCTTAGACCATACACAATGTTGGCTCTTTCCCAGCAGAGAGTGAGGTTTGGGCACAAGGTGACAGTTTCCAGCCAGGACTGGGGATGTGCTGAGAGGGGCCATCCCAAGGCAGGACAGAGCTCCTCAGATTAGGCTCAGGAGCCTGGGGCAAGATCCCATCTCCGCATCCCCAAGCTGGGCAGACCCCCATGTGGCAGCTTTCCCAGCGCCTTTGATTTCCCACCAAGCCCCAGCTTCTGCTGCAGCAGGCAGGGAAGCCACGCTGGGCCCCGGGCACGTCTCCATCCGGCAGCCTGCCTCCTCGCTGGGCAGCAGCGGCGCTGTCCTCACGTTTCTCTGGGAAAGTTGCACTGCGCTTGTAGGATCAGATTTTCCGCCATATGATCGCGTGTTTTAAGTGGAAACAGCTGAAGAGGGGCTGGGAGAAGCTGGAGCTGCAGCTCCTTTTCTCCTCTTGGCTGGATGTTCCCTTACCCCATTTCCACAGTCCAGCACCCCAAGAAGTCTCAGAGCCTGTGTTGTGGGCAGAGGTGTGGATGCAGCCCCCCAAAGCTGGGGTTTCATCGCTCCTGCCCCAGGGAGCCCGCAGGGGCTTCACCGTGCAGGCGAGCAGCGCTCCAGAGTGCCAGATGGCATTTTAATAAATAACAATACCCAGTTACTGCTTAGATGGGATAAGCCCTGTTGTAAATCTCCCCCTTTTCCCAGACTTTCAGTGGCCTTTGAAGACCTCCTCCTCCTCCTCCTCCTCTTTATCTCCATCCAAGCCAAGATTAGAGCTCACATTCAGACCTGTTACAATGCAGCTTGTATCCCAGTCCCTCGGGAGCAGAGGGCTCATCGTGCCCGACTGAAGACAGTTTCTTTGGCATGCTTTGTAAGGCGATACGCCAGGCTGGTACCTGGCGCTCTACTCCTGAGTTGCCACAGCATTGATTTGGCATCTCATTCTCAGCCTCATTATCTTTATTTAATTAGCACACGGCCCTTCTGGGGGTTGTGCCGCTTCCCACACACTCCCTGCCACGCAGAGCTGCAGAGGCAGCTCTTGGAGGACAAGAAGGAGCTGCTGGCCGGGGAGGGGAGCAAAGGCTCCCACATGCCTCCATGGGCTGGGGGGCACTGCACTCACACCCCACGCCCTGCAGCCCCTGGGGTTTAGCTTTTCCCCCAGCCCCATCCCTTCTCCTTTTCATTAGGAGGCACCCAAACAGTTCAGGGGATTTGATGTCAAGGGACTCCCCAAAAATGGTCCTGGGCATGTGCTCCGTGATGGATTTGTTGGGATTTGCACCCCTTGTGTTGCTGGCTTCACACAAAGGCAGAAAGGCTGCTGTGCCAGGTGGACAATGAGCCCCCTCCTTGCATGTCCTCTCTGCTTAGGAGGAGGACCACAGTGCCCCCAGAGCCTGCACCCCGCCTGGGAGGGGAATGGAGTCTGTGTGGTGCACTCCATGGATACCCAAACTGTAGGAGCACTGGGGGTGACGGTGTCCAGCATGACACCACACCTTCCTGAGACCCATTTCTCAGTCTTTTTGATGTTTCTTTTCTCGTGGCACCTGGCACTGAACATTTGGGCACAATCAGTAGGTGAGCGCAGGTCAAGCTGGGGCCAAAATCAGAATTTTTGCAAAAATAAATTTCCCTTGCAATCAGTGACTAATGAAAACATCACCCTGAATTAAATAAAAAAAAATTGCCAAGCAAGCATTGCACTTGCCAACTGTTTGCAGCTTTGCATTGCAACATGGGCTTACTGCATGAAACCCAGGAAGTGAAACTGCCTGGGATTAATTGCCCGGGATTCCAGATCAAAGGCAGCAGCAGGGAAGGCAGGGAGAGCTGCCGGTTTACAGCCAGGCAGCTCCACAATGGGTTACTTGTAACACAGTCGAGGAAATCTGCCCCTGCCGTCCTGCCTGTGACCCACTGTGGTTCAAGAGGCAGCTTTGCTTATTGAATTTTTTTTCTTTTCTTAAAAAAAAAAAGAAAAAAATTGTTTTCCTGCCTGTTCCTTGGATGCCACTTCAAACCCCCAAAGGCTCTCTCCCTTCAGATTTACTCCATTCACTTTTGGACTGCGCTAGTGTGAAATATTTTCACCCAAAGGGTGATTATTTTACTTTATTTTAAATAACTGCCTTTTAAGAGAGACTTAAAAACAGAGTTACCGCCTCGGCTGTAGCCAGGCTGTTGCTTCCACAGCTCTGCTCCATCTGTAGCCACTTACGACAGCGAGAAGGGAGCGAGCTGTGCAGGTTCATAAAGCACAGATCGTCCCAAACAAACCTGACTGCTGCCTCTAAAGAAATTACAGGGTTGATGGGCAAAGGGATATGATCAGTTTAATTTATCTAGGCTCAGGCGAGGCGTCCTGCTTCAATCCTACAGGGAGAGAAATAGCTGGAAGGATGCTGGAATATTGTAGTGTGAATGGGAAGCAGTCGAAACATGAAACATGGTAGTTTAGGGCTGGTTTTTTTCCAGTGTGTCATGGATATCCCTGCCTTCCCCAGGGGAGGGGACCCCAGAGTTTTGGGGATGCACGTGTGGGTCACTGCTGCTTGCCTGCATCCCATGCAATAATGGAGGCTGCCTACGGGATGAGTCACTGCTCTCTGCTGCTGCCAGAAGGGTTTTATTTCGGTGGTTTTTTCAGCTCTCTTCCTTGAACTTTATTCGCCACAGTGGAGATTGTATTTGGGAGTAGTACCCTCCTCTTCCCCCAGCTCTGTGCTGCAGCTTTTTGAGACAGGATCAGGCCCTGGAGGAGGGTAGCTGATGAAAATCCTGGAGGGGCTGCCAGAACCGGATGGCCGCGTTTGCCATGCCGGGAGTGCGATGCCCCATAGGGGTGCAGGGGCAGCTTCACAGCAGGGCTCTGTTACTGTCCTTTTCCCTCCCACATCCCACACAAATCCCCTCTGTGGCTGATCTCCGCTGTCAGGCCAGACTGCCTCTCCCTGCCATCAAACCAGCGGCTCCTCTCCGCTTCGGTTCCCTGACCTGTTATCCTGTGGCTGTCACTGACTGTCATGTTCTCCCCAGAAGTGACCGCAGCACAGCACCAGGAGATGTGATCTGTGTGCAGAGGTTCAGAGTTGTTATTTTATTTGAGGACACTTCAGCAGGA